>NW_006294998.1:2234394-2268504 GCF_000327345.1 Myotis davidii | reverse complement strand
ACAAATGTGGAAGCAGATGAGAGGAAACACAACAGTTACTACCTTGAAGATTCCAGAGGATTAATAGAGAGGGGAGAAAATAAGAATTAGAGATACTAGACAACTTGATTTCTAACCTGATTTCAGGAGGAAAACCAGAATAACTGCACTATGAAAAGAACTCCAAGTTCTAATTTCATGAGGTAGCAGTGGAGGACTTTTATCTCTTCTACAAAATCCAGATAACATTGTAAAGAAGAATACTTGGCAACTTCCTCATCTAAAAACTATCACAACAAAACAATTTGTCTAATCAAATACCTGATTAATAGGATTACAAAAGCAAAGGTGTGTCAGGTTTCATTATAAATTTTACAATTAACTTATGTTACATATTCTGAATGTATGAATCCTCAATATTTTCTCCAAAACATTAGATTTTCAGTATTAAAATTCTACTGATTTGTAGTTATACCTGAAATCCATGGCTCAAATTAAAACCTTCCTAATCCACATTGATCTTTGAAATTGCATATTGATATTTAGAGAATAAGTGATATTTTAAAGGGCATTTTATCAATGCCCTTTAAAAGTTGTTATCAAATGTTAATATCACCTTCTTCTTATTATTATTAAATGTTAATAACAGGAATTCAACATTTGAATCAGGTATATTCCACCCAAAACATGATCCTAGTATATTTTTCAATATAATGCAACACATACTTCAATGAAATATATACTTGGGAGGCAATTGATAAATATTGGCTTTAATGATGACATCATAACTGTGATGGTTAATTTGATGTGTCACCTTGACTGGTCTCAGGGTGCCCAGATTAAACATTATTTCTGGTGTGTCTGTGAAGGTGCTTTCAGATTAGGTTAGCACTTGAATCAGTGGACTCAGGATGCCCAATGGGAGTGGGAATCACCTAATCCACTGAGGACCTGAACTGGGATGTGTCATCTTTTCTGCTCTCAAGACTGAGATTCATACCATCAGCACCTCTGGTTCTCAGGCCTTTAACTCACACTGGGTATACTGAGTCTCCAGCTTGAGAGAGCAGATAGTGGGCCTTCTCAGCCTCCATAATCATGGAACCAATTCCTCATAACAAATATCTTTATATACTCAGACCGATATAGATATATTGATGATATATCTCCTATTAGTTCTGTTTCTCTGGAGAACCCCGACTAATGCAATACCTGAATCAGGCTTGTTGTTAACAACATCAATAGTCTCTTTTGTAGCTTAATCCTACTTTGATACATGAATTAAATGACTGTAATAGAATGCAATTAATAAAAGGAGGAAGCAGATATGAAAACATTATAAAAATCCTGTTTTATCTCCCTTATATTATCAAATATATTAATGTTCTTCATATGTCATAGTGTTTTGTCTAAAAAAATACATATATCTTCTAATCCTATAGATACATATCACAGTGTCCTCCTATATCATAACAGGAATTCAACATTTGAATCCAGTAGATTCCACCCAAAACATGATCCTAGTATATTTTTCAATATAATGCAACACATACTTCAATGAAATTATAACACTCTGAATGAATACTGATAAACTATTAAACAAATGATAATTAAACAATATGAATTGAATAAAAACAATAATATAATAGAAATATATGATCAAGAGGTGAAATCCAACAAAATTGAACTTAAAGGAGCCACTATAAAATATGTTCTAAAAATTTCCATTAGCAACCCAGATGTTTCCGCATTCAAAGTTATTTTTGGTGAGAAAAATCAATGTCATGATGACTAGAATTCTGGAATAGTGGAAGTATCTAATCTAATAAAAGAGAAACATGAAAATTGACCGTACCTCTGCTATGCCCAAGCCATGCCCACCAGCCAATCAGAGCTACTATATGCAAATTAACCCAACCAAGATGGCGGCCAGCAGCCATGGAGCTGGAGCAAGCAGGAGGCTTGGTTGCCCAGGCAATGGAGGAAGCCAAGCTTCCCACATACCCTGGCCACTGTGGCCTCCACTCAAGGCAACAAAGTTTCAATTATAGAAGATAAATAGACCCCAGATACCTGCTTCCAGCCAGCCTCCACTGGGAGCTTGGGTGGTTGGGGGCCGTGGCCAGCCTGCAAACAGCCATCAGCCCCTCACCCAGGATGGCCACACCTTCATGGGGTGAGGGTCCCCACTGGGGGGCTTGGCCAGCCTGCAAACAGCATCAGAGACGCTCAATGCAGGAGCTGCCCCTTGGTGGTCAGTGCACTCCCACAAGGGGAGCTCTGCTCAGCCACAAGCCAGGCTGACGGCTGCCAGCACAGCGGTGGTGGCAGGAGCCTCTCCCGCCTCCTCAGCAGCGCTAAGGATGCTTGACTGCAGCTTAGGCCTGCTTCCTGCTGGCAAGTGGACATCCCTCGAGGGCTCCCGGGCTGCCAGAGGGATGTTTGACTGCCAGCTTAAGCCCATTCCCCTGGGGAGTAGGCCTAAGCCAGCAGGTGGTCATCCCCCAAGGGGTCCCAGACTGTGAGAGGGCACAGGCCGGGCTGAGGGACTCCCCCAAGTGCACAAATTTTTGTGCACCAGGCCTCTAGTATTATTATAAAAGCTTTTGCTAAGTTTGTATTCAGGGAAATAAAAAAAATAATCAATTTTAGAATATAACACTCTAAAACTATGGAATAATCACTATTCAAATAAAACATATGCTACTTAGAAGTTCAAGGTACAAATAATTCCATAAGCCAGCTATGGGAAAAACATAGCAGTGATAACCATAACACTGCTTTTAAAACACTAGAACATTCTTGTGTTGCAACAGGAATATTATAATAGGTTATAAATTATTAAGGCTCTATGAAGCACTTCCTTTAAATATAACTTATCCATAGGAGAATTGTAAATTTGTACAAGGTGCCCAGTTCCTGGGGAAAAAGCAAATAAAACAATGTTAAAGTTACATAGGGAAGAAAACATCTACTGCCTCCACTTCACAAGGGCTAGAGATATGTTTACGCTGTAATTAGCAAAGAGTAAATAAACTTCTTAAAAAGTGTTTACTTGAGAAAGTAACTAAAATAGGGGGAGGCATCAGTAATACCTTCAACAATAAAGAAGAAAAATTTTTAAAGTGTTTGCTAAGAGCCACAGAATGTCTGGCTTTGGGAGACCGGTTTCTCTTTGTCTTTCCTTTTCATTTTCCAGAAGTTGCACCTGCATCTGCATTTCTGTAGCTATCTTCATAAGGGGTGCCACTCTAATTCATTTTATATTTAAAATTAAAGGAGAAGAAGAGGAGGAGAAAAGGAGGATGGGGAGAAGCAGAAATAGTTCTACAATCTTGTATTTGGCCCACAGAGAGCCAGAGCTTGATTCTGCATCACCATTCTTGCACACCTGCAAATTAAACCACCAGAGGGAGCTTCTGCATTTCAATCCTATTCACAATCATTAATTAAACTCAATGCGGGTCCATTAAAATCATTTCGCTTGGGACTCCTAGAGAAAAAGCCAACTTGAAGGCTGAAGTGAAAAATGTTTAGCTCTATGGAATATTCATAAAAATCCACTTTTTAATGTAAAACTACTAGACTGGTGTTGCAGTGCCAATGTGATCAAATGAGACAAGGAAAAGCAGCCCAGAATTGTGAACTAGTTTATTCTGAGTTTTATAGTCAAGAGTAGGGAGAGACTAAAAATTGACCAAGGTAATCAATTATTTCTCATCTTTCTCTTTCTGCTCTTCCCTTTCTTACTTCTCTCTTCCCTCCCCCCTTTCCCTCCTTCCCTCCATCCTTTTACTTTTTTCCTTCCTTCTTATCTTCCTTATTTTCAATTGTTTCCACATTAGTTTAGAAAGTTCCCAAGACTAAAAGTCAAAATGTGTATTTTAGTCCTTGTTTTTAACTACAGATAGCAATGTCAATCAATAAATTGAGCACCTGTTGTTTAAAGGACATGATTCTAAGATATGGGAATGCAATGAACCCACTGATATATATATATCAGGGGAAACTAAAAATAGAAGATTAAATATATTATGTCTTAAAGCAGTGGTTCTCAACCTTCCTAATGCCGCGACCCTTTAATACAGTTCCTCATGTTGTGGTGACCCCCAATTTCATTGTTACAAATTGAACATAATTAAAGCATAGTGATTAATCACACAAAAAATATGTAATTATATATGTGTTTTCCGGTGGTCTTAGGCGACCCCTGTGAAAGGGTCGTTCGACCCCCAAAGGGGTCGCGACCCACAGGTTGAGAACCGCTGTCTTAAAGACTGTTATTCAGTTAAAAATAGATAACTGACTATAATGGGTGGAATGAGCAGTTTTTGAGGATGGATGAAATGTAACAATTGAGAGAACCAGTGAATTCAGGAATGACTTCTGGTAATTTTAGGCTGAAGCATCTGGGTAAATAACAAGTGTCATTACGTGAGATAGAGAATGAATTTGGGAAGAAAAATAAAAGTCTCTTTGGAAATGTTTGGCTTTTATGAGTATGACTATGAGTAATGCAAGAAAAGCTATCCAGTAGGCTAGAAGTTATATGAGCTGAAGATCAAGGGTGAGGTCAGGCAAGATACATAAATGTGGTTGTCAACACGAACTTGGAAATGGGTGCAGGTGGAGGAGAGAGCTGAAGACTGAAAGATGGTCACTCCAACATTCACAAGTGGAGACAAAAAGAAGTTGAAAAAGATTCTGTGAAGGAGTTTTCAGAGAAGAGGAATCTTACGAGAGTGAACTATCTCAAAATACGAATGAAGATGGTGTTTTTTAAAAATGAGAAATGATCAAATATATCCAAAGTGACCGACAGTCATGTAGAATAGGATAAAAATTATCTTATGAGAAATAAGACTTGTGAAAGTGTAGTTTATGTGGAGAAGTATGGCACAAAGCACAGTGATTGGTGGAAGTACATGAGATAAAAAGAAATAAGAAAGCAAAGGCTGAAAATACACAAATCTTCCACAGAGTTTTGTAGTAAAGGAGAGCAAATTTATGAGGCAGAACCTAGAGAAGGCATGGAGTCAAGTCAGTTTTGTTTTGTTTTATGACAGTAGCTATTGCAACACAATTGCATGTTTAATGGCAGAGATCCTGTTTCAGATCATTTGATCCAAGAGGGTTCTATTATAAAATAAGTGAGATATTTTTCAAGGTGTGTGAGTGCCACCATGGAGACGTCATTTAAATAAATAACCCAAACTTCTGCAATTATCCATGGCTAATGAGAATTACGTTCACATGCATTCCAGAAGCTAGATCCTGGTTAAGGAGAGAAATAAGGGAAGAGAGTAAATATGTGGAAAATTTCCAAAACATAAAATAATTTTTGGATAAGAAATATAAGAATAAGTAAGCTGGAATGGTAGGAAGTGTGAAATGCATATTTCAGAGATGGTGCAAGTACTGGTGATGAGCTTTAAGCAAATATTTATAAGCTTTGTTCATCTTTTGACTTTGGAATAATAGACATACTTAGTGCAGCAGTGGGAATTTTGTAAAAATCTCTATATACATATGTTTTTTTCTCTTTAAAGAAGTTTCTCTATAAAGAAATTTTTATTGATAAGGGCAATAAAAGCTAGAATTAGAACACACTTGCCAAGTCTATAATTTCTCGTCTTTAAGGATTTTATAACCTAGTTAGAGAGGGAAGATTTCCAATGACAAAAATAAATTGATAAAGTTAACTTGAATACAGTATAAGCAATGTCTCTGTAGGGAGTAAGCTATGTGTCAAAAAATATTACAAGCAGTAAGTTGCATAGGAGCCTGCAGAAAAATCACTTGGAACCAGAGGCAACAGAGAAGGTTTTAGACAAACTCTGAATCATTGGTAAAAAGGGAAAAAAAAGGAATCCTCCCCTGAGGCTGATGGGGCTGATGGGATGGGGATGGAATAGAATTCTAAACAATAGATAATAACTTGGTTATACTAAGCAAGCTTTGATTCAATTATGTTTTTCAATATGGTCTCTAGGGGGATGGAATTCATTTTTCCTTATGTGATCATTGAGCTTTTTGATATTTTAAACCCCATGAGTTAGACAGTATAATATTCTACGAACTACAGGATTCTGTTACAAAAAGAGAAGGGCCACCCAGCCAGTACAACTCCATATTCAGGCGGTGCAAAACCATAGGGAAGGAAAGAGAAGCAACTTGAAATCAAGTTTAAGAATAGGGGTCATTCTCAGCAGGGGTGGCTCAGTGGTTGAGCATCGACCTAGGAACCAGGAGGTCAGCTTGATCCCCAGTGTGGGACATGCAGAAAGCAGCCAATGAATGATTCTCTCTTATCATTAATGTTTCTCTCTCCCTCTACTTCTCACTTCCTCTCTAAAATCAATAAAAATATACATATTTTTTTAAAAGAATAAGGGCCATTGAAAGCCTAAATAATACCCCTAGAGACACAAAACTTGACCATTTCATTATTGAGGGAATAAGAATCCTACTTGTAAAAGTAAATACTTTTCAAGGGAATAATTAGATAAAAATTTAAAAGAATAAATGAATATGGCCACATTTTCACCACTTTTTTCAAAGCTGAAAATGTCTAAAGATGCTCCAGAAATGGCATCAGCTAGAGGTTTAAAAAGTTCAAAACAAAGCTATTCTTCTTTCATCAGGTCCCAAGCATTCATGTTTTACTTTTCCACTCCACTCACGGACATTCCTATCGCCCTAGCAGTGACGGCAAACCTTTTGAGCTCGACGTGTCAGCATTTGAAAACCCTCACTTAACTCTGGTGCCGTATCACATATAGAAATTTTTTGATATTTGCAACCATAGTAAAACAAAGACTTATATTTTTGATATTTATTTTATATATTTAAATGCCATTTAACAAAGAAAAATCAACCAAAAAAATGAGTTCGCCTGTCACCTCTGACACGCGTGTCATAGGTTCGCCATCACTGCCCTAGAGTGAGCTTCCATCAGCTCTTCCTTGGAAAGATGCAAGAGCTTCCTTCTTGACATTCCTTCCAACACTTTCCCAACTCTAGTCCTCTCCCTCCCCATCCCAGACTGACCTTCCTAAAGCACAGTTCCCACCACATTGCTTCTCTAATCCAAAGCCTTCTTGGTTCCTCCCATCCCCTAATGAGCACAAGCAAGCACTTCATGGGGATTTACAGCTGAATCTTGACATTTCCCAGCACTCCCCTTCAAACACTATGTGCCTTAACTAAACTGTGTTACTCATAGTATTTAGAGTTGCCCTGTACTTAAAAAAAAAATGTACTCTTCTTCTTGCCTCAATGTTATCATCATTCAAAGTTCCGTTAAAATATCACCTATGAAATTAAGGCAACTTTGATCTCTGTGCAGGACCATACCCCAAATTATGTAAGTTATATGTAAATGTACAAGATTTGTTTTCAATGTTTATTATTTTTGCTCTGCCTTTATTTCTAATAACCACATTTGATAAATGGGATTTTTGACTGGGCTTAAGATAAATGTAGATGTAATATTAATACTGCCAGGGTGTTTATCTACATAAAAGTTGAAATGGAAGCATTTTGTGCATTCATTAAGAGACTCATAGATTATCACAATTGTCTTGCTGTGCTCTCATGGAGATATGAAATGTTAGTAATTTAAGATTCAATGAAAAATTGTAAATGCCCGAAATTAAATCTAATTCCATGTATTCATCAAGAAGTTTCTACTGTGAAGTTAGGAAGTCATTTCAGTTCAATAAACATGTCCAGATACTTTATTAGGCACTGGGGTTATAAAGACATGAAAAAGATCCAGTAAATTCCCAGACAAGCTTCCAGTTTTTTGAGTGAGGTACACATTGTGGAAGAATATTCAGGTTCCCATGGAGTTGAAGGGAAAGGGTAAAGTACTTTAATCTGAAACATGAATGTAAGGAAGGATGGGTCAGGAAAAGGGAAATAATATGGATAAGTGAAATCTAATGGTATCACAGCACAGAGGACCTTAGACACCATGACAAGGAATTTAGACACAAATAAGTCCAAGGTGGAACAGAGAAGTCAATTTGGAGACAATTCAATAGTCTCTAGGAAATGCAGTCAAAAGGCCAGATTTACGGTAGACTCATGGAGGAACTCATATGTACATCAAGACAATTTGTTAGCCTCTAGGTATACCATGGTGAACACAATGGATGGTCTCGGCCCTCTGGCATGTACAATTCTATATAAAATATAAACAAATAATCAAATAACTGTTTGTATGCAAGATGCTGTAAAGGAAAAGGTATAATTTTACTGGCATATATAACAAAGTTAGCTCACCTTCCCTACAGAGGCCAGGGAATGCTTCCCTGAGTGAGTAGTATTTAAGATGAGACCAAAAGGAAGAGTGGCATTGGAATTGTCTAGATAAGTTTTCGGGGCGGGAGGGAAGGAGGGGGGAGGGGGGGACAACATAGCTAAAGCTTAGTTCCAGAAAAATGTAACTGACAAGAATTAAGAGAGAGGACCACATGCTAATGGAATCAAGAGAACTCCAGAACAACTAGAGCAAATAATTATTTAAAGTGGTATGAGTAGTAAAGACCAGAAGTGCAAAGCTCTAAAGGTTAATATAAAGGTGTTTAGATTTTATTTTAAGGCCAATAGGAAGTCCCTATTGCATAATAGTAACTTTATAAACATAATCTATTTTATAGCTCAGAAAGATTACTCTGACTTCTGTGTGGAGAATAGACTAGACATGCTAAAATGGTTATGAAAAGTGAGTGAGCCTACTGTAAATTCCAATGCGATAGCTGCATACCCAGTTGGATATACCCAATGTATAGCTTGGTACACTGCAAGCACTCAATACAATTTTATTAAATGTTTGATAGATTAATGAGATTATCTTCCTAATCATTTTCATCTGACCTGGAAATGTTGTGAATGAGCAAAACGGTTTTTCAAGGTGTAAAAATTTACTATCTGTGAGGAAAACAACACTTTTAATACAAGCGGCAAATCTGTCTCTGAAAGAAGTTGCCAGCACTGATGATAAAATATCTCTAAAGACATTTTTAGTGTGTCCTTTGGATGACAATGAGAAGACACATTGTCTCTTTGAGTTCCCAAAGCCTCAAGAAGCATATGCCAACTAAAGAATAAAGCGATAAATGAAAATGATTCACTGGAATATACTGGCTTACCATTTGTATGAGTCAATTTTCAAAATTATACATTATAACGTCTTATAACAGCTTTATTGTTATACAATTCATGTACCATCAAATTCACTCTTTTGAAATGTGAAGTTTAGTGAATGGTACTATGTTGAGAGAAATGTATAAGCCTCAGCACTATGCAATTTTACAATATTTTTATCACTTCCCTTCACAAAAATAATCCTATAGGCATTAGCAGGAATTTCCACATTCCCCCGTGCCCCAGTCTCCTGATAACCACTAATGTGCTTTCTGTCTCAATGGATTTGCTCTGGACATTTCATGTGAACAGAATCATATAATATGTGGTCTTTTATGACTTTTTCCACATACCATAATGTTTGCAAGTTCCAAACATATTGTAGCATGTATCAGTAACTCATTCCTGTTTTATTGCCCAATAATATTCTATTGTTTGGCTAAAAATGATTTCATTTATCCATCCATCAGCTGAGGAACACAGGTCATTTCTACTTTTTGGCTATTATAAATAAAGCTGCCATGAATACTTAAGTTTTTTTGTATTAAATTATCTTGGATATATAACTTGGTCTGGAATCGCTGGTCATATGGTAAGTCTATATTTAACTTTATGTGGAATTACCAAACTGTTTTCCAAATGGCTGCAACATTTTACAATTCCTTCAGCAATTCATGAATGTTCAAATGTATCTACAGCCTCAGCAAGGCTTGTTATTTTCAATTGTTTTTTATATTGTAACCATCCTAGGTGGTGTGAAGTGGTATCCTACTGTCTTGGGATTTTGATTTGCATGACTAATGATGTAGAAAATCTTTTCTAGTGACTAATGATGGAGAACATCTTTTCATACGTTTTAGTAGCTATTTGTACACCTCTTTAAAGAATGTCTATTTAATCCTTTGCCCATTTTCATTGGGTTACTTTTTGTTGATGTGTTCTCTAATTGTATTAATTAGTGCTTCCATGTAAACTTGAGCTTGAAGAGTGGAATCCCTGGCAGGAGTGTCTTATTTCTGATTTTAAAGCAAATGCTTCCAGTAATTTCATTGTGTTCTTAGAATTATAGAATACTGCTAACATTTTTCAGTTTTCTATTTCTATGATGTTTTATTTTTAATTTGTGTATTTGTAACTACAGAACCAGCTCAAACTGGTCCTTTCCAGTTTCCAATGGGATCCAGTTGTTCAGAGACAACAGACCAACCCTGCAATTCATGCATCTGGAGTGTTTTCAGAAGAGAGAACTTTGACCTCCAGCTGCACCTGAAACTAAAGACTCACCCTTCTCATGAAACCAAAGGCCTGAGACATGACCAGAACTTTGGCACCAAAACTCTTTCAAAGGGGAAAGGTCCTTTATGCAGGAATACCCAGGGCTGAAGCCCCTTACTACAAATGGCCAAATTCCAAAGTCCTCTGATGTTTCCACACACTCTGCCCTGAACCCTGAACCACGGAGGCAGATTTGGGCTTTCTCCTCATTCCATAGGGTACAGAGAAAAAAAGTATATTAATATAAAGTATACTTCTTCATTTCTTGTTTGTTTAATATTTCTTTCTGTTTTCTGTTTTTGTTGTTGCCCTGTATTCATCCTCTGAGGACAGCCGTCTACTTCTCTGTTGACATATTTAGGTCAGTTGACCCCACTCCTGGCTCCAGGGTGGGAATATGACCAAAGGTGGTCATAGAGTCTACAGATGCCCCAGGGAGAAGAGAAGGCCCCAAACCAGAGAGATGAGCAAGAGCTTAGGGCATTTTGAGTAATGAAAAATCAATCCTATTTTTATTTGCTAAACTGGAAGATGATGAATTCAGATGTTTTATTTGCTTGTTACCACTTGGTGACAGCCTGCCTCAGAAACTAACCAACATAGATAAAAGTTTGACTGATAAGTAAAGAAGAATAAAGAATCCTGATAAAGCCCTAACTGGTTTGGCTCAGTAGATAGAGCATCGGCCTGTGGACTGAGAAGTCCCAGGTTTGATTCCAGTCAAGGGTATATACCTTGGTTGCAGGCACATCCCCAGTAGGAGGTGTGCAGGAGGCAGCTGATCGATGTTTCTCTCCCATCAATGTTTCTAATTCTCTATCCCTCTCCCTTTCTCTCTGTAAAAAATCAATAAAATATATATTTTAAAAAAAGAATCCTGATAAAATTTATGAAGAATTAGGTCAGGTCAGTCATTCAGTTATCTGTAACACTTGATTTTTTATTTATTTTTATTTTTTAATACTTTAATTGAATTTTTAGAGAGCATAAGTAAGAGGGAGAGAGAAAAGCATCAAGGTAAGAGTGAGAAACATCAATGTGAGAGTGAAACACCAAAACGGCTACCTTCAATATGCCTCCCACCAGTGATCAAGTTGGATGGAGCCCACAACCCGGGCATGTGCCCTGACAAGGAATCAAACTGTCAACCTTTCATTCCACAGGATGACACCCAACCTACTGAGCCACACTGGCAAGGGCCCATTTAACTTTTTAGTTATATGGTCTAATAGTCACCCCTTCCTTAGGAGGGTTTAAATGAATTTGAGTTTCTGCCACTTCTTACCAAAAAATGCTATCCATTAGAGCAATAATTTCTCTAGTGCCTTTTCCCCTGAATGTATTAGGTCAAAATATAATTTTCAAAAAAATAATAATAAATATGACTCTGAAACTAATCTATAATGAGCAGTTGTGAAAGATTTGTTCAATTTGTACAATTCAATGAGGGAATAAGCAGCACAATGAAGCCATTTGAAAGGTGAATACCAGAGATTAGCATTATAGTCAGTAAAAAAGGAACACTGGAATATTATTCCAATGTTTGATGTAAAATATAAAATTAATACTTTTAAGTAAATAAAATGGTAACTTTGCTGTTTTCTCAGTCAGACAAAATTAATTCAATAGGACAAAAATTACTTGTAAATTAACATCTAACTTTACAGAACATCCTATAGCCCTTATAGTAAGTACAATAAGTAAAAAAGAAGAAAAAAAATCACACATATACTGAGAGATAACTCAGGTGGTTCCCTCTATTAAATCATTGAAAGAGTAATGTTTTACCTTCTTTTAATTCCCTGAATAATTTTCTCAATACTTACTACTTTATTGAGGGGAGTTATAACTACATAATTTTTAGCACAATGGTTAATTGTTGTTTGAGCCCTTCTCTATCCAGTTGGAGGATAAAGGTTTCCTATCCCTAGATGAAAACCTGGAGGTCACCTTAACCTATCTCACTAGCATAATATCCTCGAGGTCCATGCGGATGGTTGTCAAGAGCGTAAGGGATTAGATGGTTGGGTAAAAAAGGAAAAGGTTAAGAAGTACAGGTACAAATTGTTAGTTACAAAATAATTAGGGATATAAAGTACAACATAGGGAAAATAGTCAATATTATAATTACTATGTATATAGTGCCAGGTGGGTACTTGAAATATGAGGGGAATCACTATGTAACATGTATTATTATCTAACCACTATGCTGTATACCTGAAACTACTAAAAATAATATTGAATGTAAACTGTAATTGACACATTTAATTTAATTTAAAATCCTGGAGGTCACCTTGAAATGGACATCTCCTTCTCTAACTGTGATAGCCAGCATCAAGCACCTATTATTGTTTGATGGAATGAGGTGGTACCTTCTTCAAATCAGACAATCCATAGGGTACAGAGAAAAAGAGCTCAAAGGTCACTGAAGAATTTAGTCCATATATTAACACTGACCCTCTCCCACCCTAACATGCACCCTTCCTGGGTTTCTATTTCTATCATGATTTACATTTCCCTTGGGTAATGTTGCAGCAATTGCAGCACCAATTGCAAGAGTGCCTCATCTGCTTATTCTAGTCTCCAAATAAACACAGAGAGTAGCTGAAAACGGAATAAGAAATGAGCAAGCCTCCATTTTTAAAAGTTGGAGGTTCTGCAAAATAAGCCAGTCAGAGAAAGATAAATATCACACGATCTCACTCATTTGTGGAATATAATGAACAACATAAACTAATGAACAAAAACAGATCCAGAGACAGAGAAGCATTGATCAGGCCATCAAACCCAGAAGGAAGGTTGGGGTGGGGGGAAGGGGTAGAGATCAACCAAAGGACTTGTATGCATGCATATAAGTCTAACCAATGGACACAGACACCAGGGGGTGAGGGCATGAATGGGGATGGGGGTGGGGAGGCAATGAGGGGATAAGGAAACATATGTAATACCTTAATTAATAAAGAAAAAAAAAGTTGGAGGCTCTACCTATTTCAAAGGGTAGCTGCTGAAGAGTTAATGTCAGCCCTTGTGGTCCATGCAGGCCTTGTGAGCACAGTCACAGGGGAAAAATGTGAATGGAGTGGAAGATCTCGTGGTTAGAATGAACATTCTTGAATTGTGAAGACTGAAAATTCTCCCTTAGATGACAAATGTGAAAATATAGAAGTGAGCAGAAACCCTACCCAAGGCTTATTACACTGCCTCTTGCCCTTCCCACACACATTCAAAGTCAGCTAGACACAAAGGGGATACTAAGTCAGTCTACTCTGATCACTGTGGGTTAGATTAGGTCTCCAAGGCCACAAAATGGAAAGCTTATTGACGAAAAAATGGATCAACCCTGGCCAGCCCTGCTCAGTGGTTAGAGTGTTGGTCTGTGAATTGAAGAACCTCTATGGTTAGATCCCGGTCAAGGATAAATACCTGGGTTGCAGGTTCAATCCCTGGCCCAGTCCAGGCCCATGTGGGAGACAGGAAGCAGGAAGGCAACCAATCAATCTGCCTCTTTCAAATTGATTTCTCTCTCTCTCTCTCTATCTATCTATCTATCTATCTACCTGCTCCCTCTCTTCCACTCTTTCTAAAAATCAATAGGAAAAATATCCTCAGGTGAGGATCAGTGGCCAGTGTTGGGGCTTCCAAATGTCCATTCAGGAACTTCCCAAATAACAAAAATTTGATGTGGAAAGACATTTCCCTGCTTATTCTTGGGGTAGTCAGGAAAAGCCACGGGTGATGAGCCATGACTATTGACTTTGTGGAGCAAGATGTGGGGAAGGTTGAGAGGCTCTGTTTGTCTTGTCATTCGTATCACCTGCACTGAGGTGTGCTCTGCACTGGAGAGGTTCTGGCAAGAATTATCTGTGCAAAGCTACGTGGCCTGTGATGGCCACAGAGTCACGGCAAATGAGGTGAGCCATCCATGGAGCCATGATGTTCTGTGTAATGCTGATTCTGGCAGCTCCGTGCCCATCACCGAGGGTTGTGCCAAGGGAGTTTAGCCCAGGCCTAGCTCCCAAAGGAACGCTGTGAGAGATGGTGGTTTTTATAATCAGTGTGAGAGATTTCGTGTTTAAAAACTTTTTTTAAAAAATATATTTTTATTGATTTCAGAGAGGATGGGAGAGGAAGAGAGAGATAGAAACATCAATGATGAGAGAGAACCATTGATCAGCTGCCTCTTGCACACCCCACACTGAGGATTGAGCCCACAACCTGGACATGTTCCCTGACTGGGAATCAAACCATGACCTCCTGGTTCATAGGTCAACATTCAACCACGGAGCCATGCTGACCAGGCAACAATAGTCTTTTGATGAATGCTAATGGCTGAAAGTTTTAAGAGAATGGATTAAGTAACAAATATAGACATCTTATATACTTAACATTGTGGCTAAAGAAGGCCAAAGAAAAGAAGATAAACTCTAAAATGGTATACCTGATACCTTTGGAGAGTTTGTTGAAAGGCAGGACCAAGGTAAGGACAAGCACAACTGATTTTTATTTAAAAACAATTTTTGTGTGAATAAATATTTTGGGTTTTTTGTTATATATATATATTTTTTTCTTTAATGATTAAGGTATTACATATGTGTCCTTATCCCACCATTGCCCCCCCACACTCATGCCCTCCCCCTCCCGGTGTCTGTGTCCATTGGTTATGCTTATACGCATGCATACAAGTCCTTTGGTTGATCTCTCCCCTTACCCCCTACCCTCCCCTACCTTCCCTCTGAGGTTTGACGGTCTGATCAATGCTTCTCTGTCTCTGGATCTGTTTTTGTTCATCAGTTTATGTTGTTCGTGGGGAGAGACAAAGAACTAGCCTCTGGAGCATTTGTCCCTCTAGGTGAAAAACATCAAATTGATGCCCAGCCAGTGTGGCTTGGTGGTTGAGAATTGGACCATGAACCAGGAGGTCACAGTTAAATTCCCTGGTAGGGCACATGCCTGCATGTGGGCTCGATCCCTAGTGGAGGGCATTTAGGAGGCAGCTAATCTATGTTTATCTCTCATCATTTCACTCTCCCTTCCTCTCTATAAAAAAAATATTTTTAAAAAACATAAAATTGTTGAGACATTTTGCCACTTTTTAAAGACAGGTTAGAGACCTTAAATAAACTATACTGAAGCCAAAATTGAGAACTTACTATAAGTAAATGTGAAGACTGTGAATAAAGAACTGAAGAGCTATAGTTTATTAATTGGACCTATAGAAAGCTTGAAAAGAAAAAAAAAATCTAACTATACAAAAGTTTAGCTGATTGCTGACATTACAAGCAAGATTAACTCCTTAGAAGACTTATCCAACAAATTCAACATCAAGTAGCAACCAAAATATCCTTCAAAAACCATCAGAAACATGGAGAACTGCTTCGGACAGCATTGACAAGCTGTGGAGGACAATTCCATTCTTCAGAGAAGCATAAAGCTGCTTTCATCTGAATCTTAAAAATGGAAGATAAGAGTGTGCAAAACTACAAAAGAAAGGAAAAAAAAATCAGAATCCTGCCTGGAGAGTGAGTTCCTAACAGTAGAGAGATCAAACCTGTAGGTGAACACCTGCTATAAATGAGCCACTGGGCTGCTATTCCTGGGGAAAACAACATGGATTGTGGAAATATGGAACTGGACAATCGAAGGTGTCAGAAATAGAGACCTCTTAATTGATGAATCTAAAGGATTTTTTATTTATGCAAATAAATTAAATATAAATTTACAAACTCTTGAAGAAAAAAAAAAGACAGCACATATACCAAAACAAACTGCAAAAGCTAAAATCAGTGCACTTAAAAATAATTTGAAAAATTTCCAACCAAGAAAGCTTTGCTGCATTCAGAACACACCCAGGTAGAAAGGGAGAAGCAAAATCTCCAACAGAAATATCATTGAACTTCATCAAGAAAAAAAATTATCCAATTTAGAGAAAATTTGCCCCATTCAAGGTGGAGGAGAATTATTTCAAACCATATCAGTAATGCATACAAACAGCTACATATTATAAAATTCAATCAAAATTATTTCAGAAAATTTTAAAAGAATCACTAGGTATTATTAAATCTTTCTTAGTCCCAGGACACAAAAGCTCATGTTATGGAGATAATAGATCTCTTAGCTCAGAGAAACCTCAATAACTTAAAGCAAATGCATACATAACACAAAAATCGAGAAATAACTTAAAGTTCCTGAAAACTATCCCCCCATTCCTTATTTTAAAAAATAGTGCATTTGGCACAGACCTGAGGCCACAACCAGGTATCTTCCAGACACCAGACTGAGAGAAGAACATCTGGCTGCAATGGTGAGGGAATGAAAAGATCCAGGCCTAGTATCCACTGTGTGTCAGCCCCCATGATCACTCCAATCTGCTGACTCCATCCTGAATCAGCAGGTCTTCCAGGAGAGCAAGACAGAGCTATGTGGTTCAAGTAGTTATTTTACAAAGAAAGCATATATTGAAGAATTGAATAAAATAGGAGTGAATAGTCTAGATAGAAGATATAAGGCCAAGTGGCAGAATAATCGTTTTCATATATCTGAAGTCCAAGATGGCTAAGACTAATCCCCCTTCTTCAAAGCATTACTTTCTAGAGTACCACACGTGGCAGTTTAGGGTGCAGATAGTTATTCACCATAAAGATGAACCTTCCAATGATAGCTGTCCACAAATCCGATGGGTCACTATTCTGGGAGATATTGGTCCAGATTCCCCTTTATAAGCCTTCACACTTTCATAGATATTTAACAAATTCCCTCCCGTAGGAAATTAGGCAGAAAGAATTATGATTATCAGTAATTATTATCAAGCAATTAATATTACAGTATTTCTCAGCAAGATAAAATCACAAATTAGTCATGTAATGTTTTCCAAGTCTTATAAAACATTTATTCAAAAACAATGCAAGCTTGTTATTTAATGTGTCCCTCATAACATTTAGACATCTCTCATGAGGTTCATGGCTCTTGATTTGGCCCTGACCACTGCCAATCATTGCCAATCATTTCAGTCTCAGGAGAGGTTATCAAATAAAACTCCCCTACCCCCATAATCCACATTTGCAGGAGGCAAATTTCCAAAAAAGATGAAGGATTTGGATCTCATCAGGCATGTGTTTCTCTAATGGTTTAAACAGAAGATACATTTGATTTTCTCAAGAAATTGAGAACATTTTTTTCTAGTTGAAATTCATCCGACAGAAATATATCAGGTACCTCTACGGATTCCTTAAAGTGGAAATATGTATTTACTGAGATTAGACTTGGAAGTACTAGATCTCAGAGATTGCTTTGGGAATGTGAGAAAGTCATTATTTGCTGGCTTTCCAGTAATTTATTTTGAATTTGTTAAATTCATTGATGTGTGACTGCCTATCAAAGCTTGATAAATAGCTTATAAATCACTTTAGGGTTGGCAGAAATAAATATTAACGAGTCGATTTTCAAGGAATTTAAAGTCAGTTTCTCCTCCTTCTGTCACTGTAAGTTAAAAAGCGAATCTCAAGTTGTTTCATTTAGAAAAGAATCTACAACTGTTTTTGTAATAATTGATTTTTATCAGGATAGTCACAGGACTATTTATGATATGAAATCAAACTATTTACTTAAAAGAAAAGTCTGCTCTTTGTAAATCCACCTTGGACTTTCATATGACAAGAGTTTTGTGTGAAACTTATTTATAAAACACAAGCACAGTGATGATTGTAATCATTTGAGAGACGAAAGTAACCCTCTTCACCGAGGTTTGCTCAGGGCTGGCCTCAGAAGAGGGAAGGAACAAAGTGAATCTTGTGAGGCTGCCAGGATTTTAAAGTACATACTCGTGTGCTTAAAAATCAACAAACTATGTATTTGGCTAATCTCTGAGTTCTAAAAGATCAGACAGCGAATATGGAGTGGCTGCCTACCTGTTCCGATAATTTCTGTCCGTCCAGGTGGGCCTGCGTTACAGCATCATTCACAAGCAAGTGGAAGTTCAGGAGCACGTGTTCAATGTCATACGTTCCATGCATGGCATCTGACAGCTCTTCCAAGGACCGGATGTACGCATGCCAGTGCGGATTCAGCTCCGCCATGTGCGCCAAGCAGCCTCTCACGACGTTGAGGCAGTACCCCATGCACGGTTTACTGAGCGTCAGGCCCTGGCAGTGCGGGCAGTACTGCATTCTCAGGAGGGCTCGGCCACACTCCCTGGAGAAGAGCAGATGGTCTGTGGTATTGATGACTTCAATGCCCAGATTCAGGGCCTGCAGGAACGTGCGGCTGGGCAGCAGCGACCTCCCCATCTGCCCCATCACTCTTTGGGGGATATTGCCGAATGGACTAATGTCCCGGCGAGCCATCCGGATGCATTCCGAGTACTCCAGGGAGCTGTCGGTCACAGCAGGGTTAATGAGATGACTGTAGACTAGAGGGAAAAGGCTGTCGAAGAATCTGTTCACAAATTCTTCAGGATTAACATCCGCACCGAATAGATAGAGCCCCACATCAGTGAAGAACTCCTGAACTGAAGCAGCAGCCTCTAAGGCCATGTTCCTGTAGGTGTTGCAGAAAAGTATGCTGGTGTAATTCTCTGCTTGTCTGATGAGAGTTTCAAGGGTTTCTGTAACAAACGCAGAGGCAAAGGATGGAAAAGCTTAGTATTCATTTTAGAACTCTTTGTCCATCTGCTCCAGACAGTAAATGAGCTTAATGCACTGAAACTATCCTAAAGATCTAAATGAGAACGCTCAGCCTACAAACCCAATTTAGTTTCCGAAAGATGATGTCTGGTCAACAGTGAGCATTACACACAGCACACTTGTTTTACAGAAATGTTTTCCTAGAATCAAACACATTTAAAAAAAGAATAGAAATAAAAAAGAATTTACATGTACATTATATTATGCCTTAGTCATTCATAAGCCAATAATGATAGGAAAACGGTATCACTGAGAAAATAATTTTTGATCATGAGTTCATTGTTTAGCAAATATAGAGATACTTGATTTAACATGTACTGTATTTTTATATTTTTTCTCAGAATGAAAACTAGTAGATTATGTACTAGTTACTCCTAAGAGAGGCTAAGTTCCCAAAGGAAAGTCTGACAATCCTTGGACCTTCTAGCATGCTCAAATTAAAAAGAAAGTAAAAAATTTTTATAATTAAACCCCTAAATTGTCAAACCTTATTTACACAGTGGGAAAGTCGTGGGAAGTATTAATTGATGAAAATAAATAATTGTATGACCACCTTCTCCACTATCTTCTGTTGTTTTTAATCATCTTATCTTCAAAGACTTTATTTTGGGACATTTTATTGTATTACTAATTAATGCTTACAAATAAATTTTGCTACAGAAAGAACAGAGAATAATTCATCCATAAATTAAGGGAGGTTGTAGTAATCAGCAAGTAGATGTTATACTTCAAAATGATAGCTTTAGGTAGCAGTCCACCACTGGTAATTACATTTTATAATTATCCTAAATATGATACATATCAATATAATATGTAATTAATTATAAAATACACCAATAAAATTATCTTCCATAACTTCAATCTCAGTTATTTTTCATTAGGTCATAAAAGACCACACAATAACTATAACCCAACCATTGAATCCTATATAATAAAGAGGTAATATGCAAATTGACTGCCATGTGCTCACACAAGATGGCCGCCCCCACGTGGTCACAGATGGCCAGCAGGGGAGAGAAGTTGTGGGCAATCAGGACAGCAGGGGAGGGCAGTTGCGGGGCAACTGGACCGGCAGGGGAGGGTAGTTAGGGATGACTAGGCTGGCAGAGGAGGGCAGTTGGGGACAATCAGGCCGGCAGGGGAGCAGGTAAGGCATCAATCAGACCAGTAGGGGAATGGTCAGGGGGCGATCAGACTGGCAGGCAGAAGCAGTTAGGGGCAATCAGGCAGGCAGGCAGGTGAGCAGTTGGGAGCCAGCAGTCCCAGATTGTGAGAGGGATGTGCGACTGCCAGTTTAGGCCTGCCGGACATCCCTCTAGGGATCCCAGATTGGAGAGGATGCATGCTGGGCTGAGGGACACCCCCACCCTCTGCATGAATTTTGTGCACAAGACCTCTAGTCTATATTATAAAAGGTTTGTGGCCCTAACGCTGAGACAACCAAAGACTGATGCGGTGGATGGGGCTGCGCTATTTCACATGCTGAGCTTCTAGTATATTATAAAAAGAGATAAAAAATTGTAAAATAAAATTAAATAATAGAAAGCAGAGGTGCAGGGAGAGCTGGCGAAATGGAACTGTGTCATGAATTTGCGATAGTATCCTAAAAGAAGCTAACCACTTTCATAAAATAAGCTTTCATAAGATAAGATACAATATCATGTACCCTAATTCTGTTCTGAGACTGATTCAGGCTGGGTTCCAGGCTTCAGTGTGATATATCAAGGTACACGCTATTGTGTTCTCTTAAAATCCATATGTCGAAACCTAATCTCCAATGTGATAGTATTTGGAAGTAGGACCTTTGGGAGGTGATTAAGTGGTCAGGGTGGGGCCCTCAGGAATGGGATTAGTGCCCTTATAAAAGAGGTTTCAGAGCACTCCCTTGCCCTTTCTGACAGGTGAGGACACAAAGAGAAAACAGCTGTGTATGAACCAGAAAGGGGACTCTCACCAGATAATGAATCTATGTGCACCTTGATCTTAGACTTCCCACCCTCCAGAATTCTGAGATATAAACTTGTTTTGTTTATAAAACTACCTAGTTTATATTCTGTTGCAGCAGCTGGGACTAAGAAAGAGATTTTACTTTGCAATCAAAGGCAACAGTTTTTAAAGGCTGTTGCAACTCTGATGAAACTGACTATGAACTCTAGATTGTTAACCAGGCAGGGCTCATGCATTACCTCTGCATCTCCAGGGCCCACTATAGTATAAACTGCATTCTCAATCTCAATTAAAATGTGAAAGGATGAAAATAGGATGGTAACTGAAGGCTTCAACTGAGATTAGCTGTTCTGCCAAGTGAGAGAGAATTAACACCATGTTTTCCTGACTGGCCTGACCATCTGGGCTGCCTGAGGAAAATACCAATGGCCAGGTCTCTGTACTGTGGATTCCAACTCAGTAGGCCTGCCTTGGTCCAGGAATCTATATTTAACAAGCAGTCATAAAAACAAGAGGGTGGAATTATTTTGAGTTGGCCACAAATGGGATTGCATCAAAATAAAAGTTTCTGCACAGCAAAAGAAACCATCAACAAAATAAAAAGGGATCCTACTCAATGGGAGTACATATTTGCCAACGATACAACTGATAATTTCCAAAATACATAAAGAACTCATATAACTCAACAAAATGAAGACAAATAACCCATTTAAAAAATTGGCCAAAGCCCTGAATGGACACTTCTCTAAAGAGGACATAAAGAAGGCCTAGAGACAAAGGAAAGAAATACTCAAAGTCACTAATCATCAGAGAGATGCAAATTAAAATGACAATAAGATATCATACTTGCCAGAATGGCTATCACTCATGTATCAACAAACAAAAAGTGCTCGTGAAGATGTTAAAAAGGAACCCTCATGCACTTCTGGTGGGAATGCAGACTGGTGCAGCCACTATAGAGAACAGTATGGAGTTTCATCAAAAAATTAAAAATGGAACTGCTATCTGACCCAGTGATCCCTCTTCTGGGGATATATCCTAAGAATCCCAAGTTGGCCAGTTTTTGAAACACTGCAATTGCATATATCTATAAAATGTTCTCTTTGCTTTAATAGAGGGGTTCAACAAGCATTCCACCATGATAGTCTGACCCCACAGTTGAAACCTCAGCTGCTACTAAAGCTTTCATGGAACCATGAGAATGAGTGTGAAAAGCAAATTAAACCTCTGTGGTTGGAACTAAAATAAAAATGTTAAACTTATTTATTATCAATAGCATAGGCTTGTTTTCCTCCTCTTCTGGGAGACTATAAACTGGGAGGAGATAAGTTACAAGTTTTCTTTTGTAAGATAAAATAAGACGAGGTTTAAAAAATACCCATATATCACAAACTTTCCTACATGCTTCCCACCAAGTTTGCTAAGCTGCATGCTATAGGTGTATGTGATTGATACCTGCCATGTTTCTCAGTGCAATAAAGGTTCATGCTACCCCAAGCAATAAGACAAAGATCCCATCTGACTTATGCCAACTCTAAATAATGCTGAAACACAATTTTTAAAGTAAAAATTAAAATGTTTATAAATTCCACTCCCATTAATTTATAATTTATTCAGGAATATATGAAATTCATCTTTTCCATAGCTATAACTAATGTTTACAAATTAATTTATTTTGTAAAAGCAACATTGAAGAGAATATATTTAATATTTAGTTATATCCATTAAAAAATGGGTATAATAATTCCAAAAATCATTAGTTCTTTTGAAGGCTGCTCTGCACTAAAGGCAAAAATTGAAATTGATTACCTTTGAGTTCATAATTAAAAATAAATTTATGAAAAAATTCAACAATGCTGATTTTATTTCATTTCACACTAGTTTTTCTCTGGTTTATTGTTATTCATTTTTTAACAAAATAAAAAACTGAAGAAAAAATTTAGGAAACATATTATAGTAAATTTTAAAATCTTTTCCTCATATCATATGCATTAAAATTTTAGGTTCCATTATAATGTATTAACTAGAAGTCTACCGCACGAAATCACGTGGCCCCGCCCACCCATGTGCACCTTGTCGCACTCGCAGCCCCACCCACCTGCACGTGCCTCGGCCACCCACACTGGTCTTTGGTCGTTAAAGAGTTAGGGCCACTGGGTTTTTATAATATAGGCTAGAGGCCCGGTGCACGAAATTCGTGCACTAGGGAGAGGGGGGTGTCCCTTAGCCCAGCCTGCACCCTCTCCAATCTGGGACCCCTCAGGGATGTCCAAATGCCAGTTTAGGCCTGATCCCTCCCCCGACTGCCAGTTTAGGTCCGACTCTCACAACCCAGGCTGCTGGCTCCCAACCTTTCACCTGCCTACCTGCTTGCCTGATTGCCCCTAACCACTTCTGCCTGCCAGCCTAAGTACCCCTAACCACTCCCCTGCCAGCCTGATAGAAGCCTAACTGCTCCCCTGCCAGCCCAATTGCACCTAATTTCCCTCCCCTGCCCACCCAAGTGCCCCTAACTGCCCTCCCCTGCTGGCCTGTTAGCCCACAACTGCCCTCCCCTGCTGGCCATCTTGTGGCTGTGGGCGCCGCCATCTTTGAGGGAGTGGCAGTCAATTAGCATATTCTCTCCTTATTTGCTGTGGGTGCCACCATCTTTGAGGGTGGGGCAATCGATTAGCATATTCCCTCCTTATTGGCTGTGGGCACTCCATCTTTGTGACAGTGTGAGGGTCAATTAGCATATTCCCTCTTTATTAGATAGGATTGTATTACCCTTTGAATGAGACATTATATGTTCTCTAACATCAACATTCTGATTCTATCCTGAATAGCTAACACACAGTGGGTTTTAAAAATGAACTATTCTGCAATTTGTTTTCACTATTCTATTAACTCATCATAATATGTTATTTTTCCTTTTAATCTTTATTAAACCTGATATTGACACTTTCCAGTTATTGATTTACCTGAACATATGTTAGGTATGTATTTTTTATTTATATGTATTTGTGATCATAAATGTTTCTTAATTCCAATCAATAAGAAAAACTATAAATGCTTGTTTTATATACATTTCACTTTCCAATGTGTAGAAATAAACATTTGTGAAGTTTTGGTCCTAATAGGTTCATAAAATTTTAATATATAAAACTCTTATATCAGAAACTAAACAATCTAAAAGCCAATCTATTGAATTATCTTGTTAATAATTTTTATAAATGTTGGTAAAATCAGAAGCTTAATTTACAAATGTTGTTATATCAACTCTGAATTTGCAAAATTATCACAATGTTCTACTAGGTTTACCATAGAGTTGAGTGTTTCCATTTATGAAATTAATATTTTTATTCTGACAAGAATTTTGAGAATTGTCAAATGAACAAAATATTTTGCTGCAATGCAAAAGAATAATTCACATAATCAGAGTTTATAAATCCAAGGTAGGTTAGGTGCTGAAAAATTCAACACATCTACTTAACTATTAAGGAGACACTAAACAGTTCCTTTCATTACAAAGTTTTAATAAATAAAAAATGCCACTCACTCAAGCTATACAAGTAATAGCTTTTTATTCATGTGCTGGATAGTGTAATATATTTTGAAAATAAATAAACATCTGTTAAACTTGCTTAAGAAATTTTAGCAATAGATTAGAAAAAAATATATCTTTTTGTTGTTTTTCACTGAGAATTTCAATAAGTTCTTATTTTCAGTATTATCGGATCAAGTTTATCAAGGCCAAACCCCAACTTTCCTTTTAATTCCTGAGAGTGGTAGATTGAATAAAAACTGCAATTTAATTGCTGATTGAATAAAAACTTAATTTCTTCCAGCATTATGAGAAAATCAAATTATGTCTTATCTCATAAAGTAAGAAGTAAAGTTGGATTACATAAAGTTTATCAGCATCTACTCCAATTTCAACATTAACTTTCTGAGAAATTTAAATAATAAAACAAGAAGTTTTATCTCAACCTTTTCCAGCCCACACTCCCTTCAGAGACATTTTATTATATGTACCAATGATTATTAAACCTTAAATCAAGGATTTAAACTTAAATATAACTGGGGAGATAAAATCAGATGATAGGAATTTAAAATTAAACTTGATAAATTGCTAAATCAGTGAAGATTAATATACAGGTATCTTTTTGCAATGGGAAGAAATTTAATATTTATAGAGCTTTTATTGCTTTAAAGATAAAGTTGACTTCAAAATGCAATGATCATGAAATAACTATTGTAATAACCTAACCAGCCTTACAAGAACAGACATTTTATGAACCTTTTTACATTTTTATTATTTTTGATATATGAAAGTTTTAAGACACAAAATTTAAAGTGTGTTACACTTTAAATTCAAGACCGCAGATATCCTCAAACATAGCAATAAAATAGATGGAGAAAGATTAAATTATATCAACCATGGATAATCAGATGGTTTTACAATGTGTATCTGGGTTGGAAATGTTCACAGTAAATTTACATTTTTGTGCATTACAATTCTCAAGTCACAGATTGTGTTACTACAACAGATACTTCATTACTAAACTGCTAATTTGGAACTAGTGTGTGCCTGAGATTATACATCTTTCTGAATTGAATTACAGACAAATGACAAGATATGTAGGTAATTTTAAGAGTAATTTCTCAAACAGTTTTAATCACATATACATTACAATGAGCTGTAATTCTTCTGCTTTATTTTAAATAAAAATACTTTCTAATCATTTTAATAGTCACATTTAATAATGCCTTTAGTTATCAGAAGACCATTATAGCTATTCTGAAAATATGCATATTTAAATAAAATCAGCAATTATTTATTTCTCCAGTCTGGAAGTGTTTATACTGAATTCATCTCTATGATATTTGCATGTTTATTCAATTTTTTCATCAAGTAAAATGTGTTATAAATGTTTTCTGGAATATTAATTTAATGACATATTTTAATGTTATGCAGTATGATTTATAATATCATTCTTCAGAAATTAGTCATCTATACAAAATATATTAATCTGCACTACCAAAAATTAACATACTGGTAATTAATCTGGTCTCCTAGGAAAAGTACTGCATGGAAAAATGCTTTCTCAACTTTTCTCCTCCCTCATCTCCCTCCCCATTATTTTGGCTATCATAGTGCTTCACATTTATTTCTAATATTATTTTATAACCATTTATGTTCTGAAAATCAGTTTATGATTTTAGCAAAAATTTGAACTTATTAATTGTTTATGCAATACTAGAGGCTTGACGCATGACATTCATGCACTGGGAGGAGAAGTGGGGTCCCTCAGCACAGTCTGCATCCTCTCACAGTCCGGGACCCCGCAGGGGATGTCCACCTGCTGGTGTGGGGAGCAGGCCTAAGCTGGCAGTCGGACATCCCCCGAGGGTTCCTTAGCACTGCTGGGGAGGTGGAGAGGCTCGCCAGCCATGAGCCCGGCTTCTGGCTGAGTGGCGCTCCCCCTGTGGGAGCACACTGACCACTAGGGGGCAGCTCTTGTGTTGACTGTCTGTCCCCAGGTGGTCAGTGTGCATCATAACAACCAGTTGTTCCACGGTTGGGTGATTTGCATATTAGCCTTTAATTATATAGGATAACATAATTGACAAAAATCTCACAGTAGATTGTTTCATGAATTATTGTGGAGTGAAGATTTTAAATCAAATCTCCTAATAACCTTTAAAATAATCAATGGTACAGAATAGAGAGCCCAGAAATAAACCCACACCTTTATGGTAAATCAATATTTGACAAAGGAGGCAAAAACATACAATGGGGTTAAGATAGTCTATTCAATAAATGGTGTTGAGAATATTGGATAGATACAAGCAAAAATATGAAACCAGACCACCTTCTTACACCATACACAAGAATAAACTGAAAATGGATTAAAGACTTCAATGTTAGACTTGAAACCATTAAAATCCTACAAGAAAACATAGGCCAAAAAATCTGAGACATTTCTCATAGCAACATTTTTTCTGATAGATCTCCTCGGGCAAGGGAAATAAAAGAAAAAATAAACAAATGGGACAACATCAAACTAAAAGTTTTTGTACAGCAAACAAAACCATCAACAAAATGAAAAGACAACATATTCACCAATGATGCATCTGATAAGGATTAAATATCCAAAATTATGAAGAATTTATAAAACTCAACACAAAAAAACAAACAAAACAAAACAGAATCCAATTAAAGGGCCTGAATAGAAATTTCTCCAAAGAGGACATACAGATGGCCAATAGACATATGAAGAGATGCTGAATGTCACTAATCACCAGAGAAATGCAAATAAAAATCACAATAAGATATCACCTCACACCTGTCAAAAAGCTGTGGTACATTTACATAATTGAATACTACTCAGCCATAATAAATAAATAAATAAATACGTAAATAAATAAATAAATAAATGGAAATCTTACCTTTTGCTACAGCATGGATATATCTGAAGAGTATCATGGTAAGTGAAACACCCAGTCAGAGAAAAAGAAGTACTATGTGATTTCACTTATATGTGGAATTAATGAACAAAATAAACAAAATAGACTCAAAGATACAGAGGACAAACTGACAGTTGTCAGAGGAGAAAGGATTAGGGGGCTGGGTGAAAAAGTGAAGGGATTAAGCAAAAGCAGAACTTGGTACCTATCTAATCGCGTAGCTGTGAGAATTAAATGAACTTGTACATGCTCCATACCTGCATAATGTCTACAGGTGAAAAATGCTCAAATACATTAAAGAGTCATCATCACAGTCACCCTTCACTTCTGCTATGTATTTGCCATGAACTAGATGTCTCATTAGGTTTTTTAGTAAATTAATTTCCTTGATTCTCCAACCCACAATAATAACAACAACTATTATTATTATTGTTGTTATTATTATAAAGATAATCAAGTGAAACACTGAATATATAAGTGGTTTGCCCAAGGTTTACAAAGAAAATGACATAGCCTGGACTTCAATCCAAGGCCTCTGGCTCTAAACTCTGGGTTCTTAATCATTAGCATATATTATCTCTTTTTAAATAGGATGAAAGTCTATTTAAATTAGTTGAAAATGGTACGTTTGGTATATCCTTAAATCAAAAACAAAAGTGAAACAACTTTATTTATATGTCTAATTAAAATAGAAAGATTTCACCATTAATTTAGCACATTGAGCCATTATGTGACAACATAATTTAGCTACTGTAATTACTTTTTTTGGAAATTAAGCAATAATATTAATATAGCTAAAATAAATGAAGAGATAGCACTACATATGTTGTGTTGGAGTCAAAACAGCTAAGGACTCTCTAATATTTGTAATTATTAACTGCAAAATTCATCCTCATCTCTAGAAATATGGTCCAACCTCTTTCTAACCAGATTCATTGGCTTCTCAGGGCTCACACCCTCCTGGTTTCTCTAGGCCAGGGGTCCTCAAACTTTTTAAACAGGGGGCCAGTTCACTGTCCCTCAGACTGTTGGAGGGCCGGACTATAGTTTAAAAAAAAACTATGAACAAATTCCTATGCATACTGCACATATCTTATTTTGAAGTAAAAAAACAAAACTTCAAAAAAAAAAAAAAGGCTCTCCTAACTTCAATATAAAAGGTCCTACTATCTGTAAAATTAAAAAAAAAAAAAAACCTCCTAATTTCAAAAAAAAAACAACCCTAACTTGTTCTTACCTCAGTCCTCAGGCAGCAGCAGGCTCTGCACAGGCAAGCTCGTGACTTATCAGATCACACCCGAGACAGAGAGGAGGAGTCAAGAGACAGAGAGAAGGAGGGGAGTCGGGGGAGGCGGCGCTCATTCCACACATGCACTGCGGGCCGGGACGAGTCGGCTGCTAAGCAACAGGCAGAGGCAGCAAAAACACCCGAGGGTGGGCCGCATGTGGCCTGCAGGCCATAGTTTGAGGACCCTGCTCTAGTCCC
Organism: Myotis davidii; assembly: GCF_000327345.1. Classification (NCBI taxonomy): domain Eukaryota; kingdom Metazoa; phylum Chordata; class Mammalia; order Chiroptera; family Vespertilionidae; genus Myotis; species Myotis davidii. The sequence goes on along the minus strand of NW_006294998.1, from coordinate 2,239,533 downwards.
TAAATCTGGTGCCATTGATCCTTTACATCCATTATGGGTAATTTTTTTTCTTTCTGTTCCTCTAAGACCTAAGCCAGACTTTTCAAAGCCCCAAGTGGAATTGAACCCAAGACCCTTTGGTCCATAGGGTGATGCTCTATCCACTACCAGCAGTTCTCAACCTGTGGGTCGTGACCCCTTTGGTGGTCAAACGACCCTTTCACAGGGGTAGCCGGGGACCATCCTGCAGATCAGATATTTACATTACAATTCATACCAGTTGCAACATTACAGTTATAAAGTAGCAATGAAAATAATTTTATGGTTGGGTCACAACATGAGAAACTGTATTTAAAGGGCCAGAAGGTTGAGAACCACTAAGTCAAATTGGCTGGGGCAGTACTGGGACGTTTATTTTCTATTTCTAATTAGACATCATAAGTATTCTTTCTTTTAAAAAATATTTCCTATTGCCATAAATTGCCCAAAAATCTATCTCATCCAGCCTGGATTATTGGTTCCTCAGCCTTTTCTTTCCTCATTCCAATACCGAGCATTCTGAAAGTTTCATCCTTCCTTTTACCTATCTACTTACATACAATGTTCACTCCAGGAGCAAGTCAAAACACCATAGACCTGAACAAATCAACACAATTTTATTTACATTGCAGGCTTTCCAAACAGCCTAAAAGGATATGCAGGTGCCAAAAAAGCCATTTTATCAAGTAGCACATGGCATTCTAAATTAGCATGAATTGGACCTACAATTCCTCTGACTACATAATTATACTGATCTCAATCTTTCCTTTTTTTAAAAAAAATATATATTTTATTGATTTTTTTACAGAGAGGAAGGGAGAGGGATAGAGAGTTGGAAACATCAATGAGAGAGAAACATTGATCAGCTGCCTCCTGCACACTCCCTCCTGGGAATGTGCCTGCAACCAAGGTACATGCCCTTGACTGGAATCGAACCCGGGACCCTTCAGTTCACAGGCCAACGCTCCATCCACTGAGCCAAACCGGTCAGGGCTTTCCTTTTTAAAGCTAGCTGTATAAAATTCACAGATGTACAAAAGCAAAACTACTAGTACCCTCTAAAAAAGTTTATTTATTTATCTTATTGTGTCAAATCACTGCAAGTCATTGACCACATTTATTGGTCTAAGAAATGTCTTTAATTTACACCCTCTTCTAGAAAATTTAGGTGGATTTTTTTTTCACCAAGTGATGAAGTACAAATGTGTGTATCTTAGTATCTCATATCATGGTTCCTGGGGTATTTGTCTACAGTATACTGCTAAGAATATATTTGTTTGTTTCTATTAGCTTTATAGTAAAAAGAATTTCATTGGGCAATAAAAACATAGTCATTATACAAATTCATACTAAAGTAAAATGCCGATGAGTTCTAACCACCTTATGTCCTAATATTAGGGAACTTAAAAAAAAATAAAAGGTTTTGATGACATTCTAGAATTTCCTGATTTTAGAGCACCCTAGCCACGGTCCTACAGATCTGCCGGATCATACTGCCAAGTGTCATGTCTGAGTGCTTCCTACAGTGATAGGACAGCACACAGAGAAGAAATGCATTGGAAGTATTCACTCCAAAGTTACAGGCAGTTTAATAAATATACTGTTCCTGCCCTGACAAGAGAGAAACTCCTTTAGAAGGTAGGCAATCTTTTAGACTATTACATTCTTTCCAAATAGCAGGAGGAAAAAATTGCAATACTTTCTGACAAATGAAATGGGCTATAGAGCACAAAATCAATCAGACTGAAGAGAGTCTGTTTTACCACAATATCCTTTCCTGCTTTCAAAAATGTTACCAGAAAATATTCCAAGAGTAATATAGTCAAAAGCAGAAAGCATAGGATAACATAATTATGTGATTAAGCTATGAAATGTTGGCAGTCCTTTATAAACTAGCTAGAAGTTTAATTTAAAAAAAACAAACGAACAACAAACCTGTGCTTCCAGATATCTTTTAAAAATCTAAATTTTAAATAATTATGATTTATACTATCTATTTTCTTTATGAAAATATAATAAATACCCCCCCAAATATTTGTTAAGTAAATTATTGCTCAATTTTGCAGAGCAAGGTCAAAGCTTTTGAAATGTCAGTATATTAGGAATGCAAAAACATTTGATCAATGTACTAAAATTCATCTCTCAATGCCCCCATAATCATCTCAGGGACTTTATTTAGGCTTGCTTCTATTAATATTATTTTAGATAATATTATTCTAGAGCCTTTCTCATCCCTCATTGCCATGTTTAATTCACTCAAAACATAGTAGCTTTGTAGTTATTACACCAAATGTCATAAAGCTATCGTTAGAAACTTTTTATTTTTAAAAACTTGTTTTATTGGAAATTGATCTTAGCTTCTGTGTGGAAATGTATCTATGCATTTGAGAATCATTAAAAAGTAGAACCCATCATTTAGGAAAATACTAATCGATGTGGAGCTTAGCAGAAGGACCAAGTCACATTTCCTCTGTACTGCACTTGCACTTATGAGTACCAATATATTATCTTCTATTTTGAAAATATTATCCATGATGCTTCTTGTGTCTTTCTCAAACCTCAAAGCAATCATTACCATTTTTTTATTTCAACAGCTTTTCCCACCTTGTGTTGCAGTCTACACTTGTCATTATTGCACTTCGTTTTCTATTTTCTTTTTTTTTTAATTTTATTTTTTATTACAAAGGGTATTACATATGTGTCCATTTTTTTCCCCGCCCTAGACAGTCCCCTAGCCTCCCCTATTCCCCAGTGTCTTATGTCCATTGGTTATGCTTATATGCATGCATACAAGTCCTTTGGTTGATCTCTTACCCCCCTACCTCCCGCCCCCGAACCCTCCCCGGCCTTCCCGATGCAGTTTGACACTCTGTTTGAGGCAGCTCTGCCTCTGTATCTATTATTGTTCAAAAGTTTATAATGGTCTCAATTATATATATACAAGCTGTTCCCTGTTCATATATATTGAAGTGTTTTAGGCAAACATAGATGGTGTTCTTGATTCCATCAACAGCCTTAAAGAGTAGTGGTCCCTCTACCTACCTCTTCTAAATCTCACAAGGTTAAGAGCCAATTCACTTGCTAACCATACCAAATAACAGCTTCTTTTCAAAACTATTACCTGCATAAAACTTAAAGCTAGCTTGGTAGTTTCAATAAAGCCACATCCTCCCACCCCATGTAATTTGTCTCACACCATTTTGAAAAGCCTCATTATTGTTAAGAAAATCTTTAGTTATCCTCAAAGCATGAATGAAGCCTGTTGTAATGTTCCAGAATTATATAAAAATATATATTTTTTAAAAATTATTGAGAAGTTTTGCCACTTTTTTAAAGACAGTTTAGAGACCTTAAATCAACTTGAGAACTTACTATAAGTAAATGTGAAGACCCTGAATAAAGAACTGAAAGCTATAGTTTATTAATTGGATCTATAGAAAGCTTGAAAAGGAAAATAATTCTAACTATATAAAAGTTTAGCTGATTGCTGACATTACAAGCAAGATTAACACCTTAGAAGTTATTAAATTATTCAGACAGGATTGATTATGCGTGCGGGAAGGGATACAAGAAAAAAATAACACTTGGAAAAGTTTGACCAATGGTATTTTAGTGCACACTAAATCAAATCCACAAGTTATACTACGCTAAGTAGCTGCCTAGGGTACTGTGCAGCTTTCAAGCTATGTGAAAACTAATTTTGTCAGTATGTTGTTAAATGCACATACAATATATACTACAGAATATTAGTCTGCAGTACCAGTTATGACCTAGCATTATGAACATTAAAATAGTCAAATGTTCCCTATAGCAGAGTTTCTTAAACACTAATATGCATAAAAGCTACCTCAAGTTAATCTATACTAAAAAAAGGGTAATATGCTAATTAGACCTGGTCAACCGAACATCTTCCGGACGTTCGACCTCCTTTTGGACAAAGTCACGGTGGTAGGGGCTGAGGCAGAGGAAGTTAGAGGTGATCAGGCCAGCAGGGTAGGGAAGCTGGGAGCAATCAGGCCAGCAGAGGGCAGCTGGGGGCAATCAGGCTGGCAGGCAGAAGTGGTTAGGGGTGATCAGGCAGGCAGGCAGAGGTGGTTAGGGGTGATCAGGCAGGCAGGTAGAGGTGGTTAGGGGTGATCAGGCAGGCAGGCAGGTGAGCAGTTAGGAGCCAGCGGATTGTGAGAGGGATGTCCAGCAGTCAGACATCACTCGAGAGGTCCTGGATTAAAGAGGGTGCAGGCCGGGCTGAGGGTCCCCCTCCATGTATGAATTTTGTGTACTGGGCCTCTAAGTATTTAATAAAGATACTCAGATTCTGTAGGTTAAGATGGAGTCCAGAAATCAGCAGTTCTAAAAAGCATTGGAAAATCTTGCCCTGGTGTCTTTAAAAGTCAAATCACTTTGGAGTGTGACAGACCATGTTCTTCCTATGTCAGGCCAATTATTCTTCCACTCTCATCCTGGCCACTCCTCTCTCTCTCTCTCCCAAACTCCTCCCCCAGCACCCCTTCTGCTTTCAACGCACATGCAGTCGATGCTCAGAACTGGCTCTACCAAGCCTTCACCCATTCCCTTTCTTCTATCTTTTTCTATCTGGAATATTCATAATCATCCTTAAGAGAAAATGGCACCTTATACAGAAATTTCTCTGACCCAATCAGGCTGCTAATTATATATTTTTCTGTGTACATATACCACTATGTAGATATCACTTTCTGCATGATAGAAATTGCACTATTCATATGACATAGCCCTTTCACAAACCTATTATAGTTTTAGTTTAAATGAAGAGCAATCATTATCATGGGGAAAATATGAAATAGAATGAAAGAAAAAGCATCCTATCTAATAAAAGAGAAACATGGTAATTGGCGTACAACCGCTACCCTTCCCATTGGCTAAACAGGAAGATATGCAAATTAACTGCCAACCAAGATGGCGGCCGGCAGCCAGGCAGCTTGAAACTAACATGAGGCTTGCTTGCTTCAGTGACGGAGGAAACCAATGTTCCCCGCCTGCCTTGCAGGCCTCTGAGCCTGGAGTTTGAAACATTTTAACAAATATAGAAGCTAAAAAAAAACCCCGAAACCAGCTTTCAGCAAGCTGGGATCTCAGAGACGG
>NW_006294998.1:2220799-2233279 GCF_000327345.1 Myotis davidii | reverse complement strand
TATATATATATATATATCAACATAGACATATAACATATATATATATATGCTAGTAACAAGTTACTTATAGTTAATGCAGTTAATTCATAACTGGAATTATCATCATACAAAATAAATAGTACACTGACAGCAAATATTCATTCCAGGGGGCAAGGATGGCTAAATAAAAATATCATAATCAATGATGTTAACAACTTAAAGAAAAGTCACATAATCACACATCAATAAGTACAAAAAAGACAGCTAATAAAATTTCACCATTCTAAGTTATTAAAACTCTAAGTTAGGAATAGAAGGACTCTAATTAAATATGTCAGACTACTACTCAAAAACAAACATAATTCTAAATGGTGTAATGTTAAAGCCATTTCTTTCATTTTCATTATTTATTTTTTGATGTTGACGTTATTACAGATGTCTCCCATTTTCCCCTTTGCCTTCCTCCACCAGACCCCATCACTCCTCCATCATTTTTTTTTAAATCAAGAACAAAACAATAATGTCTATCATCACATTCAAAATTATTTTGAATAGTCTGGTCTAGTGGATTAGAAAAGATAAAGTATTATGTGATTTTTATAACAAAAAGTAAACAAACGAACAAAAAAACCCAAGAGGGTCAGGTAAAAAAACTAAGGAGGTATGTAGAAGGTTTTTTAGAAATTTAAAGGCACTTATGTAGAAGATGGGTCCTCATATAGTGTTCTACAGAGCTGATAACAAAGTATGGAAACAGAGGATATATCCTATCTAATAAAATAGTAATATGCAAATTAACAGTCACTCCATCACTCTGTCACAAAGATGGCAGCGCCCAGTCCCCTCAGCCCCACCACTGAAGTGTCCAGGCCTGTTGGCCAGGCAGATGGCGGGGAAGACCGGGAGCGGGGGGCGGGGGGGTCCCAGAGGTGGCAGGTCCAGCCTCGCCACTCCATTGCTGCTGGAATGTCTGGGCCTGTCGACTCATCCGGGGGCTGCAGGGGCAAGCAGTGAGGCACAATCTGCCCACTCAGGCAGCTGATCCAGCCTCACCACTCTGCCGCCAATGGAGTGTCCTGAGGCAGCGGACACAGGAGCAGAGCCAAGGCAGCGGAGATGGGCGGGCTTTGCTCCCTTCTCTGCTTTGCTGTGGCTGCAGGAAGCTCTATTCTTGCAGGAATCTTCCTACAACAGGCCTAGTCAGTTTTAAAAAAGTTTTCTGAAAACAAAATGGGCTTCCTTGAAAAGTAGTGAGAGCCCTGGAAAAGGAGTCATTTAAACAACTGATCTGTGATGGTGGAGAGAGTAAAGGACAGCTGACCTCTAAAATTCCTTCCAACCTTCAGAGCCATTGTTAAGTTTAATTTTAATGCTTCTTCAATGACATAACAATTCACTCAATGATGCTCAATTGTTGGTTGATATAAAGGTTACCCATGGGTGGCTAACAAACACATGTGCTCAAATGACTATCTTTTCCTCAATGTCCATTTCCATAGCTCATTTGTCTTTGCACTTGTAGTTCAACCTTCTCACTTATTAATATGGAAAGTTGTACAGGTGAATCCATCACAGAAAAACATTCACATTCCACACATGGGCTTAAATGAATGCTACTCAGCAATATTTCTAACCTTCAAGAGACTATACTTCCATACAATACTCACAATGCAATTCCTTTAAAGAAGCACTAAGTAAAAAATGATCTAATTGGAGAACTGAAAATCACAGATAAGTTAAAATGAAGAAAAAATATTGAGAAGCCTTAAAAGCATTTTGTGACATGAAGTAACTTAATTCATCCCAAATGTTGTGCTACAGTAAGTTATATGATTCTGCCAGATGCTGCTCTTTAGGAGAATTTTATTATACCAGAGAGAGTAATTTCTTTTAATGAGAATACTTTTGAATAATATTTGTTCCTGAAACCACTGCTTTCTTTGTTTCACAACTAATGAGAATAATTTCCTTTGATTCATAGGCATTTTTATTCTTCTGCTGATTCAATCAAAATAGCAATTAACTGCATGCATAATATGAAAATAAAGCAGAGACCTTCCAGTTCAGTTTCAGAAAATGTGCATCAATTGCGGAAACCACGTGATTCACATGTTAGAGACTCCACAGGTAAAGAATGGCAAGCAAAGCCTGCGGTTCATGCCCCAGTGTTGTGTCATCTCTGGATACCTAGCTAACGTAAAATCTGAACAGTGAAGAAAATGAAAATTACTAAAGAATGTATGTCTCAGTCATCATAAAATCTAAGCAACACACAGATACTAACCTCAATGCAGAGCATAGACTGTTAGGTTCTGGTTTTCATAAATACTTACATGAATGTTTAGCAGTGCAAATCATGTGGATATAAAGTGAATGAATATGTTCAGAGTGCGGGTATAAATTTAGAAAAACACCATCACTTTTAATTTGAAAAAGGAACACTGGAGAGTAATTTGCCTCTGAGAGTGGTAAGCACCCTAAATATAACTCAACACAGAAAAACAAAACCAATTCTCAAATACATAGTCATGGAGGGGATGTGTGGAGCACCTACTACAAGGGCCACATCCACTACCTGGGGATAAAAGCTTCAATTAGAATAATCATGCAGGCAGAGACTCTCTGCAGAGGTGAAGCACATGATTTCACAGGAAGCTTCAGCTCTGGTTGAAACAGGAGCTCAGCAATCAGCATACATTTAGGAACATCTGATCTTTCCGAGTATGATTAACCTGCCTGATGCATGCTCCAATTTTATAAAATGTCACCAAATATGATAAAAAGCCATAGAGTTATACTGTAGTATGAAACACTGTTCCATACAGTGTGATTTTACTGCATTTAGTCATCTCATCACAAGATATAAGATTCCATAAAAAATAAATAAGGTATCTAAGTATCTTTTTCATCAAATTACCGTGATTATACAATCAGTTCCTGGTTCATAGTAAGTGCACGAAAATATATCTGGATTCAGTCACGGTTCACAATGTTATTGCTGCAGCAGTATCCTGGCATCAACAACTTCAATGACTTCCTATTATTTAAAACAAAATAAAAGCAGGAGAAAGAAAAAAAATGCTATAAAAGTAAACACAATATACACATATATTTGTAGAGAAAAATATAGGTATATTCAAAATGTAGATGAGTATATAATGGTATAATAATGGAATAAGACAACACATGTCAACTAATGTGTGGCCTGAAAAACCTTTGCATGTGAAAACTAAACCTGGCAGAATTTCAGGAATCTTATGTTCTCCCAAGTATGGGTCTTTAAATGATCTGAGGTCCTAAATCCAACACTGTATAACTAGGTGGCCTACACTAGGAAGAATAAGTCAAGAGCTTTCATCTTCTTCCCTAAAATCAGGCCTCAGAAGATGCTGATGAGGAGCGTTGCTCTGTGTGACTTAGACATTGTAAATCTTAAAACAACTGGCAGGCTAACCCGACTGCACAATCTCGTTCCAGTTTCCTCCCACGTTCCAGCCTGCTTTCGAGCTATAGCCGGTCAGTCCTGGGAAAGCCATTTAAAGACTTAAACTAGCTAGAGCAGTGATTTTCAACCAGTGTGCCGAAAGTATTTTTAAAAAGCCTGCAGTACCTGACTATTTAGTCAGGGGCATCGACCTTTTTCCTTAGGTTGTCAAATTAAAAAATGACAACAGCCAACACAACAATAGTGGTCAAGTATGAGTGAATCAAAATTATACCTAGTTGTTGTTGTTGTTTTTGTCAGATTGGCAAAAATATATGTATAACATATTTTTTGGTGTGCTGCAGAATTTTAGTAGTTAGCTTATGTGAGCCATGAGATGAAAAAGGTTGAAAATAGCTGAGCTATTGACATCACAAGTGGTATATGCTGGAAAAGGAGTCCTAGCAGGGGTAATGAAGCAGGAAGGTGCTGTGGTGGTAGTGGGATGGTAACCTAGTCATAATGATCATGAGATACTAGGTCATAGGCCAGGTGAGAGATTACCTAGATCAACATGAAAATCCCCAGGATAACTACACCAGACATGGAGGAAAATAACTTTAAAAGATCAACGTAGACTCAGGAACAAGACTTGATTTCCAATTGCCTCCAGGGACTGAGAGAGATTTATTACTTAGATATTTTTAAAAATTATTTTCATACCCCTAATTTTGTTGCTAACTTCTGCTCAGTTTTCTGCAACCCTTTGTATCAAAATTAATTAAGATTTATACGTTATCATTCTCCACAATTCTCTCTTCCATTTCTCTGTAAAACAATCAGCTTTTGCCTCCGCTATTCTACCAAAATGAATTCTGTGAACTTCACTGGTGACCTCCATGTGGTTGCCAAATCCACTGGTGAGTTTCAGTCCCCACCGTAGGTGACATATCAGCAGCATCTGACGGTGGCTCATTCCCTCCCCCACTTTTTCTTTACCTGATTCCTGGTACACTGTACTTTCTTGGTTTTCCTTCTGCCTCACTGGCCATTCCTTCTCAGACTCCTTTGCTATTTCCCCTCTTTCTCCATTGTTCTTATCTTAGAGTTCCCAGGGCTCGGGCGTCAATTCTCTTCTTTTTCTATCTAGACTCACTTTTTGTTGAGTTCATCCAGTCGCATAGCTTTAAATACTATACATGAGGCAATGACTCCCAACTGCATACCTCCAGTCCAGACCTCTATCCTGAATTCCAGACAAGCCAAGACTATACTCAAACAACAGCACAGTGAAATTTTAAAACACAGGACTATGTCAATTTATTGCTGACAAGCTTCTGATTGCCCCTTCAGAGTAAAAACAAGGTTCATAAAAAGTCCCTTGTAGCCCTAACCGGTTTGGCTCGGTGGATAGAGCGTCGGCCTGCAGACTGAAAGGTCCCAGGTTTGATTCCCATCAAGGGCATGTACCTTGGTTGTGGGCACATCCCCAGAGGGAGGTGTGCAGGAAGCGCCTGATCAATGTTTCTCTCTCATCAATGTTTCTAGCTCTCTATCCCTCTTCCCTCCTCTATGTAAGAAAATCAATAAAATATATTTTTAAAAAGTCCCTTGTTTGATCTGACCCCTCCTTACTTTTCTCACTTTATCTCTTACTACTCTCCCTTTCTCACATTCTATCCCTACTATGCCTGCCTCCTTACCATTATCCAAATGCAGCAAGTACATTCTTTACTGACAGCCTATCCCTTGCTAATTTTCTCTACCAGAAAGTCACTCCTCTTTCAAATCTGTGTACAAAGGTCAGTTTACCTATGAGGTTTCCTTCAGCAGATCTATTTAAAATAACAACATACCCTCTACCCAGGACTCTCTAACTCGACAGTGTTTTATTAAAGATAGCATGTATTACATAATGTATTGCACAGATAACTTATTTATCATGACACTGCAATGAGAAACAGTTTCCAGGAACTCTGTGACAAAGTGTTAGGAAGCTCCCTAATCCTGACTGGAGAGGCTGCACCTGAATTCAATCCCATGGGAAGCCATAGGCCCCATGGATTTCTTCTCCTAACAATAGGGCCCAAAACTTCACAAGGCTTCCTCCTGCTGGGCAGCTGGCTTTCTTAGACAACAACTTTAAACTGCTCGCCGGATGATGTGGGTGCTCAAGTGGTCTCTCCAACAGCAAAAAAGTTGTTCACATGCTCTCACAGTTAGAAGGAAGAGCGACATGGGGTGACATCCCTTCACTGGAACACAGAGCTATTTTATGTCCAGCAGTAGTCCCTGTCAGACTATGGAAGATTTGGGGGACTCATACTTCTCTTGCTGATCATTGGCTTACAGTGTGTCTCAACAAAACCTATTCTTTATCCTATACTAGGTGATGATACATAATTTTCTCCTACTCCCCACACAAGAACTATGTTTATGGTTTATTTTATTTTTTTCTCACTGGAATACTAGCTCCAGAAGGACAAATAATTTTTCTGTATTCTAAGCCACAGACCAATGCATAGTAGAGACTGAAATATTTTGTTAAAGAATCAAAGATGACTCAAATTTTTTTTGGTTATTGAGCTATATAGATGATATTGTTATCAAATAAAACAGACATTAAAAGAGGTTGAGGACATTTAAGAAGAAATAGTGACTTCATACCGTCTGACTCAGTTTTATATTTCTTACAAACAGTGCCTTCTGAGAAATATTGTAGTTCTGTATGCCTCCCAGATAAAACTACCTGAAGTTCCTGATCCAAAATTCTTAGTGATCTGATTGACAAAAAAAACATATTCTCCCCATATGTTTTAGTTAATAAAATACCCCATAAATTAGTGGCTGAAAACAACCATGTATTATGGCACAGTTTCTGTTGGTCAGGAATCAGACAGCTTCTTAGCTGAGGAGTTTTAGCTGAGGCTCTTCCACAAAGCTGCAATCTACTAGAAGAGGTCTCCAGGGTTGCAGTTATCTCAAAGTGCCAAAGGGTAAAGATCTGCTTCCAGACTCAGTCATTTAACCATTGGAGGCCTCAGAAGATCTGCTTCCAAGCTCACGCATGTGAGTCTCTCCATTGGGCTGCCTCACAAAAGATGGAATATACAAATGAGCAACCGCCAGAGCATACACATATCAAAATAAAACTCTGACCCACAACCTGCAGCAAACTGTCCAGGAAGTCAAGCCAGTCTCTGTAGCAATTGGCCAAAAGTGGCCAAGACCGCCAGTTTCCCTAAGATTTGCCCCCTACTTCCAATTTAGCTCCAAGCAGAGAAAGCCAGATATGCTCCTCTCACCAATGACCTAAGATGTCCCACTTCTCCTTAGTTCATCTTCGGCTACCCCGTGCCAATGGCCTCCAATAAGGGCATACCGAAGTATCCCCTATTTTCCTTCTATCGAGCTCTCCCACTCCTCTGCCTGCCTCTGCATGCACCAAATTCAAAGGACAGTGATCGACTCCGTTGCTATAGCAAGCCCTGAATAAATAGCCTTTGTTTGTTCTCACTGGGTCTTCATCTATTTCCACACCCACTGCTTTCCCCCAAAGTGAGTGATACAAGAGGGGAGAGAACACCCAAGATCAAAACCATAGTCTTTTTAAACCAAACCTCAGAAATGACATACCATCCTTTCTGCCATATGTTTTCGTAAATAACTAAGTCACTAAGTCCAGCCTACACCCAAGGGGAGGGCATTACACAAGAGTGAGTACCAGATTTAGGGATCATTGGATGCCACAGTGGGGCCTGCTTCCTCAAGTCTTATATAACTCTTTCATAAATGCTAGACCCAAGTTTATTTTGGACTTCAGTATACATTTTTTTTTTATTGAGGTTCCTTGAAAAAGACTACTCTTACACTTGTTCTGTTTTAATACACACTGTAACTTAACACTGTATAAATGAATGATACATACATCATAGAGCAGGACTGAATGCGTCTTCTTGAATATTCATAGGCACATTTGGGTATTTGGCTTGGTGACATCTAAGCAAAACTATGATATGTGACCATAAGCGCCATCTGCCTAACATTAGTGTTTTGAGGCTGCCAGTGCTCCCAGCTCCTGAGAACTAGCTCACATGCTGGACCCAGGAGCTTAACTTCTTACTCATTGGCATTTAGGAAGTTAAAAAGTGACTCTGAATGCCAGTGGCATGGGTTACCCACTTCACAACTGTCCCGAGAGTCCTCTCCAGACTCTGTATTGGGTATTATGGTGTAACGTATAGTACACCATATACTTTACTCATTTTTTTACCTTCTGGTTCTTGTAAGCATTTGTATTTTTAATCACCATGCTAATGTAATGGCTTCATAAACCCATATAAAGTATTGGTAATTAAAAACCTATCGCCCTGACGGGTCAGGCTCAGTTGGTTGGAGGGTTGTCCTGGACATCAAAAGGCCTTGGGTTCAGTTTCAGTCAGGGCACATACCTAGGTTGTAGGTTCCATCCCCAGTGGAGCTCATATGCGAGGCTCTCACACTGATGTTTCTCTCAGTCTTTCCCTCTCCCTTCCTCTCTCTCTAAAGTCAATGAAAACATGTCCTCGGGTGAGGATTTTTTTAAAAAGCCTATCATTTCACTTTTATGGTTCACTGAGTCATTCATTCATTCTCATTTTTTTAACAAATACTATGGAGCATACAATGGTGAATTGTAGAGCTTGTGACATACAATTAAATAAACACAGATTATGAATAAAAACCATTGCAGTATCTGGCATAAGGCAAAACTGCACAATGACATGCTAATATTAAAAGTGAGTGGATCCAGGAAGGAAGTTTTCTGGAAAACCAGAAAACACATTGTTCTTCAGATAGAGTCATGAGCTGAGATCAAAAAAAGACCTAAAGATCAAAAGGAAGGAGGATGAGCAAGTGTGAAGGCCCTAAAGCAGGAAGCAGCTTTGAGCATTACAGGAGCTAAGAGAATGCCAGGGGCAGGCAAGCTCTATACAAAAAAAAAAAAAAAAAAATGCCCATGAAGCAAGATGTGCCTGGAGAATGAGGCTGAGAACAGACCCATAGAGCTTAAGTTGCTTAGTTCATAATGACAGAGATCATTTAAGAGTAATTACACTAATCAGAAACAGCAATTAAATATGGGTCTCATTAAACATTATTCAGAAGCAATAATTAAACATAGTCAGATAGTGTAATTAAACATAAGCTGGGAATAGCAATTGAAATAGTATTATACCAGAAAGGTCAATTTGGGTGCATAATTGGCTCAAATTTTTAACTTTGGAATCAATTATCTGAATTAATTGGCCTTATTAATGAAATCTTTAAAATGAATAGATCTTTGAAGAGATATGAGCTTTTTCCAAAAAGATATGAGCTATTTCCTAAAAATGGAAAATAAATCAATTTGATAATAATAAATATGCTATAGATAATGTCAACACACCATTATTACATTTCTATTCACTATTAGAATTCAGCTGAACTTTACCAATTTTAATTACCTAATCTGTAGTGTAGAATGTCTATCCTTTAAGAAGAATTTAAGAAAAGCATAAGGTGGTTTAACCTTATGATAGGTAAGAACTGAATCAAGTTTGGCTTTCAAATCTGATCTTTTTCTACCTCTTACAATTAGCTTGCTCTACTCCAGCCCATACTCTATTTAATCATATATTGATCATTTAAATGTTAAAAATATTTTGTAAAGACTGAAAGTTCTTTAAGATAATAAGTATCATATGTTGCTTTCTAGGATATAAAATCATAGTGCATTCCTCAATTTCATAAATAACTTATTTGAAAATATCCAAAGTATGCATAGCCTATATTTATTCATTTTTATACACAGTAGTCTTCAAAATATACTCCCATATACCCATATAGTTTATGTTCAAAAGGAACCATACTTGTTGTTGATCCTCAGCTGAGGATATTTTTCCCATTGATTTCTAAAGGGAGGATTGGAGACAGAGAAAAACATCGATGTGAGAGAGACACATGGATTGGTTGCCTCCCACATGTGCCCCCAGAAGGGCTGAGGCTCGAGCCTGCAGCCAAGATACATGCCTTTGACCAGAACTAAACTCAAGACCCTTCAGTTTATTGGCCAAAGTTCTCACTTCTGAGCCAAACAGGTAGGGTGGAACCATACATTTTACTAATATTCATAACTGAGCCTTTCTATAATGTTACACATAATCTGTGGCCTTTGATTTGTTGCTGCAACTACTTTTGTCCAAGTTTATCCCAACACTCCACCTTTGACTTTTTTAAACTTATCTTTATTGTTGAAAGTATTACAGATGTCCCCCTTCTCCCCCATTGACCTCCTCCTCCCTACTCCCCCAGCCCTGCAAGCCTTCACCACACTATTGTCTGTGTCCAGGAGTTTTGCATACTAGTATGTGCATATAAGTTCTTTGGTTAATCTCTTCTCATCACCCCACCACCACTTCCCTCTAAGAATCATCAGTCTGTTCCATGCTTCCATGTCTCTGGAGCCGTTTTGTTTGTTAGTTTATTTTTTTTTCATTAGATTCCACATATAAGTGAGATCATGTGATATTTATCTTTCTCTAACTGGCTTCTTTCACTTAATATAATGCTTTCCAGGTCCCTCACTGCTGTCTCAAAGAGTAGGAGATCTTTTTTTACTGCTGCATAGTATTCCATTATGTAAATGTACCACAGCTGTTTTATCTACTCATCTACTGGTGGGCACTCGGGTTGTTTTCCAGATCTTCACTATTGTAAATAATGCTGCTATGAACATAGGGGTACATATATTCTTTCTGATTGTGTTCCAGAGGTATTCCTAGAAGTGGGATCGCTGAGTAAAATAGTAGTTCCATTTTTTAATTTTTTTGAAATGTTCAAAACAAGACCAGGAAGTCAGTTCTGGCAAAAACAGGCCATGCATCTCTGCACCGGTGCATCATTGTTCATGATGTGGTTTTGAGATTATCCAAAAATTATTATTCACACGGAAAGAAGAGCTTCATTCTGCAGTGGGCCACATGTATGGATCGATCATGGGTAAGAGAGTCATGGATGTTTTAAGAGAAGTTTTCAGATTTCATTTGGATCTTTATCAAACAACTGACATGCTGTTATAACATGGAGTTTCTCTGCTATACATATTTTTTTTGTTGTTTTAAATATTTTTCCAAGACCTCACATTTACCTCTCTTTATAATAATATCTTTGAAGAAAATCTCATTCTCATCCAACACATAGTTCTCATATCCTAGTACAGTTTATGACAGTTAAGGAATATTAAGCTATGGTCTATATTATATACCCATTCTTATTAGCAAATCTACACCTCAGTAATCATTGCTTCCATTCCCATGATTGATGACATTCTTTAATAGTATTTTTTGGGTTGTTACTTGCCATTTGACTCTAGGTGATACTCATGCATGATGACAATAAGGCTATTCCAGAAAATTACATGTACATCAATAGATAACATATACATCTAAGAAGATAATAGAACATTAAATTCAGCTGTCAATATAAGTACCCTAATTACTCCACATCGCCTCGACTATTGTTATTTATGGAAAAAGAGTACAAAAGACCATATTGCCTTTCAAAGTGGTAGTGAGAAGTGATAAAGCCTAGTGCATTTTGAAGGAGCAGAATAAAACATGGAGGCTGACGCTATGGAATGGGTCTCTCCACTGAAACCACAATCTCTAAGAGGATTTTCAGATACACAGAGATTATTCCAGTTTTGACGAATATTTATTTGGGGAACTAGTAAATAACATGCTGCTGTGCTAGTCAGTTAACAGACCTCATATATTCTGTCACCTCAAAAGAGACATTCCTCTGGGAGTTAAATGACAGATAATCTTTCCTGACTAACTATCAGGCAATTGACTCAATAATCTTTTTTTAAATTTTATCCTTGGCTGATAAACATTATAAAAAATTTTTTTATTAAAGTCACATATACTGGATTATTTATTTATTGTTGTTTTAGAATTCATCTTTTTGATATCCTCAATATTTTATATTCCACTAGTGATAAAGATCAAAATCAATAAATATTTGTATTCTACTTAGTAAAGTACACATTATGAAGTCTACCTAACACAAAAGATTTATTGGTTTTGGTTTTTATCAATATTTTTTAAATTAATCTTTATTGTTGAAAGTGTTACAGATGGCCCTTTTGTTTTTTGGGTTTTTTTGACCCCCATTAACTCCCTCCACCCTGTACCCGCCCCTCCCAGGCCTTCACCACTCTATTGTCTGTGCTTTCAATATTTTAAATGTCCTTTGAGCTATGTAATTTTTATTATGTAATTTTTCAACTCATTTTTGTTATAAAATGGATACATTAAATTGAAAGTCCTATTCAAATATATATTAACTAGAGGCCCGGTGCACAAAAATTTGTGCACTCAGGGGGAAGGGGGGGGTCCCTCAGCCCGGCCTGTGCCCTCTAGCAGTCTGGGACCCCTCGGAAGATAACGACCTGCTGGCTTAGGCCTGCTCCTGGGTGGCAGAGGGCAGGCCCAATCCCTAGGTGCAGCCCCTGGTTGGGCTCAGAGCAGGGCCGATTGGGGAGTTGGGGCACCGCCCCTGTCATGCAAAGAGCAGGGCGGATTGGGAGGTTGCGATGCCACCCTCAGTCACACTCAGGGTAGGGCCGATTCAGGGGTTGGGGCACCGCCCCCTGTCACACTCAAGGCAGGGTCGATGGGGAGGTTGCGGCACCACCCCCTGTCATGCACAGAGCAGGGCCCATCAGGGGGGTTGGGGCTCCATACCCTGTGATGCACAGAGCAGGGTCGATCAGGGGGTTGGGGAGCGCCCCCCTATCAGGCACAGAGCAGGGCTGATCAGGGGGTTGGGGCATCTTCCCCTATCACAAACAGAGCAGGGCCGACAGGGAGGTTGTGGCCGAACCCCCTGTTACACTCAGAGCCACAGGGCGATCAGGGGGTTTGGGCGCTGCCCCCTGTCACGCTGATCCCGGTGCCAGGAGGCCTTGCGGCCCGCTGATCCCGGTGCTGGGAGGCATATTACCCTTTACTATATAGGGTAGAGGCCTGGTGCACGGGTAGGTGCCGGCTGGT
>NW_006294998.1:2216853-2220663 GCF_000327345.1 Myotis davidii | reverse complement strand
ACTGAAGCAAGCAAGCCTCATGTTAGTTTCAAGCTGCCTGGCTGCCTGACGCCATCTTGGTTGGCAGTTCATTTGCATATCGCCCTGATTAGCCAATGGGAAGAGTAGCGGTCATATGCTAATTACCATGTTACTCTTTTATTAGATAGGATGGTGTTATACATACAGTTTCACTAACATGACTAATACACAGTTTCATAAATTTGCAGACTGCTCCAAATTGAAGGGTTAAGATTATTCATAATTTTTAAAATATGTTTATATATGTTTTCTAAGAGTTGGCCTAGAAAAATAAGTTACTATATAAGCCATCTTGTTTTAGATTCTCAGGACTATTTTTCAGTGAATTAATTATATGGTAATTTCAAAATGAAAATAGAATGTATGCAACCTTCAAAATCAAACAACCTGAAATAATCTTAATCTATATATAAAAATTACCACTTCATTGATCATATTCTTATTGGCACCTGATACATGGAGGAGGCCATTCATTCAAGTGCCAGTCTTTGAAGAAATATATAGTAGGTACCCTGAAACAAACAAAAATCAGCAAGACATTGAATGCCATCAGCTGGATTTAAGTTCCACAGTAGGAGAGAAATGTGTAAAGAAGTCATTGAAACCTTACTGGTGGGGCTCAGTGGTTGAGCATTATTCCATGAATCAGGAGGTCATGCTTCAATTCCCAGTCGTTTACCATGCCTGGGTTGCTGGCTTGATCCCCAGTGGGCGAGAGGGGATGCAGGAAACAGCCAGTCAATAATTCTCTCTCATCATTGAAGTTTCTCTCTCTCTCTTCCTCTCCCTTCCTCTCTTAAATCAATAAAATATATATTTTTAAAAAACTTAAAAAAAAAGGCAAACCTGACTTCCATTCTGGGTAATATTGCTCCTGGTCCTCTTGCTTAGTATATCTATAAATTCTGGAAATGATGTAAGAGGCAACCAAGGAGAAGTCTATGGTATTGAAAAGAAGACCTATTGTTTAAGAAGCCTAAGGTTGGAGGAACAAGATAGCAAGAGAACATCTTATCACCTTTTTTTTAAATTGAAATGCTACATTAGAGATACAATTATAGGTATATAAGCACTGCTTTGAGATTGTAATAAGGGAAGCAGTTGATACTCTTTGTGTGTATAAAAAGAGAAAGATTGTTAAAAATAGGCCAAGACCCAACTGGATTTAAGCCTTAATACTGGGGTCAAAGCATACAAACAGCAATAAAAAGTAAAAAGAAAATAAACCATGAAAATGTGAACAGCTAGGCATTGTGCTAAGTTCATTACATGAAACATAATTTGCAATAATATTTTGTTTCCAAAACATTACTTCATGGCAGACAAAAATAGAAAATATAAACAAAGGAGAAAAAATATTAAAATATTCGCATTTTCAACAAACTGATCTAAAATATATACTATTTATATATTTTAATAGTTCATATCCTATATAATAAGAGCCTAATATGCTAAGTGTCCAGTCATCTGGTCACCTGTTCAACCAATCAAAGCGTAATATGCTAATGATATGCTAAGGCCACTCAACTGCTTGCTATGATGTGCACTGACCACCAAGGGGCAGATGCTCTGACCAGAAGGTTAGCTTGATGCTGGGGTCCGGCTGACCGGGACTGAATGAGACAGGGCTGGACATGCCCTGGAGCCCTTTTGCAGTCTCTCTCGTGGTCCCTCCGCAGCCCTCCACCCCAATCAGTGCCAATCAGGACTAGGCGAGATGGCCCTGATTGGCCCTGGTCACCAGCCAGGTGGAGGCACCCCACCTGTGCATGAATTTCATGCACCGGGCCTCTAGTTATATAAATACTAGAGGCCCAGTGCACAAAAATCTGTGCACTCGGGTGGGTCCCTCAGCCTGGCATGTGCCCTCTCGCAGTCTGGGCCCCCTTGGGGGCCCCAACTCTGGCTGCTGGCACCAGTTTTCCTCCGGCATCTGGAATCCAGGCCTTTGCTCTTTGCTGGGAGGGGCTGAACTGCCATCTCTCTTGGCAATTAATTTGCGTATCACCCTGATTAGCCAATGGGAAGCATAGCAAAGGTATGGTCAATTACCCTTTTGTCTTTTATTAGATAAGATACTCTGCCTAGTGATTAAGTTTCATGAGTCATATATTATAAATACCTATAATAAATCATAATATATAAAATGATTTTAATTACTTCACTGTATAGATGTTATATTATTCACTTAACTAATGCTTTATTTAAAAATAGTTACAAATTTTCCATTTATTTTTCAATGAACATTTTCATAGAAGTCTCTTTAAGCACATGCTTATGTTATTGAAGGTAAAAATTTTATGTCAAAGTGAACAGTGATAATTATTAGAAACAGAATGAAGATGGAAGGGGAAAAGGAAGGAAAATGTTTTCAACACTGTCCTGGAAAAGGATGCTTTGACTAACATGAACTGTACTGCATAGAAATGCCCTTTAACTCGACCAGCAAACTACAACAGATTGATGGACATATCACTTTCAGCAGCATTTCTCTGCATAATAGTATAAGAATAATCTTGATATACTTATTAATAGATACTGAAGGCCAGACCTCCTAAGTCAGAATCCCTGGTATAGGAGCAAGAAACCTATTACCTTTCTAGTTCCCTAGTTCTCAAACAAAAGTTGGAGAACTAGAGTCTTAAGAAATATCTAAATCACTTTCATTCCTTGTTTAACAAACAACCTTCTCTATTATTTCATCTTCTAAGAAGATAACTTTTACCTGTCACCAGGCAAGTGTGCCATATAAAAACACATAATACGTTTTTTTTGTTTTGTTTTGTTTTTAAATATATTCTATTGATTCTTTACAGAGAGGAAAGGAGAGAGATAGAGATAGAGAGTCAGAAACATCGATGAGAGAGAAACATCGATCAGCTGCCTCCCGCACATCCCCCACTGGGGAAGTGCGCGCAACCCAGGCACATGCCCTTGACCGGAATCGAACCTGGGACCTTTCAGTCCGCAGGCCGACGCTCTATCCACTGAGCCAAACCAGTTTCGGCAATACAATACGTTTATTTTACTAGGAGGCCATGAATAAAACAAAAAGAAGCCATTATGCAGATGTACAACCATTCAAAGTTGTTTGGCTTGGAAAGGAACCGGATTCTGTCTGAGCTCTTTCCCGATGTCATGAGGATCACTAATAATTTACTGTTAACATCATTTGAAGAAATGGGTCATGATGGGACAGTGAATGGAGCCATCCCAACACGGGGCACCTGCATTATCACAAGCATGTCTCAGGCGTACTTGTTCAGGCTGAGTCAGAAAAGAATAAAAATTGAAGTGGTGGATCCTCTTGGGGATGTAGATGTCATTGCAACGTCACTGTGGTTACTCAGGGTATTCCGTGTCCCCAGGGCTGGGTGAACCTTCTGCTTCTCCCTGAAAATCTTCTACACCTGAGTTTCTCAAAGTGTGCTCCACAGACCACACTCATTGGAGTGACCTGAAGGTACTTGTTAGAAACAAAGATTCCTGGGTCCTGTCACTGATCTACGGAATCAAAATCTCTAAGAATTGGCCCCAAGAGCTTGTGTTTTAAATAAGATTTCCAGCCTATTCTAATGCGCACTGAATTCTATCCTATGGATGTGCTGTCCACTATAGCATTCACTATGATAGCCACCAACTGCAGGTGGCTTTTTGAGCTCTCAAAATGTGGTTAGTGCCACTTATTGAGATGAAAATATGTTGGATCTCTTGGGTTAAATAAAATATATTTTAAAAACATACACCACCTATCTCTTTTTACTTATCTAATGTAGTTACTAGAAAAGT
>NW_006294998.1:2198901-2215093 GCF_000327345.1 Myotis davidii | reverse complement strand
AAAAAAAAAAAAAAACCTGACACTCAACTGATTGATTCTGGGAAAACTAATAAAGTTGTGCTTCAACATGCAAATTAAAAAAATGAAATCTCAGACGGACAGTGAAACACCCAAATTTAATCATCCTCTGAGACTCTTGCCTGCACCATCTGCATTACAATAATACCTACATTGACACATTCTTTTAACTTGACAGTTTAAAATGTACATGAATGGTTCTATAAATTGAAGTGCCCAAAGTACACATTTTGTCAAACTCTGGGTGTTGATGGAGATATCAGAGATACAGATGGGAAGGGCAATGCTGATAAGCCAATGTGAATTTCAAGTTTATATCACACTACCAAAAGAGTATGTTTTCATTCAGAATGTCAAAAGATTATATGCACCATTTAATGAGAACAAGGGGTGTCTCTACTTTGAAAAGCTGAATCACCCTGACCATTTTTGCAGAGGTTTTAAAGCCACATGCATTCTTTTGGAAATTTATATTTATCTGGTGGTGTGCTAAAATTCACAACTGTTAGATAAAATTCTTTTATAACCTTTATATATTAAGGCAGTCAGCAAACCAATAATGCACTCTCATAAAACTCTTGCCGATATAAATCACTACTGAGAACTCAGCTTGACATTTGAATTACTTGAATTTATATCAATGACTTACTGAATATTTAACAATGTTAGAAATATACTCACTATTAATAATGGCTTTGAAGAGAAAGTCTTTGCTGAAAACTGCTTGATAAAAGGCAGAAACTTAAATGAAAACATTTTTTTCAATTTCATCATGAAGTTTTATAATTTCACTAAAATTAAGGATTTATTTTCCAATGTAGACAAAATGGCTTTCAACCCTCTATGTTAAAAAGCTTATGAGAATTTTGTGTCATCACAAAGAGTCTTCGTAGCTCTTCTTCTATTTGCTTTTCTGTGGTGTCTAATATGGAGCAGTCAGAGATAACTAGGAACAAGTATCACCTTTACTTTCAGGTTAAGTTAAAATAGTTTTCTTGGTGTTAAGTGAAGGCTGAAAACCAAGTACCTTCATTATCTTTGATCACCTATTGGCAATTTTAGTTTTCTTTCAAAGTGTTAACATCTTGTCTTGCACTGTTTTAAGTTTGTTTTCTTTTCCTATTTTAAAAAAAATGAAAATAGATGGCAAACAATTTTAATGAAAAGATGTTCATAATGTATAGTCAACAGAAAAGAGTTTGGTTTGAAAGAGTCTCATTTCCGGGGGGGAAAAAAGGTGCATTTCAAAGGTTACACACTATGTGCTTGCATTTAACATTCTTAAGAGGACAAAACTGCTGAGATAGAAGAATAGAATGGTGGCTAGGGACAGGAACTCGGGTGGGAGAATGGGTGCAACTCTAAGAGGTAGCAAGGAGTTACTTTTAGCATGGGACAGTTCTGTATCTTGCTTGCGGTGGTTATACAAACCCAAACATGTGATCAGATTGGTAAGAGCCACACACATACACATGAATACATGTGAAAACCAAACATGGTCTGTAGTCTAGTCCAGTTATCAGTATTGTTCCAATGCCAAGTTTCTGATTTTGCTATTGCACTACAGCATGTGAAGTATCACCTTTGCAGGGTGCTGGGTGGAGGGTTAAAGGGACTCTATGTACTATTTTTGCAACTTCCTGTGAATCTATAATTATTCCAAAATAAAAAAATTTAAAGTCATGCATTTTATAAACCTGACTATAGTAATCAATAGCAACAAAATTAAGTTCCTGGTGATCTGTTACTGCCTGGAAAAATTCCACCTAATTTAGATGCTATGTTTGGGATGATCTGAAGAAGAAAAGGCAGGTGGTGGAACACTCTAAAATCCACGTGAGAAGGCACTGGGGTGGCGGCTGGGCACAGAAAGGAGTTCTGCAGGCTTGCTCCAAGATGCCACGACTCAGGGAAACAAAAGGGCTCTGTGGCTGCTGGTCAGCATAGCCTTGACCTGCTGGGGAGAGAACGATGTCCCGTGAATACAAATATACGCCCTGGGTACAGTCACAGGGCGGTTGGCAGCATGATCCAGGGTAAAGAGCACTGAGGACTGATCAACTTTATTGTAGTCAGTGATCTCAAAGCAACATCGGGAAGGGGCAACTAGTGGTGCAGCACTGACAACAATGGCTCAGCACTGCCTACAGACCTGACACTGTAGAATAAGAGCTAGCTGTATATTCACTAGGACCTGTGTGGTAGTTACAGTTACAAACCCATTTTAGCTAATTTTTAAAATGTTTTTTATTGATTTTAGAGAGAGAGGAAGGGAGAAGGAAAGGGAGATAGAAATCAATAAGACAAACATTGATTGGCTGCCTCCTGCACGCCCCCTATTGGAGATCAAGACTGTAACATGGGCATTCTCCCCGACCAGGAATCAAACCGGTGACTTCTTGGTTCGTGGGTTGATGCTCAACCACTGAGCAACACTGGCTGGGTGCCCTATTTTAAAGACATGAAACCAGACTCATCTGTCTAATGGGGCATGTACAGTGATAATGGCAGTGCAGGACAGAGAGAGATGTCACCTAAGTGACCTTACGCCAGGGACACTACACTATATGAAAACTCAAGTTTCAGGATGGTGGGAACCTGACAGATGTTCAATAGCTGTATGGAAACATTAATGATGGTAATATAGCTGACTGTGTGTGTGTGTTTTGTGGTAAAACAGCTAGAAGGACATGCCTGTAAGGTTAATAGTGATTATTTCTGGAAACTAGAGTTATAGAGAAGATTTTTCCCATTACCTTGACTAATTTTGTACTTTTTCATAATAAACACATATTTATAAAATAAAGTGATAAAAGTAATTTGAACTTTAAGAGGCTTTCTGAAATACTCCCTGCCTCCAGAAAAATAATCACATGTATCGAGAAATGGACAGACGTTCTCATTTTAATATATAACAGCATGGAAATTTCATAGCGTACTTTATTTCTTGTGTGTGCTTGTTTTGTTCATTGGTTCGTGGGTGAAAGGGGAGAAAGAGAGAGAAAAAAACATTGACTTGTTGCCTCCCACATACACCTTAACTGGGTATGGAACCTGCAACCTAGGTACATGTCCTGACTGGGAATCGAACCTGCCACCTTTTACTGTATGAGACGAAGTTCCAACCAACTGAGCCACACTGACCAGAGTTCTTTCTTTAGTTTTTTTATGTTACTTAATTTGCTTTTCTGTTACAAAAATCAAAACATAACAAAACAACAACCCAGAAACTACCTAAATGCAATTACGGACAATGTTATAGGAGGAAAAATTGTGCCTCTCTTGTAATAAATCTTCATGCCCAGCACAGCACATGTGCTCCAGTGTTGAGGGTCATACTTGACATAAAATCAATCTGTAATAAATGTTGGATAAATGAATGAAAAGGCTAAAGGAAAGCATTCTAGAATCAAGATAGCACTGTGAACACTAAGGTACTTTTGCAGGCTGGTATGCAATCTTACCAAGAAGTTCAAAGGGAAGAGGCACACATTGATTAAATAAACATTTAAGGAAAGCTTCACAGAAAAGGTCCTTGAGCTGGACAGTTCCCAGCAGTGGGGGAGCCCATTTCAGACTTCATGATTGACACTGTCGTCAGAGTCCTAACTCATGAACTCAGATTTGCTTGTGTGCCTCTTTAGCACATGGCTGCACAGTCCCTGATACACTGCACTGGTGTGCTAGTTAGCTTAAGCATCTCCTTGACTAGATCGAGGGGTGCCCAGATATCTGGTTAAACATTTTTCCGAGTGTGTCTGTGAGAGTGTTTCCAGAAGACATAAGCACATGAGTCAGTGGACTAAATAAAAATATATCCCTCCCCAGTATGAATGGGCATCATATCATTGGCTGAGGGCCTGAATAGAACAAACAGGCAGAGGCAGAATTTGCCCTCCATCCCTGATCGCTTGAACTGGGACAGCAGTCTTCTCCTGCCCTCAGCCTGGAACGTATGCCATCAGCTCACTTGGGTTTCAGGCCTTTGGACTCAGGCTAGAACTATAGCATCAACATGCCTGAGTCTCCAGCTTACAGACGGCAGATCATGGGACTTTTCAGCCTCTATCATCAAGTGAACCAATACGGTCAGGCAGGGTCCACTAAGAAGCAGATGCCAAATGGGATTGCTTGTCAGGATCTTACTAGAGGCGCGCCAGTGAGAGAAAATCGGGAGGGAGCCAGGAAACACTGCAAGAGCTTTCAGACCGTGATGTGAGTCTGGTCAGGAGGGAAGGGGGAAAGACTCGAGGGACAATGCCCCAGCATGCTGCAGTCTAAGAAAGATTCCACAAGAATGTCAGGGCAGGCAGGAGCCAAAGTCAGTAGTAAGAGGCACCCCTCCTGTGTCTCCTAGGAATAGACCTGACTTAGTTTCCCTGCCATACTCAAATGACTAACGTGGAACAGATCATGGAGGCGTGGCCTCAGCAGAAACGCAGTAACGACTGCCAGGACTCTGTGCCTGGGTCCTTGGTCATGTCAGCTCGCTGGAGTTGAAGGTCTGTGAGGCCAGTTCCATAGCCACTACATGTACAATGCAGACCTAAAAGGTTCTATTAAGTAATGCACTCAAAGATAAGCTTTTGCTTTAAATAATGATAGGAAACATTAATAAAAGAGTCAAATGTAGAATGTTATACTGGTATCAATGGTAGAGTTAACCTACTGGGCCGTACTTTCTCCATGAAGCAACCAGCATCGTTCATGGATGACATATGAAGGTTTATATTTTATTTATTCTGGATATATTTCACATAAGTGAATGTCATAGGTAAATTTGAGACTCACACACACACAAATTATCCCATGTTCCTTAGTACGCTATTTCTCTCACGGATATTTTCTTTCACTACCTTGTTTTATTATCCTCTTAATTTTACAGTCAAATTTATCCTCTTAATTTTAATGGATAATGATACAGTCAAAACTTGGTTCTTGAATTATCTCCCATCTCGAACAATTGAAGAGATAGAAAAACTGTTGTTGACTTGGATAGAGGAAAAGCAGTTAGACAGTGACAGCATTTCAGAGACAATGATACATGAAAAGTGAAGATGCTACAAGCGGACCTCTTAAAAGATACTCCTAGAAAGAGTGCTGAAAGTGATTTGTTTAATTAGGGCTAGTAAGGGGTGGTTTGATAAAGTTAAGAAAAGAAGTATTTGTTTATAAATTAAACAGTACATTAGACATGTACTGTATATAAGAAAGGTTAAAAAAGAGAATCATGTGTGGGCCTGGAACAGATTAATTCAATTTAAATTATTTCTAATGGGGAAAAGTGATTCAGTTTTCAAACAAATTGCTTCTCCAACAGCCTTCTGGAACTAATTAAGTTTGAGAACTGAGGTTCCACTGTAATTTTGTAGGTAAGTTATGAAAGTTTAAAATAAACAGCATTTTCAGAATATATAATGTGATCACTAGTTTGAATAGCAAATGTCCCCTAATACCTCTCCACATTTACATCCACTCACCCATTCTCACCTTCAGATACATACACATATTTTAATAAATTCGACAGCTCTTTTTAGTATGTTCTTAAGTCACATTTCTATACTTTTACAAATACTTATAGTTTAATGCCTTGGGAATCTATATATTCTATACCATGACCATGAACTGAAGGTAGAATCAATGCCTTCTACATCTTTTTATGTCTCTGATCATCTAACTGATTGCTGGGCTAACAGTATGTACTCAATAAATATTTTATTGATTGCGAAAAATAAACAAAATCATTTAGGAAATATTAAATCAATAATTTTGAGTTCTTTATTTGCTTGTGTTATTAAAATACTTTATATTTTCATAATTTAAAATAATAATGGTTTTAGATAACTAAATAAATGTAGATAACTGCATCTAAATGTCATTATATTACTTAATTTTTTGACAATGGAAATTATTCCAGTAGTTGAAATAGAGAACTTATCTCAATGTAAATGTTACGCAAAACAACAAAAGTAAAAGCACATTTCCCTAAATGTTAAAAAAAAAAAAAAGTTTTCATCCCAGTATAAGGAGGATTTCTTTTCCATATAAGGAATCTTTAAAGTAGTTATAAATCATTGTTGAACTGTGTCTTTGGTGAAGATAAATAATTGCACATTTTAGGGAAAGATTATTTTTTAAGGTACTTTGCTTCAAATAACCTGAGCTGTTGTTTTCCCTAATAAAGGATTTCTGGGCTATAGCTTTGAAAACCCTTTACCAGAACCACTGGTGAGTTTAGCCATTCTTCTTTCATTTTACATATGCATAATATAACATTTAGAAACAAAAAGTGACCAACATTCTGGTTTTATTTTTCCTTCGATGAATGACGTTGACATAGTGCCTACTTTCAACATGTTACCAACTAATTTAGGCCAAATGATCAAGTAGAGGTTTGGTGTATGTTAGTGCTCTAGTGACATCCTCAGGACACCATCAACATGACTGGAGCTAACAGGGCTTTTGTTAGAAGTGCAAATTTATGGGTCCAACACAGATTGACTGAGTCAGAATCTCTGGATATGGCTTAGAGTCTGTATTATAACAAACTCTCTGGGTGACTGTCTTGCAAATTTAGCAGACTTGCTAAGATTTGAGAAGTACTGGCCCCCATGGCAGTATGGGTGTTGCATACACACAGAAAAATAAATTTGGATGACTGACTAGACTTCATTTTTTATGTAAAAGCTTCAGTAATATATAAACACGTTCTTAGGGTATGGAAATCCTTAATCATAAAAGCCTCATACTATCTTATGCAAACTCTAAAACTTTTTTTTTTGTCTAGAATTCTCATGAAGTAGCCATTAATAAAGGGGTTGAAGGGTTGAACAGTCAGGAAGAGAGGCAATGTCTGGATCTTCCTAATGGGCTGTACTATTGGGTTAACTTGAATTTTAGCTAGAGTTAAGGGTCGAGCTCTTAGAGTAGGGTATAAAATACTCACCAGGAAAAGCATGATGAAAGTGAAGACCAAATTACTAAGCCAAGTGAGAAACACAGAGGTCAAATTCAAAGGGCAAAATTTGCAGCAGTAAGGACAAAATAAAGTACGGGTTTCAAAGTCAAGATAAAGATTAGTCAAGTCAGAGATGAAAGTTTAGAGAAGGTAGAAAAACTGGATACTGTCCTAATGTAAGAGGAAAGAATGAGAGGCCCTGAAGTATCTATTGAAAGGGCTGCTTCTAGCCTCCTACTCAATTTGTCTTTGTTCCTTTTGTTTAAGGTCAAGGTCATGTAACAAGTGATAAAGTCAGAGAAAAATAAAACAGCAAACTCCTCAAATCCTTCATTTCAGCCATCTTTCAACATATAAATGCATGTCTTTATGAGACTAAACCCAATATTTAATTAAATGTAAATCACTGAGATCCACCATTGCCCACAAAGTTTGTTTTTAAATGTCTTTCTCACTTGGAATGAAAAGCCTTTGTGATCATTCCCTTAATAAACAGTATACTTTGAATTTTTGTCACAACACATTACACTGTTGTTTTCCATGACCTTTTCAAAGAGTGTCTTTATATAACCACAAATACAAATGCTATTTTAAAGTACATGGTGTGTTTTCTTGAAAATTCCACGAATACAGAAGATTTGTTTCCTAGTAATGGCTAGAAGTCTTAAAACAAAAGACAAGGTAAAATAGCAAAAATATGCAGTTGTGTTGTAGAAAGTATATCAAGCACATAATAAAATATGCAGTGAGTAACAGGAAAAACATTGATATTGATTAGTAAAGGATGCTAGAGGTAAAAAACAAAAACAAAAACAACAAAAAAAAACTATCAAGAAAAACTGAGGGAGACCAAAGGAAAATGGAAATGGAAAGAGATCAGCAGATATTACCCAGTGCCAAATTGTATGATGAAATGTTTTTAAAATTCACATGACTGACAAAATACATTACCATATTTTATCAGAGTGAAGATTCTAGAGCCCAGTTGCTTACATTCACATGTTGACTCTGTTATTCACTATGTGGCCTTGGGCAGATATTTTCACCCCTCTATCACAAGGGGCAAACAATCACGCACACCAAATAGGGTTGTTTTAAGGGTAAAATGATTTTACATACATAGGGTCTTAGAAGAGGGCCTGCATATATCAAGTGCTCAATGAGGGTTAACTAGTATTATAAAGAAGCACTGTGAAGTAGAAGTCTAATGTAAGCCACATGTCTAATTTTAAAGTTTCTAGTAGCCATAATAAAAAAGTAAAAAAATAAAATTAATTTTACTAAAATATTTTACACAGCCCACGTTATCTTGAATTGTATCCCCTGCCAATTCATGTTTAACTCCTAACCCTCAATATCTTAGAATGTGACCTTATTTGGAAACAGGGTCATGGAAGACATACTTAGATTAGGATGAGGTTGTGTGGGCCCTTAATCCAATATGATTAGTCACCTCATAGGAAGAGAAAAATTTGGACACAGACACAGACACAGACACAGGAAAATGGAGATGAAGGCAGAGATTGGTGTGAAGCTTCTACAAGTCAAGGAATGCCAAAGATTGCCAGCAAACTACCAGAAGTTAGGGGAGAAGCATGGAACGGATTCCTCCTCAGAGCTTTCAGAATGAGCCAACCCTACCAACACATTGATGTCTTAAACTATGCCCTGGAGTTAAACTGAAATTATACTGGCCTCCAGTAATGTGAGACAATAAATTGTTATTGTATTTGGCCACACAATTAGTGTTACTTTGCTATAGCAAATGAATATAGCCCAATATAACCAAAATATCATAATTTGGGTATGTTATCAATATAAAGTATTATAAATGAAATATTGTGTAATCTTTTTGTTATACAAAGTCTTCAAGATCTGGCTTGTGTTACACAACAGCACATCTCCATTTATAATTACATTTCAAATGGGTGGTAGGCACTTATGGGCCAGTGATTCCCAGGTTGTCCATTGATACTTAAACTATGCCATGGGGTTAAATTGAAGTTATACTCTGCCACCATAACTTGAACTCTCATGCTGACAATAGAAATGCTAGTTGATGCTGGATTAGTCTTTCCCCTGATTCCCAGGAGTCTGTTCACCCAATCTGTCTTCTCCTCTGTCCAGCCCATTATGCACATAAATCTCTCAGCCTCTGCTTTTGTTATGCCCGTCTCTAGAAGCCCTGCCACTGAATCCATCCAGTCACTGTTCTCCATCCCCCTGCTCAGGTTGTAATGGAGGGAATCACACAATGACAACTGGAATGCTAAATATTTTCTCTTACCTTGATGCAGCCTTCAGTATCATTGCCTCCAGGTATTTACTAGTATGTGTCCGCCCAGAGCTTATCTTCATTTATAACCAAAATTCCAACTCCCTTCCAATCTCTGGAGAATTGGGAATTATTCTTTTTGTTCCAGATTCCAGAACCTACTGAAGTATTTTCATTTTATCCACTCCCACATCCACAGGATAAATGCTTTAGCAATCACCTTTCTAGGTTCTTATCTCCAAATAATGGTTCCCTTTCTAATGCTCCTTTATGCTGAGGATAAAATAAGCCTCAGTCATACGCACACACAAAAGCAAAGCTTTCTCTTACCTGATATTACCATCTAATTCCTCTTCCCTTTTCACTTTCTCACTCCACGAACATCTGGTTTTCACTTCCACTTTTCATCTCTCTGGCACCACCAGCCACCCTCATAGCACCAAGTTCCATGGATACTCTTTGTATTTTTCTCGGGACTATTCTGCAGTGGCTGACAATGTTGACCACACCGTTGTTATTGAAACTCTCCCTTCCTGGGCTTCTGTGGCATCACTCCTCTCCAGTTTTCCTAGCCACTTCCCAGCCACTCCTTCTCCCCATCTCCCCAGACACTCCTTCTGTCTTTTATGTGTTGCATTTCTTCCCCTGGATCCCTAAACCAGGTGTGTGCTGTGTTTTCCATTCTCAAGCCTATAGTCTCCTTATTGCATTTACATTCCCCTCTTCTTCTCCCCGCAGTGACTTTTTAAAAAACCCCAAAGCCTCAATCAACAACTCTACCAGTGTAGCTTAACCTTTCTGAGTCGGATTCTCAGACTCAAAGGAAAATAAAGGCACTCTTCTAAGGATAAAAAGTATGCATACATATACAGAAAGCCTACATCCCTTGAAATGTAGGAAGGCTTAATCTCTACACTGATGACTCCCTAAATTATCCAAACAATACCACTCTTGACATCACCATATAAAATTTTCAAACACCATATTTCCTCCTAGATATTTTCAAAACATAACTTGATCCTCTTGTTAAGTTACCTATATTTGTGAATGTCATTACCACCAACCCAGTTAATCAAGCCATAAATGTGTGATTAATCACTTTACATTTATCAGTTATTTCTACGCCTGTTGTTTTCTTGACTTACTCTCTGCAATCTATCTTTAGTATCAGCCTTAGTTCAACCCTTAGTATCAATTAGCTCACCGTCAGTGGGATCAATGCCCCTAGTCTGTCCAACTCCATTTCAAAATCCTTTAAATGTTCCCTACAGATCACAGGATGACCCCTCAGAAAAGAACTCACAGTATCCAGGTCTTGCCCTCTTCTTTCTCTAACTTGTATGTAACCATCAATAAACTAAAAATGACACCATGTACTGAATGCAGAGTGTTGATGTTCTATAATAAAATAAATGTCCTATTAATTGCAAACTCAAAATAACCTCTATGTAATTTTTAATATACACCTAATACTACACCCATACTTAAGGAAAAATTAGCCACCTATCCATCAAAGTTGTTTAAATGAGAAAAAGCTTCATTTTATGGGTATTGTTTGTATTTCTTAAAAGACAATGAAGAAAAAGTATGAGAACCAAAATATGTCAACACAGGAATATCCTGACAGAATGAATAAAATTTTGGAATCTGTCAAACCTATATTTAATCCTTTGCCTTTCATTTTACTTTTGACTACACTAAATTCTTTATTTGTAAGTTGAGGATAATAAAGCTCATTTTTCAGGCTTGTATTGGGCATTAAATGAAATGGTGCTTGGGAGGAACCTGGAACAAGGCCTGAATATTGTATCCTCAGTGAATGGGAGTATTATGAGGAGAAAGAATTTATGGCACTAGAGCACCTGTCCACCGCCTCTTCCACCCAGGGCTGTGCCTGTCACTCTGACGCTGCTGTTTTAGCCACTACTGGAACTCTTGGGCAGCGGTGAAAGATTAAGTGTAATGGAGTTCAGGAATTCCAACCAACTCAAAGTCAGTTCATAGACTCCAGTGAAGACATTTATAGCAACAAAGAAATGTCATGGCTACCAACACTGAATATGATAAATACGTGGAAAATGTAGATCGGATTACCTTGGGGGGAGTAGCTTATAACCACTAGAAATCACATACAATATCATGGAAAGTCCTGTAAAATAAGAGAAAGTGAACCAAGAACTCCAGTTTATGGAGATCCAGAGATTTTGTGTAACATAAATTAATCTTCTAGTTTGAGGTATTTGCCTCTAGTAACAGTGTTGTCAGAGCATCTCAGACTACATACACAAAAGGTTACACTATGACATATTTGAAGCAGTGAAAGCATCTTGCCACTCCAAAACATTTATATCTATACTAGAGGCCCGGTGCATGAAATTCATGCATGGGTGGGGTCCCTAGGCTTGATCTGCGATTGAAGCATGAGTGTCTGGTATGAAAGGGCAGGTCCCAGCTGACCTCTAGGTCCTGGGCAACACCTGGGCCACTGGGCCCCCATTCACCCCTCTCTGCCTGAGTCAGGGTTCCTGAGTTCCCAGGCAGAGATGCAGTGACCACGGCTAGGCATCTGGGCAACCCAACGGTGCTGCACAGAAGCTGGGTGGGCAGCACGCCCTCTTTCAGCCAGCCTCACAGACCAGCGCCTGCTTGGTGGGCGGCAGCGAGTGTCCCCGCATCCTGTGCCCATGCCCATGCCTATCGCCCTCCATGGCATTTATCTGGAATAAGCAGTAGGAGCAGCAGCTGCAGCTCTACTCCAAGGAGCAGTGAGCAGGGGCCGGGCAGCCAGAGAGGGGCTGCAGGTGAAGAACGGGGGACCTAGCATGGTGCCTGCTCCAAGGCAGTGGCTGCAAGCACATTCAGTGCCTGACAGGAGCTTTGGCAGGAGCCCAGGTTCAGGGTGGAGGCAGAACCTGATAGGGGCCGAGACTGCTGGGGCAAGAGCTGGGCCAGACCAGATCCCACTGGGAGCCTAACCCGCCCCTGCAGTCCCGGCAGCTGTGGCCCAGCTGACCCAGAAGCGACCGCATGGTTGTGAGGTGGGCTCCTCATGGGCATCAGGCACCTGAGTATGGGAGATTCCCCAGCATGCAAGCCCTGGCATCCTAGGGGAGGGTAGCAAGGGCAGTGAGAGTGAGCTTGATGGACACATTGTCACTGCACCCCCATCCCCATCACCCCCACCCCCAGGTAGCTGGTGAGAGGTTGCAACCCCCTGCCTGGGTGCCGCTCAGGAGAGTGGTCGCCACCACTGACCCCTAGTTCCCCATCCCAGCCCAGGGCCTGGCCCTGATCAGGCAATTAGGGCCTGCTGATTGGAGGGAGAGACCCAGGAGGTTGGCTGGCAGGCTCCAGCTGGCGATCAGGGCCTTCTGGCCAGGGGCAGCTCTTGCGTTGAGCATCTGCCCTCTGGTGGTCAGTGCGCATTATAGCGACCAGTGGTTCTGGTCCTTCCATCATAACAGTCGCTTAGACTTTTATATATATAAATTAACTATAATAATTATTTCTTCTGTCAAATTTTATAATATTCCATACATCTATGATGGGAAGAAATCAAGACAGAGGAGCTTAAAAAAAGATGACTCAAGCTTTTCTTATATTTAAAATATTGCCTACTAAAATAAAACAAGGTAAAGATTGCAGCAGTTTTTTTTTTAATATACCTGCTAATGAAAAGCACGTAGAAAATGCAGTTGCATTCATCTTTGATACATGATAAACTCAAACTTAGTATTTCCTCAGATTTTTTTTTTACCTTCTTTACACATCATATCTTTTTAAAAAATTTGCAAGGAAGAAAATACCTCAAATTCAAGTCAAGAAGGTGGAGAAAAAGTTATTGCTCTCAAAGTTTTAAAAGAATGCCATGAACATCAAAGTGTACTTGATTGGAAGAGAGCTAAAGTAAGTGATTTGTTTTAAAAGCAGTTCTTAGATTTATAGGACTTTGGTAATAGTTTATTTTTTTTCTAATTCAACAACAAGTATAAACTCAGCTCATGTCAAGGTTACAGAAGAGAAGAAAAAATTATTCTGCCACAAATCAGCTGTGTGACCTACACTAGTATCTTATCCTCTCTCAATCTTAGTTTCTCAACCATTAACAAAAATTAAATAAATGGGTTGAGATAGACAACTTCAAATATTTCTTGCCTTTCAAAATCCTGTTGTTATATGTTTCTGTGTCCTTTCCACTTAAAACCCAAAATTCTTTTATAATTTATAAAGTATCTTATATTTAATCAATCTTAAGAGATTATAAACATATATAATTGAATAGTAAGATTTTTACTTTTAAAAATATTAACAAAGTAATATATACCATTAGGACATGTCATGATTCTCAAAGGTGAGGTTTGAAGAACCCAGTAAATAATCTCTTCATGCCCAACTTATAAAAATAGTCATGAGGATGTCAAGCACAGCTTAGGGAATATAGTCAATAATATTGAAACAACTATCTAAGGTGTCATATGGGTACCAGATTTATTTATATACATTTCATAAGGTATATAAATGTTTAATCATTATATTGTATGCCTAAACTAACATAATATGTCAACTGTAGTTGAGAAAGAATTTAATAAAATATAAAAAATTTAAAAAGGAAGGAAAAAAGAGTTATAGGTGCCAGGCAAATAGGAAACAAATACTTGTTTCATTGTTGATAAAAGCAATACTGACATGCATGGCTTAGTTGTTTGGCTGAGTGAACTTACTTTACTATATTTTTCTAATTCACTGTGGGTTTATCCAACCGGTCATGGGCACGGTTGCACAATGAAAGGCTTCTCCGTGGGAAGCTGCCTCAGGAAATGTCTGTTCATGAAGGTACAGAACAGAATGTGTGTTCTCTGTAGGCTGTCAGACCCCAACAAGGAGGAAAGAGGCAGGGAGGGAGCTAAGTATGCTCAACTGTCTCCAAAACCACTGATCAGATAAGCCACTTCCCCCCTTGAGAGAAAGGAGCAAGGCAGACAATGAAGAGAGTTTGAAATTGTTATTCGGATAGACTTCCCTCCATATGGGTACATGAAGCCAAAGGAAAAGAGTCTCTTCACCCGGAAAGTCTTCAGTTACTCAGTCATGAAACATCGGACTATCACTTCCAAAGTCGTGGGGATTCTGTCTCCAAGATAATAAGTACACTTTTCTTTTATCTTCTAGAGACTACTTGTGGGCAACATAAACTTTGGCTCTAAAAAAATATAAAATTGCACACACACACACACACACACACACACACACACACACACTTAAGTACTATCCTGAAAACCCAGTCCATATTATAATCACATTCCCTAATGATGTCCAGCCATATTGTCCAATACATCTCAAAGATTTTGTAACAAAATTAAACCATAAAGAAACCCTAAATTTGAATATAGCTTCCACAATCAAATTTTCAGAAAACAAAAAGAAATTGTCCAAAACTTTAAGTTGATGTTGTAATCCTAAACTTAAGGTAAAATAGAAGTCTAAATATAAGTTAAATCCTCCAGTTTCTTTTCCTCAATCTCAGGCAAAGGAGCGCTTGATACCTGATTAAACTGGATTTCCTCCCCGAGAAGCATCCCCAATATTAAATCAGTTCAACTCCAAACGCAGTTCTACGTTCACTATTAGAGTTAAAAGACCACAAACGACGATCAGGGCAGTGGCTCCACACTCAACAAAATTTAGAAATTGAGGCAATCCCCAGTCATCAGAAAAACTGTTCCAAGAAAAATGACAATCCTGGAGCCCAGTGCTTCTGCCGCAGTCCAGAGCAGCATCCGGTGATATCTGAGGAAGGGGGAGCAGAGTCTCAGCTTCCCCAGAAACCTATTCATCTACAGCAGATGTCCACAGTCTGAATGGAGACTGCCAGGCAGAGTCATTTGGGTCAAGGGAACTAAAATGAAGCCAGAGGGCCATGAGGAAATGTGTCTTACACACATCCCACCCAGCCCATTTTCCATGAACTTATGAACCTTTGAGCTATGCCTGACCTTTAGCTCCTCCTCACCATGACAACCAGATCATCTACATTGTTTCACTTTGAAAGGAGCCGCCTTGTTTTGCCAACCAGCACCCTTCATTTACTATCGGGCTTGACCAATCACTACAAACTTCACCAGAACCCTTCAGTTATATAAAGAGGATTGGATTAAGAGTAGCATATACCACCCGAGCCTTCCTTTCTTTGTTCTCCCCAGAGCACAAGTTAGGCTGCTACCTGAATCTGTGCCCCAGGCTGCGACCCTTCCCTTTGCTCAAAAAACATTTTATTCCTTAATACAGATTAATTTTTTTATTAAAAAAAGACATATTTTTTAAGATTTTTTTCAAAACTGAAAAAGTCAAGATGAAGTTTGCACCAAGTGGTTAAAGTTGGCCCTTTGCATTTACCCAGAGGGGGAAATTGACCCATGCCTACTATCTTCTCTCAGACAGAGGTATTCTTGTTTTTCTACAAAGTTTAGAAATACACAGTGGTGGCTAACTCAGTCACCAGGTTTTATTTACAGCATCTTTATTTTCCTTTCTACATAATCAAAACTTCTGAATCTTCATTTTCGTTGGTGCTCCACATTTCTAGCACCTCCAGGCTTACTCGATTGGAAGTTCCACCCTCGGCTGTGGTGGCTGTCTGTGATCACACTACCTTTTCCCAGGAAACTGCTGAAATATGAGAAACCTGCCTCTTGAACCAATGCTTACTCATTGATCAACTGGAGAATCTTCTCTTCAGATCCTAGAGCAAAAGATGCAGATAGTCTTTCTAAAGCAGCAGTTCTCAACCTGTGGGTCGCGACCCCTTTGGGGGTCAAATGACCCTTTCACAGGGGCCCCCAGCCTAAGACCATCAGAAAACACATATAATTACATATTGTTTTTGTGATTAATCACTACGCTTTAATTATGTTCAATTTGTAACAATGAAAATACATCCTGCA
>NW_006294998.1:2194724-2198092 GCF_000327345.1 Myotis davidii | reverse complement strand
GATGTTTTGATATATGCATACATTGTGAAATAATCACAATATCCATCACCTCTAACAGTTAACATTTTCTTGTGTGTGGGGGGGTGAAAACACTCAAAATCTACTATTTTAGCAAGTTTCAAGTGTACAATACAGTCTTATTAACTAGTCACATCACTGTACATTAGATGCACAGAACTTAACTTATCTCGCATAACCAACTTGTACTCCTTGAACATCTTCCATTTCTCTCTCTTCCCAGCTCTTGGCAACTACTGTTGCTTTTCTTTTTGTTTTGTTTTTCTTTTTTTTGTTGTCTTGGGTTTTTTTTTTGTTGTTGTTAATAATTACCTAAAGACATTTTTCCATTGATTTTTAGAGAGAGTGAAGGAAGGGAGGGAGCAGGAGAGAGAGAGAAACATCAATGTGAGAGAGACATAGACTGGTTGCCTTCCACACCTGCCAATTGGAACAACATCTAAAAGGGTACTTGGAAACTACTGCAATAGCCTTTTAAAACCCAACTGGCACTATACATAGTTATTACAAGGATGTAGAGGACAGGGAACCTCCTACACTGTTGGTATAAATGCAGACTAGTGCAGCCACTATGAAAAACAGTATGGAATTCCTTCAAAAAGTTAAAAATGGAACTGCTGTTTGACCCAGTGATCCCACATCTAGGTATATACCCCAAAATAGCCAAAACACTAATTCGAAAGAATAGATTCACCACTGTATTCACTGCAGCATTATTTACAATAACCAAACTATGGAAGCAATCCAAGTGCCCATTAATAGATGAGTGGATACAAACTTCAGTTTTAAAAGGCTATCGTAATAGTTTCCAAGTACCCTTTTAGATGCTGTTCCAGTTGGCTCTTTGGAATGGTACCTCTCTTACACTTTTTGATGTCTAGCTCGTGTTTCTGATCTAGTAAGATCTAACAGAGTCCCATTTTCTAATATCACCTGTATGAGCATTTAAGATATTGTTTTACCTCCTTTGCCTTTCCTCACCATCTCAGTTCCCTTTCATCACAATCTCTGCTGCCTTTCATCTCTCCTCAGTTGCTTCTCTAAGTTGTCAACAGTTTTTAATGAAATTTCTCTTCCTCTAGCTTAACCAAACTGTCTTCTTCCCTTTCTTCTTATTCTTATACTAGAGGCCCAGTGCACAAAATTCATGCATGGGGGGTCCCCCTCAGCCCAGCCTGCACCCTCTCCAATCTGGGACCCCTGGGGAATGACCAGGTAGTTGGACATCCCTCTCACAATCCTGGACCACTGGCTCTTAATCGCTCACCTATCTGCCTGCCTGGTCACCCCTAATTGCCTCTGTATGCCAGCCTGATTGCCCCCAACTGCCCCCACCTGCCAGCCTGGTCGCCCCACACAGCCTGCAGTTCAGTCGTTTGGTCGTCCCTCACTAACCCACCTGCCGGCCTGGTCATAGACAGCCATCTTGTGAGGGTGTGAGGGTTAATTTGCATATTACCTCTTTATTATATAGGACTAGCTCTGACCTGATAATAAAACTGAACAGTATTTTCCAAGGCCTCTGATTCCTCATTGAATATCTAAATATTTTTTATATATAAAACAAGCATGGGAGTTTTTAATTACTAATTCACTCATTTTGTCCTAATTTCAGTAAAAGACTTGAAGCCTCATTTTTAGAATTGCCTACCCACAGAGTTTACACCAAGCATATCAAACTCGTGGCCCATGGGCTGCATGCCTCGTTTATTTGGCCTGTGTTAGCCTTTGAGTTTTACATGTTTGGTTTACACCAAGCAACTCACAGTGTCTACAACATATGTAGTTCTTGACTACCTTCAGTTTTTCTTTTTGGTTTTTTTTCTGAAGCACTCAAACTTCATTTCTGGTGTTCCAAAGTCTGTCTGCTTCTTGACAGCAACACCAGGCTCTAACTGTGCCTGTGTTATTTCAGTTCACACCAGCACCCCATATTCTCTGGCCCCCTAAATGGCTAGAGGTTTTTTTTCTAAAGACATTTCCTACTTACCTACCACTTTAAAAACAGTCACATATACTTGGGCAAAGATCATAAAGTATAGCATCAAGACTCATGTGCAGTTGTCCATGCTTCTTAAGCCTAAGGTATGAAATTATCTGATGAGGCCCCACCAGTTAAAAACCAACCAAACAAATTTTTTAAATATATAAAACTCTAAAACACAAGTGGTGCTTACCTACTAATATCAAAAGCCTAAAGTCACTCATTTATATATATACACAGCAGTAATTTTTACCCCCAAATTCCACTCTGTAACTCTCAAATTTTTTGCCCCAATTCACAAGATAATGAATTTCAGCTATTGCAATAAAAACTGCTATTCCCTGCCCAGGTTCAGAACCAACTGAGGCAGAAGGAGGAATCAGGTAGATAGATACCAAAAGTAAATACAACCTTTTGAAAATGAATGTATTGGATCTACAGTTAAGTCCATGGATTAAGAGAACAAAGCTGGGAAATGTTAGGAACATTTCTCCCGTCCTTGTCACTTATCTCCCATCCTTGTTGAAGGACATTCACTAAAGTAACTTCTTGACTTCCTCCCAATTCTCCCTCAGAGGAGGAATGTGAAGTTTCTGATTGTAAAATTTCAGAGCAGGTACTAGTAACAGGGAGTTCAGCTTTTTAAAAGTTTTCTTCTACACCCCCCCTTTTTTAAATGTTTTATTTAATTTATTGGGGTAACTTGTTAATAAAATTATATAGCTTTCAATTATACAATTCTATAATATGTTATCTGTATATTGTATTGTGTGTTCACCTCATCAAATCAAGTTTCCTATCACCATTTATCCTCCCTTTACCCTCGTCTACCTCCCTCCACCTTCCTTCCCCTCTGGTAATCACCATATTGTTGTCTGTGTCTGTAAATTCTAGGGTTTTTGTTTGTTTATTTGTTTGTGCTTAATCCCTTCGTCTTTTTCACCCAATCCCCAACACCCCTCCCCTCTGACAGCTGTCAGTGCATTCTCTGTATCTATGAGACTATTTCTATTTTGTTTCGTTGCTTATTTTGTTTACTAGATTCCACGTGTAAGAGATATCAGATAGTATTTTTCTTTCTCTGACTGGCTTATTTCACTTCGCATAATACTCTCCAGGTCCATCCACGCTGTAGCAAACCAGCCTGCCTACAGAAAGCATTGTCTTCCATTCTGTAATGTACAGAGGCAGGCCCTCTTGTGGGGAGGTATGATACTGCTCAGAGCAGCCATTGACTCTGTGTCTCAAGTTAAATGTGCTTAGTCTCTCTAAGGACAAAGTGTTAACAAGCCCACTTGGCTATATATTTAGAAAAGGAAAATAGTCATAATATCATGATCTTTTCTCATAAAACCAAAGGCCTGGG
>NW_006294998.1:2194068-2194564 GCF_000327345.1 Myotis davidii | reverse complement strand
CTGTCTCTGACTGGCCTATTTCACTTAGCATAATGCTCTCCAGGTCTATCCATGATGTTACAAAGGGCAAGATTTTCTTCTTTTTTATGGCTGAGTACTATTCCATTGTGTAAATGTACCAAAACTTTTTTTTATCTACTCATCTAATGATGGACATTTGGGCTGCTTCCAAATCTTGGCTATTGTAGATAATGCTGCAATGAAGATAGGGGTGCATATATTCTTTCAAATTATTGTTTCAGGTTTCTTCAGAAAAATTCCCAGAAGTGGCATTGCTTTTGTAATTTTTTAAATTTTTTGAGGTAATTCCATACTGTTTTCCACAGTGACTGCACCAATCTGTATTCCCACAAACAGTACATGAGGGTTCCCTTTGCCAGCACCTGATGTTTGTTGATTTATTGATGATACTCATTCAGACAGGTATGATGTCTCCTTGTGGTTTTAATTTGCATTTCTCTGGTGATTAGTGACTTTGAGCATCTTTTCATGTGTT
>NW_006294998.1:2167858-2193137 GCF_000327345.1 Myotis davidii | reverse complement strand
TGCTCTGTGCCGGTGGCCGGGGTAGACAGTAGCCACATGCCATGCCATACGGACACGCCAAGGTCGGGAGGTGTCAGCTGCTGAGAGCCTGGGTGAGACCCCTGTTAGGAAAGCAGGGGTGGCTCCCCAATACATTCTTTAAAATATATATATTTTTATTGATTTCAGAGTGGAATGGAGAGGGAGAGAGAGAAAGAAACATCAACGATGAGACAGAATTATTGATTGGCTGCTTTCTGCACACGCCCCACTGGGGATCAAGCCGACAACCAGGGCATGTGCCCTAACAGGGAATGGAACCATGACCTACTTGTTGATAGGAGGTCATGCCGGCCATGCTTGACAATATGGTTCTTTTGGTGTTCGACCTGTGACCGCTTAAATGCCAAACATAAATGATTTACTTATTCACAGGCCACAATGTTGAGGCTTCCTGGGCATCTATCATATGGCACAAGCCAGGGCACACATTTTACATAGCTAGCATCTCTAATGGCCACAATAACTCTTCAAAAGACATGTCACTATCCCCATTTCAGATATTAGACAGAGCACGTTAGCACATAATCAAAGCTTCTTGCATCCTAGCGTACATGACAACCTCGCTATTCATTCTGTCCCAGGTGAGCCATCTGCTTATTAGAAATGCAGGACCTTGAGCCCCATCTCAACCTATGGAATCAGAATTGACATGTAGACAAGATCCCAATGGGACCAATCTGCACATTAGGTTTGGCAGCCATTAGGTAGACAATGCTACTCTCTGGAATGAGAAGAGGTGGACTTAGCCTCTATGTTATTTATTTATTGATAAAGCACTGGGACAGAGAAATTTAGCCCCTAAGTTACCACAAAACTAATAAGTAGTAAAGGTGTAATCTACTTTTTTTTCTGATTTCAAACCCGACCTTCCCCCCTCCATACCAACTTACTTTCCATCTGGAATTATATACTCACTTTTATTTAAATCGATAGATGATGATAGATAGATAAGATAGATATAAATTATTGGTAGATATACTAGTAGACATAGCTGCATGATATATATAACCAAATTGTATAAAAGAAGGTGAATTATGACACTCTAGTCTACACTTCCTTTCATTTGAGACTAATTAAAACTGCAGCTAATGCCATTCTTTTGCTTGTTCTATTAATAAAAGTATTAGTAATAATTATTATAAATTGTTGTGCTGATATAATAGAAAAATTAAATCCACAACAAATATTATTTAGTCAATTAGTAGACTAAAATCATTGCAATAATTTATATTATAATCATATCATGTGATAGCAAAATTTGAAATGCTGAAATACAGCATCATAGGAGTCTGAGGTAATAAGACAGCATAGAAACCAGCAACAACAAAAAATAGTAAACTTCTTTCATCAAAAGAAAATTACCCTATTTATATGGTCTCTTATAGATTATAGAAAAATATATAAACATTAAATTATTTGGCCCCGGCTAGGTAGCTCAGTTGGTTGGAGCGTTAGCCCATGCATCAAAAGGTTGTGGGTTCAATCCCAGACTGGGTGGGAACCGGAGGCAACAGACTGATATTTCTGTCTTCTCTCTCTCTCTCTCTCTCTCTCTCTCTCTCTCTAATAAAAACATATCCTCAGATGAGGATTTAAAAATTAACCAAAAAATTAAATTATTTGGTTTAGATTTATTAAAATTCTATAAATTGTAATTAAAGGAAGTGTTCAAAGACAATGTTAGAGAATTGAGCAAAGTAATTTCCTTTATAACAGAGATAGAATTTCTGTAGAACCAGTAAACATCTACTTGCAGTAATTATTTAGAATTACATAACATATTGGTGTTGAAGAATACTGCTAGGAGGAACATAATATTTTATTACCCTTTTACATCATCTCCTCCAGAAGGTTATATGGCATCTATTGCTGCATGAAAATTATGTCCTTAGTCATTTCATGAAATCACACCTTACAGAATTTAAATGATTTCAAGTAGGCTAACTTTATTTTGTATTTTAAGTACCTGTTTTAAGATTCAACCTAATTGTAGGTCTCCCTAATATGGTACTTATTTCATGCCAAGAACAAGAATAAAACAATGTGGGGTTTTTAAATTATTATTCAAACATTATCTCTAGAGATTCAAATTTTGTACCACTGATAAAATCTTTCCCAGATATATCTGGAGAATGACAAGTAAAATCTAAGATCCTACAGAAAAAAAAAAAAATCCTTCCAAAAAGAGAAAAAAAACACAAAGGTACTCAATCACACTGTTTAAAAACATTATTTTACAATGTAATTTCCGGCAGAGCTGACTGCCAGACCAACTGGACAGAGCAAAAGGCAGGAATCCAGAGGCACAGAGGGGCCCCTGGAGAAGATGTGCCTGAAGGCGGAGTTGTGTTTGAGTCGTGACTATGAAACCAGACATGAAATGGGTCTGGGAGCCTCCTGTCACTACTTGAGCCAAAGTAAGCAGAGACAAGGTTGACTCATATATGAGTGTTTAACCCAATAATGCCAGTGGTATGGAGAGAATAGCAGGTCATCCTGAAAATTTTGCTCTAACATCTCCTACTAGCTGGCTGCTTATATAGGGACTAGAGGCCTGGTGCACGGATTCATGCACTGGTGGGGTGCCTCGGCCTGGCCTGGCCTGTGGGGGTCGGCCAAAACCAGCAATCCTACTTCCCCCAAGGGATGTAGTAGTGTGCAAAGAGACAGGCAGCCGGGGAGAAGCCTGAGCTGGAGCCGTGCAGCTCCTGCTCATCCCTCCCCGCTATGCCTGCCACCTCCAAGGTCCCGCTCCAGATGGGGGAGGTGTGCGCAAGGGGGAGTGTCCACAGGAGAGGCTCATGCCGCTGCAGCTGCACTCACCAGCCATGAGCCCGGCATCTGGTGCCCATTGGTCAGCTGAGCAGCGATCTCGCCTAATGATCGCTTAGGCTTTTATATATAGACTAGTAGATAAGGAAGAAGGGCTTCATGCATAGGGAAAAGGG
Organism: Myotis davidii; assembly: GCF_000327345.1. Taxonomy (NCBI): domain Eukaryota; kingdom Metazoa; phylum Chordata; class Mammalia; order Chiroptera; family Vespertilionidae; genus Myotis; species Myotis davidii. The sequence continues at coordinate 2,190,147 of NW_006294998.1, read as the reverse complement.
AAGCAGATGAGGGTTGCAGCATCTGTGGCCCTTGTCTCTCTTTCCAGGATCTTGAAGTCCAATAACAAGGTAGTTGATTTTCTATGATGTTAAAACCCAGCTTAGCCTGTTCTTGAAGCCAGAGAATGGTCAGCATTCCCAATGCAAACTCCCAGAGTGGGTCAGGGTCCAGGCACCACAACCAAATCAAAGTGTGTCCTGTCCTTGGTTTGTTCTCCAAATGTGGTTTTTTTTTTCTGAATAATGAACCCATCTGGGCCCCAGGTGTCTCATCTTCTTACAGCCCTGTTTTTATCCTTGCAGCACATCCTCCAGTTTCCCAGAGTTTGTCAGAAAACCTCTTATCTATAGTCAGTCAGGTGAATAGTCAGTAGTCTTATTGCATGCCCTTCCCTCTATCAACTATACTACTTCATGGATGCAATGAAGAGTATAGTACTTGTTTACAAAGCCCTCTCACACCAAGGAGTCATTTAGTCTTCACAACAAATCCTCTAGGTCAGTGGTTCTCAACCTTCCTAATGCCGTGACCCTTTCATACAGTTCCTCATGTTGTGGTGACCCCCAGCCATAAAATTATTTTCGTCGCTACTTCATAACTGTAATTTTGATACTGTTATGAATCATAATATAAATATCTGATATGCAGGATATATTTTCATTGTTACAAATTGAACATAATTAAAGCATAATGATTAATCACAAAACAATATATAATTATATATGTGTTTTCTGATGGTCTTAGGCGACCCTTGTGAAAGGGTCGTTCGACCACCAAAGGGGTCGCGACCCACAGGTTGAGAACCGCTGCTCTAGGTAGATGGACCAGGACAATTTTGCTGTGTAAACTGAGATTCAGAGAAATTCATTAACATGTCCTAAACCACATGGCCAGTAAAGGCCTAAGCCAGGCCCAAGTCAGGTTTTTCTACTAATACATAGTTCCACTTTTCAAAATGTGCTATGTATGTCAAATTGATATATGATGTTGAGTTGTGTCATTGTAACAAATGTCACTCCCTATTTGTAACCTTGAAATACATAATTTGAAAAGATTCCTTTCCAAAGACAAATCAAGGTTTCTTCTAAGATTCTAGCTGGCAAAGGAACAGTCATACCACCAAAGGGGTCGCGACTAAAACCAGTTATTGCTTCTCAGGAAACCAGTTATTACTTGAAAGCAAAATATATTCAGTTTGATATTAGTAGGGCTCTTAACAAGCAGCTAATGGGGCCCTTATCACTTCAAAAATAAAAATGAAATTGAAAGATCTGCTTAAAATCAGGTAAGAGAATAGCTTCATGAAAAATAAAATTGAGGTGAAGGGGAAGGAAAACTAGCATTTATTAAGTTCACACACTGTCAAGGGCACTTTTTGGTGGGCTGAACAATGTATTGCTATTTTCCTTTTATAAAAAATATTTTTTATTTATTTCAGAGAGGAAGGGAGAGGGAGAGAGATAGAAACGTCAATGATGAGAGGGAATTATTGATTGGTTGCCTCCTGCACGCTCCCTGCCCCCCATGGGGATCATGCCCATTACCTGGGCATGTGCTCTAATCTGAAACTGAAATGTGACCTTCTGGTTCCTCGGTTGATGCTCAACCACTGAGCCATGCCAGTTGGGCAATATATTGCTATTTTCAATGACAACTTCATACAACGGAGATACAGGGTATCCCTCAAAAATGTATATATATATATATACACCCTGAATGATTATAAAGTTAGTGTTTACTAGCATACAGTTCATTTACAAATTTTTGTCAATGCCTGTTTTCAAACTGATGAACATTCTGGTCTAGGAACTGCTGATAACGTGAAGCAATGGAATCACAAACATCAACAATCATCTCGTTAGGTATGTATTTGCCCTCAACTCATCAACTATTGCTGATTTTATACCGTAAACTTTATCTTTATATATCCCCATAAAAAATGTTCTAGTAGCACTTTAGGATAAATTTTCTTTGTTCAAAACTTAATCTGGCTACACCCACTATTTCAAACCAATTAAACCTGAAAAGAAATGGAAATTAAGTATTATCAGCTGTTAAAATATGTGTACATGTTTTGGGACACCCTATATATTATAAAGGATATACAGTGGATTATGACAAATAACGTGACTAAAGATGTAGTTTTTATCTTTATTGTTGAAAGTATTACATATGTCCCTTTTCTCCCCCGATTGGCCTCTTCTAACCCACGTCCCCCCCTCACCCCAGGCCTTCACCACCCTATTGTCAGTGATCATGGGTTATGCATAATTACATACAAGCTCTTTGGTTGATCTCTTCCCACCTCCCCCCCCACACCCACCTGCCCTCTGAGATTCGACATCTCTTCCATGCTTCTATGTCTCTGGATCTATTTTGTTCATCAGTTTGTTTTGTTCATTCGAGTCCACATATAAGTGAGATTATGTGACATTTATCTTTCTCTGACTGGCTTATTTCGCTGTACAGTCCATCCATGCTGTTGCAAATGGTGAGAATATTCCATTGTGTAAATGTACAGCTTTTTTATCCACTCATCTGTCGATGGGTACTTGGACTATTTTAATTTTGGCTTGAGCACTGTCTATTCATTCTGGACATTTTTTTATTTCTATACTAATAAAAGGGTAATATGCTAATTAGACCAGACATCTTCTGGACGTCTTTCTGGACAAAGCCACGGTGACGGGGGCCAAGGCAGAGTCCATACAGTGGTTTCCCTTTTCATTTTATTGATGGTTTCTTTTGCTATGCAGAAGCCTTTTAGTTTGATGTAGTCCCATTTGGTCTGTTTTTTTTTTTTTCCTTTGTTTCTTTTGCCATAGGAGATGTATCCATGATAATTCTGCTATATGAAATATCTGAGATTTTGCTGCACATGTTTTCTTCTAAGATTTTTATTTTTTATGTTGCGTACAGTGTTTCCTTATGTGGCTAATCCAGCCGTGGGCAAACTATGGCCCGCGGGCTGGATCCGGCCCGTTTGAAATGAATAAAACTATTGAAAAAAAAGACCGTACCCTTTTATGTAATGATGTTTACTTTGAATTTATATTAGTTCACACGAACACTCCATCCATGCTTTTGTTCCGGCCCTCCGGTCCAGTTTAAGAACCCATTGTGGCCCTCGAGTCAAAAAGTTTGCCCACCCCTGGAATCTCTTCTATTTGTGTGGATTTGTGATCTTTCTATTCCTAAGCATGTGTAATGTTATTCTCTCTCTTTTTTTCTTCACTTTAATTAGGGTTTTATTGATTTTCTTGAATACTCAAAGAAAAACAGTTTTATTCTTCGTATTTTACATTTATTATAAAACATAAGGTCAGTATTTCCCTTTATTTTATTTTTTGTTGCTGCTTTTCTAGTAATTGAAAAAAAATAAAGTTCACTTTTTGGATCATTGACTGAAGTTATCCCTTAAGTACAGCTTTTGCTGCGGCTAATTGGTTTTCTAAAGTATCCTCCTTTACAATGTTTTCTAAATAGTTTACAATTTATAATTTTGGTTTTAGTTTGTTTTAATCCATAATTAATTTAGTCGTGTGGTTTTTCATTTCCAATAGTTGAGGAGGTTGGGGTGTTCATATTTGATACTAATTTTATTTTAAACAAATACAAATGTAACATTGAACTTGTAAAATTTCTATCTTTTTCTAGTTTTCTAGTATTTTTTGTAGTTTCTGTTCTTGTTTTTTTTCCCCTAGTTTTCTTCATTGCCAAGTATATGGTTACTTACAAATACTTTATAAATATATTAAACAACATTTCCATTTAAAAGTATAAATTCCTATATATAACTTTTAAATGATGATTATTGATATCATTAAAATACTCTATGTCCTTGGTTATTTTATCTCTACTAGGTGTGACTCCAAAATAGGCATATTAATATCCCCCACGTAGTTGTATTTTTATCAAGTTCTCTTTAGAGTTTTAAATAATTCTTTCTACATGTATTTAACAGCTATGCTATTTGGTGCATCCAGATATGTGACAACTATATATTCTTTCAAAAGTAGGTATTTCATTATTATATGTCTATAGATGAGTAAGTGCTTTTGACTAATTAGTCTGATAATAACATCACGATTCTTGTATTTCACAAAGATAGCATATAATAGTAGACTTTGAAGTCTTTACCTTTTCATAGGAGACTGAAATCAGCCTGTTCACATTTAATGTAACAATTGATATATTTGCCTATTTAATTGTTTTATGTTATGTTCCCGTTCAGATTTTTTTCCTGTTCCAATATTTTGCTGAACTAATAAAACCGCTAATCATTCCTTTGCTCTCGCTCACTTGCTTGCTCCTTGTGTGGACCTGGAAATTCCGCTCCAGCTTTCCATTAGTTAATTTATTTAGTTTGTCTTCCCTTTACTACCACTTACAGTGAAATACTTCTCAATTATAAAAAAGCATGATGCTTGTTATCCATTAGGACAATATATTTCCTTACTGCTTTCTCTATCCAATCTCCATAAGATAAAACACTCATCCTGCTCTCATTGCTCATTCCTACATCCCTCAAGGTTAGATACTTAAAGTATGTGTTTCTCACTACCAACCTGTGATATAAATGAGCCAAGGATGGCCCCAGTTTATTGACCTTACAGCGTTTACTTCTGTACAGAAGGCTAGCACGGTGATCTCAATGGCCTGCCAATGCCCAAACTCAATTTTTTACACATCAAATTGTTTTAAATGTAACCTAACATGCAGAGGTTTAGCCATTTACAGCTTGCTTGAGATGCATACCTGCGAAACTGCATCACACTTCTGCTAGTCATAAATAACACAAACCTCATGACTAGAAGACCCTGAGGTGCTGCCTCGCTTTGGCTTTGAAGTTCTCCCTGCCATTCTCCTGAGTGCCATCACCTGAACATATAATTAGCTGAACATATAATTCCCCTTTCTCCATAGAAGTTCCCTGGTCCTCTTCCTGTTCTGGGTGATGCCTAAACCACAGCCTTTGGGAAGTCTCATCCTCTGAGGGACTTTCCTTGGCTTGTAAACCTGTCAAATTGTCACAATAAAGCTTGCTCTGAGCTTCTGCCACCTGATGATCATATATTTTTTCCTGATCATCCCCCGAGTCCCTGAACTCATTACACAAATCCCACATTTGTGTATACAATACAGTAAATTAGTCCTAGATTGTTAGTAGCTTTCCTTTCTGAATTATTTTTGTTTCCAATAATTAATATTTAGCATTTAAACAATACATATTTCTTAATCTATTAGGAATGCATAGAGATAGATGATATAGAAATAGGTATATAAATAGATTAATAAATAAGGTAGATCAAGTCTGATTATTCACCACTGTGTACTCCCACTTCCTTTTTCTTCTACTAGTATCTTCAGGGTCTGATCTGATACATTATTATTTCTTTAACAAGGGAGTGCATTCTTAAGCAATTATCTCTCAAAAGGTGCATAGACGATAGAGTCTTGCAATCACTGAAATCCACAACACTTTATTCCATCCACCATAAACAACCAGATGAATTATATCTGCACTTGGTATAGGACTCTGGTGGCCCAGTGCTTTTCTCTCCATAATGTATAACTATTTTTTGAACTTCCAATGTTGCAGATAAGATTTGCAACCTCTATGATTCTTATTTATTTTGTAAATATATTCTTTCAGTTTTCAAGCTTGTATAGTGTCTCTTGATCTTTTAAATTCGAGAATTTTAATAGGAATTACTGAATCTGCATCTGTTTTCCTTAATCAATGAGCACATTTTCTGTACTTACATAATGTAATGAGCATTACCTCTTCAACTAGAAGGGAAAAAAAGTAGTGGTGTTTGGTTTGCAAGGGAGTGCTTTAGGCTGGGAGGACACCAAAGGAGAGCACCTTCGGAGGGGAAGGAGTAAGGTCTTTGGGGAGAGGGAGAGGCCGAGTGGCAGAAATCCCGGAATTTCTAGAACTGGCTTTAATGTGTCTCCCTGTAGCTGAATCAAAGGAACAGAGGGGCTCATCACATGCTCAGACCTAGACTTAGGTTAGTCTCATCTGAATCAAATGAATCAAATGAATGTGATATTATTAGTTGAAAGGGACATGGGATTGCTGAATCATATGGTGATTCTATTTCTAATTTTTTGAGAAACTTCCCTATCACTTTTCATAGCAGCTTTATCATTTTACATTTCTACCTATAGCGTACAAGAGTTCCAATTTCTCCATATCCTCACAACCATTTGTTGTCTTGTCTTTTGCTAATAGCCATTCTAATTTGAAATCAGAATTTCAAAGAGATATCAGCACTCCCATGTTCACTGCAGTATTATTCACAGTAGTCAAGATGTAGAAACAACCTAAATGTCCACCACTGAATGAATGGATAAAAAAAGTGTGGTATATATACTTACAATGGAATATTACTCAGCCTCAAAAAAGATGGAAAGTTTATAATTTGTGGCATCACAGATGAAATATGATGATATTATGCTGAGTGAAATAAGCCAGTCAGAGAAGGGTAAATACTTCTTGATTCCACTTAGATGAGGTATCTAAAATAGTCAAACTCATGGAAGCAGAGAGCAAAACAATGGTTGCCAGGAATAGGGGGATGAGCATATGGGAAGAGATAATCAACAGTATAATGTTTCAGTAATGCAAAATGAATAAGTTCTAAAGATCTGTACAACATTGTGTCTATAGTTAAAAATATTGTATTGTACACCTAAAAACACGTTAAGAGGGTAGATCTTATGGTAAGTGTTCTTACCACCATAAAATTAAGAAGAGGGCTATAGTTAAGTCATATAGCAGGCCAACATAACAGATGTCTATCTTCAATATGTCAGTTAATTCTAGTTTTTAAAGGGAGCAGAAAAATTATATTCAGTCTAGAAAACTTCCCATTAGACAAACTATGCTTTATGTATGTTTGGATTTAATCAAGCCCCTTCTTCCTACTACAATAAGCTAGTCAGACATAATGGAATTACGTAGAGAGATCTAGACTGCTTTCTCACACAGTATAACAGAAGACCTCTTACAGCTGTTGTAGAAACACTGAACATGAATCACATGCTTGTGGACATTTCTGTTATGATAAACTCTTAGTCCAAGACCTGATATTGGCCCAGAGAAGATTCCCCAGAAATGTACAACTATAAAATTTCATTATTCCATATTTTAAGCATAGACTGTCTGCCCTCTGGCAACTAAACATACCAACTTTGGGATCCAATATAACAAAAGCCTCAAAACACACTAAAGTTTTGCAAAACAATAGCCATGCCCAATAGCCATACCTATGTGAGACCAATTTCATTAGCATTAGATATAAATAATGCTAAATATTATGTGACAAAATAGGCTCACTAGCAAAAAGGCATGGGAAACAAAGAAAAGCCTACAGAGCCTAGCAGCCATCATACTCAGAGAAAGCAGAACAATAAGGACCATACTTTTGGAGGACAGAGGGATTGTGAGTAACCAGGACCATCTTATGGTTTAAGAGATGTTAACGGGGATAAATGAATTTGACAGCTCAGTGGAGAGCATAGCACATGATGGTGGTAAGTGAAAATGGTAGTCCTTCCTCACAGGTGCCCAGGAGAAAAACATTTGAGGTTTGCCATTTTATCAAAACTGTCATGCAGTAATAGACATGGCATCTGCACTATCATTTTCAATCATAAACATAATAAAAGCCTGGGGACTCATGTTCATTTCATAATTAGATTATTCTGTTTAGGTTAACGCCTAATGAAGCCCATCACATTTACAAATGGAAAATCTCTGAAATGGTATTTATCATATTTGTCAACTTTTGATTAAAAATGGGAATAAATTACATGGTGATTGCAGAAATGAAAGCAGAAACCTGATGGTAGTTCAAGCATGACCTGGGCCTGAAGGCAGAGTAAAAGCATAGGAGAGATGGAGGGAAAAGAATCAAGCAGTTCTGAAGCACCTGCTGATTTAGGCACTGAACAAGCCATTTTATACCTATTATCTCAGTAAGTCTTTCCAATAACCCCTTTCAAGACATCACTTTGGCTCACTCATGAGAAAAGTGAGGCCAAGAGCAATAACTCACTGAAGGGTTGGTGGTAGATTTTATGGACATGTATGAATGAATGCAATTTGAACAAAAAAATAAATCTTATGGAGAAAAATCCCTAATATACATGCATGTGGTGTGCGCGCACACACACACACACACACTTACATGAATGTGCATGTGTAAGTACACGCTGGTAGGCATAAAGTAGATTGGAAAGGAAAGTGTACAGGGATCAACTTAGCCTTCTCTCTCAGTTGGGAAATAGCTCCAAAGCACAAAACCTACAAGGGTGAGACAGCATCATTTCACTCATTCTTACAAAGATCAGCACAACCTTCTCTCTATTGTGCAGTTTTTTTGTGTGTATGTGACATTTCCAGGTCTTAAATTTTCCTACAGTTAAATTATGGCATGCCTCCTGCAGGTCTGAATCACTTGTTAAGAAATAAAGTGATACTTGACTAAGAGCCGTAAAACCAATTAAAATCCGTCCCAGCAATAGAAAGTAAATAAAAAGCCTCTTACTGGTGTCAGAACAAGGCGAATTCTAATACAGTGGGGAGAATGTAGAAAGGAGCATACTCTAATTTTAGAAGCTGAAGTCGATAGTGGCTATGGTGAGCCTTTACATTAAGATACATTATAGAGGTTTATACTCACTTTATGGGAGTTGGGGGTCCACGGTATTATATTAGCAAGTGAATATGTCTTGGGCATGTTTTCAAAAGAATTAATAATCCTTCACTTAAAAATGTAGTTGACATAGTAAAAGTAATTAACCTTTAGCAAATTAAAAATTTTAAATGTTTAACAGTTGGTTGTGCAATTTCAAAATAATACAGCTCATATTTAATTTCCTCTTGTATTGTTACCTGTAATATTCTACATGACTTTTAGATTTTAAGTTGAGTTGAATAATATTCATCCAGTCTTTAAAAAAATGGCTAAAACTCTACTAGAAAAAATATTTAATTTCTCTCTTATTTTCTATAATCACAATGATAATTATTAGTCCATTTTCGTTCATTCATTTAACTACATCAAAGATATTTTATTATATTCTTGATAAGGATTATGAGGACTATTTCATTTAATTCAACAGCCCTGCAAGTTACATATCAGTATTATTTCCAAGTTACAAATGCGAAAATTGGGACTGAGAAAGTTTCAATAAATTGCCTGGTGTCACATAGCACAGGCCAAACTGAGCTTGGATTCCAAGCAACATTGACTTCAGAACTTCAACAATGAAACACAATAATATTGTGAGTAGATGAAAAGTATGTTATTAAAATATGTAGGCAAGGTCTGGCAGCTGGTCTGCAGGCCTGCGAGCTTCCTCTCAGAAACATCTAGGTACCTAAAACTCATTCTAATTCTGCAGTAATCTTTGAGAAAAGTACTTGAACTGGTCTATGTTCACATGGGTAGGCTGAGAGAGATGAATGCTGGTCATGCCTGAGTAGACATTGAATATTGTATAATACCAAGACTGATGACAGGGGCCTGGCTCAGATAGGGTGGTCCCAGCATATAGCCAGACTAGGATATAAACAAAAATGCCATATGAATAAAAGCCTGGACATGGGAAGGGACAATTGACCTTACAGAAGACCTTCACTCCCTTAGACATTAATGTCCAAGATTGTTCATGGCCCAATTGCTTGCACTTTCCTGTCTCTCCTGCAGAATTGGCAAATCTCTGTGCTTTATAAGCTGGTTGTACTGACTACTTTTAAATCCTTTACATATGTGCACTGGTTTTAACTCAGCCATATAATGTCTATGTCTAAGGTTTCCACTAATCTGAACCTCTAGAACAGAATCAGACCAACTATAGACTGTGGGCCAAATCTAACCTGCCAATTTTTATACAGCCTGCAAGCTAAGAATGATTTTTACAATTCTCAATGGTTGGAGATAAAAACACAAAAGAAGACCCTGCTGATGTGGCTCAGTTGGTTGGGAATCATCCCTTACACCAAAATGTTTCCGGTTCAATTCCAGATCAGGGCACTCTCACATCAATGTTTCTCTCTCACTCTCTTCTTCTCCCTCTAAAAATCAATTTTTAAAAAATCTTTAAAAATAAGATTTTCTGACACATACAATGTATGTGAAATTCAAACTTCAGTGTGTAAATAAAGTTTTATTGGAGGCCAGGCATGCCCATTTGTTTATATATTGTCTAGGGCTGATTTCTCACTGCACAGGCAGAATCGACTAGTTGCAACAGAGATCATATAGTTTGTAAAACCTAAAATATTTACTATCTTGTTTTTATAAGGTAAGCTCCACTTCTAGAATGCAAGCTCCATGCTAACAAGGCTTTATTCTGCTTTGCTCATTTCTTTATGCTTAGCACCTGGAAATAAATATTCAAATAAATGTACTGAAGAAGGAAGAGAAGGAAAGGGAGAGAGAGGGAAGGAGAGAAGGAAGAAAGACTTTGTCAACAAACCAGTCAGGCATATGATAACATTTAATTCATCAGTGAATCCAACCCTGACATATGACAGGCATTCAATAATTGTTTGTCAAACAAATAAATAACCAGCCAATGTGTTAAACATTAAAAAGACCCAACTAGTTGATCTGACTTGACTATACTCTTCTGTTTTAATAAAACCTCTGGCAAAAATTGAATTACATGATCATTTTAAGTACAAAATTAGAACCTAACCACTCCCCCGCCCCCCGCCCCCGCAATAAAAATGTATTGTACAAAGATAACAGCCATAAGAATCAGGGCCAAGTCTCCCAAGGTGACAACTGGGATTACCACTCATCTCCTGAAAAAGTTTGAATATGATTGTAAAAAAAAGCAATAAATGCCCAATATTATATACACAGAAATTACCCGAAGCTGCCAAAATTAAACCAATCATAATACAATGTTCTAAATTTATACAGCATTTTATAAAATGCCACTTAAAAGGAAAAAAACTAAACTACTAACCACTAAATATGCGATCTGTTATTTTCAGTGCTATGACAATACTTTACACCTAGGAATTGACAAAATCACTGAGCTTAAGTGCTTCAAAAATGACACTCAAATCAGAAAACTAGGCAGAGTAAAATTATAAAGTCATAAACTCCTTAATGAACATCAGAGGGCAAATTAGCCAGGTAGATCCAGTGAAACAGAAATTGAATTATCCTTCTTAATGAGATAACCTGTCTTTAATAGTGTTGTTAATCCCACACTTTCTGAGGGTTCCCCATAGTTCATCAAGCCCAGAGACCTTCGGAAAAAACACTGGGAAGCCTCGGATGTGTGCCCATCTAATACTCGCAGGTTCTGTTTTTAGTCATTTTACCAAGGCTTGATCTTTTTCAAGAAAGGTATCTTTAAGTAGCTCACAAAGAGTTCTGGTTCTCTAAAATTAAACCAGTCACAGGGAAGGGTTTATTGTCAGGATACCCAGCTCCCCCATGAATCACAAATAAGCAACAAAAAGTCAAAAGCAGTAAGTTGCATACTCAGAGGCTGTATCTATTCTCTTCTAGGACAATATAACACCCCTTGCTACAAGATTCTTTTAAATACCAGATCAGCGGAAAATTTTTAAAATATATTTTTATTGATTTCAGAGAGGAAGGGAGAGGGAGAGGAAGAGAGAGATAGAAACATCAATGATGAGAGAGAATCATTGATTGGCTGCCTCCTGCAAGCCCCCGACTGGGGATTGAGCCCACAACCCAGGCATGTGCCCTTGGCCAGAATCGAACCTGGGACCCTTCAGTCCACAGGCCAATCTCTATCTACTGAGCCAAAGCGGCTAGGGCTGGAAATTCTTTTTTTAAGCATCTTTGTTTTTAACAGTACATGTGAACATGAATACTTGATTATTTTTAGTGACATTGCAATCAATTTTTTCTTGGACTCCATAAGCTTCAAATCTCATTATTAAACCTGAATCTCAGATTAACCAGGTCTGTCTGAAAATGTTTTCCAAGTCAGCCTGAAAATCTACCAATTAAAGACATATGAAAATATCTTAGTATTATAAAGAAAAGTGGAAGGGGAGTGAAGAAGTGATTAATAATGGACATGTTAGGACGAATTAAGTATTGATTTACCACTGTGACCTCTGCACAATTTATAGTGATTGTCAATTCACCTTACTGTAACTCCAACCAGAACACAAACTCTGTATGTGAGAAAAATCTGCTGGTTCTTCATTATCTGACTTCTCCTTTCTTTTGTAGATTTCTTAACTGGACATGTGGTCATGCAAAATAAGAGTTTCATGGTGAGTCTCACCTTGAAACTAGGTGTGGCAAAATATGATTTTTTAACGACTAACAAACATTCATGGAAGTGACAGGTGCAAGTCATATTTTGAGTTAAAGAGAAGGTGCATACCTTTCCCCACCTTCCTCCTTCCTCTGGCTGGTAAGTGGGAGTGTAGACATCAAATCAGCTATTCTCTGCCATAGGTATTAGACCTGTACCATAGGGATATCAGAAGGCAAACAGATGGAAAGAGCCTGGTTTTCCTGAATTATTTACTCAGAATCCTATGAGAGAGTGAGAGAGAAATAAACTTCATTCTTCACCGATCTGAACTTGTATCTTAGTTAAAATATCCTATGAAAAGAGACCATTACTATGCTGTTTTCTATCTTTCAAGTGCCTCATACTGGGTCAAAGTGGGTCAGTCAATAAATATTTGATTAATAGAAGGATGTCTGGACAGACTTAGTATGGATAGATGGATGGACACATGAATAGATGGATGAATGGATTAATGATGAATGGATAGATGGAATGGATATAGAAAAGGAATGGATGCTGAAGAGAAAAGAAGATGTGAGTACCAGTTGGAAAACTATGCCTCAGACCTGCCTGGTCTTTAGTCTTTCAGTAACATCTGGGCTCAGTTGAGAAGACTTACAGATAGGAATATCTTAAATATCCATAATGTGCCACTATAGACCCTGCTCAAGGCTTCATGATCCCTCACATCTACAGGTCCCTCAATCCTGCACAGCAGTTTTATAGCTCCATAGTCAGCTTTCTCTTCTATTCTCAGTAGTTGGATTTAAAATTTCTTTCACATAGCAATCAGAAACTCCCATACCAGCAAAGTCTCTAGCATATCTGTTTCAGTTCTTATGTTACTTAAAATGTCACTGGCATGTGACATTGGGATCCAGAGTCCCTCATGTTCGAAGCATCATCTTCCACTGGCTTTTGATATTACACTTATGTGGCCTTTATTTTTATCTCTTAAAAAATGGAAGGGGAGTGAAGAAGTGATTAATAATGGACATGTTAGGATGAATATTCTCCCTCTCAATCCTCTTTATCGGCTACTCCTCCTGCTTTGTATTTTAAATGTTGGTAGTCTTCAGAGTTCTATCCTCCCCATTCTCTCAAGACTCTCCCTGGGTGATGTCACCTTAACTGCCTTGGTTGTAGTTACCATAAATATGTTGGTCATTCCCACTCAAATTTTTTAACCCATATATACTATACATCCTAAACTCTTATATCCAAAACCTACCAAAACTTTCAACACCATGGTTCAGAGGTGCTGTAGGCTCAACATGTCCAAGCTGAGTTTTCATCTTCCCTACCACCTCTCCCAGTTCCTACTATAGTTCTCCCTATGAAGTTTCACAATCAGATATATTTCCAAAGATCTCCCATTTTCCAGAGATTTTAAGATTTTAGAATGCTGTATAAGATGCCATACTACATAGTTTACTAACCTATTTCTCCACCCTACATACCAGGCAAATTAGAGATATCAGGATAACTATAGTAGGGTAATTTGGGGACTTAATATAGTCCACACAACCTTATGTCAGGTACAATTATTATTCCCATTTTATAGAAACTGAGATTGATGTAGAATAATATCTCCAGAGTAACCCAGTTAGTATGTGGTGGGGCTGGCATTTAGACCCAGGAATGTCTGACTTCAGAGCCCAATTTGTGCTACTGCACTCATCACCATGTATTGTGAATTGCCTGTTTCCTATTTCATATCACCCAACAGACTCTAGATTCCATGAGGATAGGGCTCTCATGTCCCCATTATTTTTTATATCCATTATTAATATTAAGGAAAATCATTAGTAAAAATTCATCCAAAATGCTTTTGAAAACTGTGGGGAAAAGTAGGATGAGATGTGATCAGTAAGAATGTAAGAATACTATAAATATCTCATTATAGAGGCTATAGTTGTCTCCCCTTTTAGCCTTATAGGAGTGGTTTCAATTTTCTAATATCCTGGATTTTGTTTGTTTGTTTGCTTCCTTGCTTGCTTGCTTTAATCCATGGGTAGTACCACATACTAACATCCCAGATTGCCTTTCCTATTTGTACATTTACTTTTACCTTTGTACTTTTTATACTGTTAAGTGAAGCTGCATACATTTCCTTCTTCATATTTGCTCTCTACAATCCTTGCCAGTTGTAACATTTGCCTTTTCTCCTGATGTCGAATGTGGGTGATGTTGAAATGTGAGAAGTTTAACTGATGTGCAACTTAGTGAATGATAAAAGATCTGACTGTCCTGCTACACTTAAAATGCGACATTGCCTAGCTCAGTGGTCAGCAAACTGTGGCTCGTGAGCCACATGCGGCTCTTTGGCCCCTTGAGTGTGGCTCTCCCACAAAATACCACATGCAGACGCACATGTACAGTGCGATTGAAAGTTTGTGGCCCATGCACAGAAGTTGGCATTTTGTGGAAGGGCCACACTCAAGGGGCCAAAGAGCCGCATGTGGCTCGCGAGCCGCAGTTTGCCGACCGCTGGCTAGCCTCTCAGAAGGTACATTTTACTATGTGTATTCATTACTGAAAAGTACTTTAAGAAGAATCTGGTGCATAATGAGGGTTAAATAAGCAGAATCTAACATTCAAATTATTAGTTACCTGAGGAAGTTGTTGTGCAAGGAGATGGGGTTGTCACAGCCAAACAAGACTATCATTATCTATTAATACTCACTCCCCTTTGCATGACATAGTAAGTCTCCAAAGTTTGGGTGGGGGGTTGGGGGGGAATAGAACTCAGAGTGAAAGCCAGAGGCAAAATGAGTAACAGTTAGGCTATTGTTATCAATGCAACAGTTAGCGTTTGAACAGGCCTGATTAGGTGTAGTTAGAGCTCAGAGACCATTAATGAGGAAGAGTTATTACAGTGGATTCTCATTGTAGGCAGTGCAAAGAAGTTCAGTGTTTGTCTCATTGAGTAGGAAGAACATAGCAGAAAACAATAAGTGTAGCCAAGGTGATAGGAATATGAGTCAAGACCGTAGTTACAGGAACAATAGGGCCTCAGCTGACAGTTAGATCAGAGTTCTCAAAAACTTAGGGGAACTGATAATGAACCAAAACATCGCTTCACACACATTAGAATAATATATTCCTGGCCAGTGTGACTCAGTTGTTTGGGCGTCCTCCGGGGCACTGAAAGGTTGCCGGATTGATTCCCGGTAGGGATGCATGTCCATTTGGGGCTAATTCCGGTAAGGGGCTGTGTGCAGGAGACAGCAGATGGCAGTTTCATTCTCACATGGATGTTTCTTTCTCCCTCTCTCTTCTTCTCCCTCTAAAAATCAATTTTTTAAAAAAAAGAATAATACAGACACTCATGAACTGAAACAGAAATATAAACCAGAAGTTTAGTGCTGAAGAATGAAGAAAAATCTTGACTATAGTTTAAGATCAAAAGAGCCTGTAATAGGCTGACTTCCTGATGAACTGGTAACCAAGGGTTCTTTAAAATTTCTCTAAGAGATGAGATTGGATCCAGAATCTGAAGTTAGGCTGAGTCTGGTGGTGAGAAACTGAACCCAGCTTGGCATCTAAAGGGACTTTGGAGACAGAGAAAAGCAGGCTACACTTTTATCTTCATCATTTTAAACCATAACCTTGGGCAAGAAACATTTGTCATACAAGCTTAATAGTTTTGACCGCTCAGAGAGTTGCTATAAGAAATTCACAGGACAAAGATGTTTCATAATTGCTTTGCAAAGAATTTTTACATTCTTTTACTAGCTTTCATTTGTTGAATCTTCTAATCTACATATCTCTAAAAATCTTTAGGCTATCATTTTAAAACCCAATGTCATATGCCCTCATTAAGGAAGCAATTTAGTTAACTAATGTCACTATATTACTGAATATTCTAACTAATCTGACAAATTTTTCATAACCACCCAGTGGGATCCAGACACCCTGGTAATTTCCAACAGACATGCTGATAGAGGGGAAAAACAAATCTTATCAACACTGTCACTTGGAAAATCTCATTTTCTGGAACTGGAATGTAGACCCCCATCCCTTTGCAAAATCTACCTTTCAATTTGATGAAAAAATCTTAGATGACACCACATTTAAAGCAATCCCCTTAGCTCCAAATGTAAAACTTTTAATTGACAAAAACACTTTTAACATAACAACCTCTCCCCATTTTTTTGGACCACTGACAGAAAAGGTAGAAATAACTGAAATGTCATTATTCTTTAATTTAGAGATTTAGCTTCACTCATATTTATTCATACTTTTAGCTGCTTCAGAATGATACTAGTAATGAAAGATTTTTTTTTACAGATGAATAAATTAAATGAAAGAAGAATTCATTGAAATCAGCTAAATAGTTAAGCTATACCTATAGCAAGATGATTTGGGAAACAAAAGTAAAAAAAGATGAGAATTTCAGACTCTAAACCTTACCCACGAATGGACTGATGGGATGTTGGCATAACTATAACAGCACTGTCACTTTTACAGATAATGCCTTTCCCTTCAGGGCCCATCTGTTTGCTTGCCACAATTCAAAATGAAATTTATAAGGATAAAATAAACCTTTATTTAAGGAATGTGATTTAAATGAATTAGGAAAGTGTACACAAAAAAAGCAAAGTACCTTCAGAGGCAAAAGAGAAATGGAAACAAAACAAAAATCCCTATGCTTGTTGTTTTCCAGAAGGAGAGAAAGATGATACAATTTATATTTGTGGCATATAACAATAAATTTTGGATTCATCAATTAGATGTGTAAAGATGTTATCATCAATTCATAAACAGTCTTACTATTGTTCTGACAGAGTTAAAATGTATCCACTATCATTAGGTGCTGAATAAAAAATAAAAACATTGATAATTATGCCAAATGATACCTTTGTAATAAAATATTTGCTTACTTGCTAATAATTACCATCAGCTGACAACCATACATCCGACATGAAAAGTACTCAATAAATATTTGCTAATTAACTGAATGATTTCCATTTAATGAGCGTATATAAGTAGGTATCTTTGAAGAATTCCTAAAAACAAGCCAATCCCTTCTAATAAAACATTCATGTTGAAATTAAAAATAAAGAAGAAAGGATTCAGTCTCTAGTATGTTTTCAATAAATGATTTTTATTTGATGCATTATGTTTTTAATAAGGAAAATGAAGAAACAGAGATTGTTTTATGTCAGAATGTATAATTAGAAATTCTGGAGAACATACTTGAACTCATTTCAAGCTCATGGTTTCTGAAATATGGTAAGTTCTGCATGAGGAATAGGCAGAACCCTAAAATTCAATCTGATGATGAGCAAAGATGACCACAGAAAACTTGCAGCAGTAAAGACATGTTTAGTTTAGCTCAGCAATTGTTATTAATTAATATATAACAGAGATTGAACTATTTATTTATATCATATACCAGGGGCTTCTTCTTTTTACTAGATAACATAACAATAAGAAGAACATCATGTGAGCATATGACCATATGACGTTTTTGCCTAATTACCATCCCTTTATTTAGAAAACCTCACTTCTCCAATTTCAAGACCTCATTTTCACTATAAGAGTAGGCATTTGATCAGTCCACAGAATACCATTCCTTCAGCAACATAAATTGTTCCAATTGTCAACGAGTTCTTCATAGTGGATTAAGATATTGAGTGAGCCGAATCCAGTTTGGCTCAGTGGATAGAGCATCGGCCTGCGGACTGAAAGGTCCCAGGTTCGATTCCGGTCAAGGGCATGTACCTGGGTTGCAGGCACATCCCCAGTTGGAGATGTGCAGGAGGCAGCTGATCGATGTATCTCTCTCATCGATGTTTCTCTCTATCTCTCTCCTTTCCTTTCTGTAAAAAATCAATAAAATATATATTAAAAAAATATTGAGTGATATCTCTTACTATAAGTCATTAAATTTTAAAAAGTATTTTTCCACCAGTGGTTTAACTGGGAGATCATAAGAATGTGACTGCCATCTTCCCTAACATTTGGAGAGATATGCGCTCTGTATCATAAAGCCAAACAAACAAGTGGAAGGGGAGAGGAATGAGGGAAGAAAAAGGAAAGGAAGGGAGAAAGTGGTGGAGGTAGGGGCAGAGGAAAGAAATGACTATGATAAATGAATATATCCTGAAGAAATTACATCTCAGTTCTACTTCCTGAGCCTCCGCTACCTTGTCCCCTGACTTTGATTCCAAGGAGCTAAACCAAAGTAATCCCCCCTCAGGTTTATGGCCTGGTGACACTCCTGACCTTAGCTAATTTGAGTTGAATGCTTTCACCTGCAACTGAAAAATAATAAACAAATTCACAGCTTGCTGCATTCATTAATCTCTGAGTTACATTTTCCCATTTATTAATCTCTGGGTTACATCTTCCCTATGAAACGGATTTTCTATGTAAATTTGCTCTTTTGGAAATAGTTACCATAGTTTCTATAATCCTGGCTGAACCCCACTAATACAGTATCTGAAACTGGAGCTTGGGAAAGAGGTCTTAGAAACATACATTTAGAATCCCCAGCACACTGTGGTAAATGGAGCTACTGAGATGGTGGCATTCCTTGGGAAGAGCACGGAGAAAGGTTCAACAGGGGAGATAATTTTAAAGTAGCAAAATGAATGTGTACTGGTTGAAGGAGTACAGGTTTACCTTCATTTGGAATTCAAGTTGACTTTTTTCTAAAGAATTTCCAGAACAGTAGGCAGAAATCTTTGATGAAAGACCATATAAATGAGGCTGCTCTCTATGTTAAGGCCTTAAGTGGCACAGTCCAGTGGAGAAGAGTAGAAGCTAAGAGGGAGCAAGATGAGGTTGAGGGTCATTCATCTGGTTATAAGTTTGACCTCATACCACCTCCCACACCTTCCTGAGTCTGACTGCACATCTGTAAAAAGGGTTAAATAATAACAATCATAAGCTGTTTTGAATAATGCATGTGACATGATGTATGGAAAGTGCCAGACTCATGATAAATGATCAGCACTAAGCAGATGCTACTGCTGCTGCTGATGCTGTAACATGGAGAAGAATATCATCAGACTATCCGACCTAGACTATTTCCTGTCTGTAGTATACATATACCTGTATATACATATACAGACATATGTATACATTAGGTAGACCATAGACTCATATATCTATGAAATTTCATTTGTTGTTACATTAGTTTCCAATTAAGAACAAATTTTACAAAGTGATGAGAGCTTAGAATAAATAAAACCCAAAATCCAGAGGACAAACTAAATTTGTTGCTAAATGAACTATTTTTTATCTCTGTCTCTCGTTGTGTTTTTGGCTATTTCACAGTTCCATCCTGTTTCCTCTCAGCTTCAGTGTATTCCAAGGTGCTGTCAGAAAGACGCTAATTGATCGTGTTAACATCCTCTATTACTCCCGGCTCTCAGAGCTGCAGCCACTGCCGCCTCGCCTCGTATGATGCAGTACTTTGGCTCTCATCAGAAAAAGAATTACATGGCCCACTAACTTCAAAGACCCGGCTCCATTAACTGATATTTCAGTGATGGAATATCTTCAACAAAATATTTACCTCACTTAAGACGCCTGAAAGGTTTATCTTATTTCCTTGATGAGGAAACACTTGTGAGGAGGGATTACTGGTCAAATCTAAATTTTATATCTGGATGGCACACACCTGCAAAGTTGTCACATTGAATTAAATTTTTTGTTAATAGTCGGATTAAATCATTCTAAACAAAATCTTTTCTTGGACACAAATCCTATATAAACACATTTAACTGCCTGCTTCCATATCTATGATCAAAGCAAATACACAGGATTGATGTTTAATCATTAACACCAAATGCCACTGAAACCAGCTCAGCCCATCCCAATTTGTAACCTTCTAAATCTTATTAAGCAAAACTAAATATTGGTTTTCATTCACCCACATCTGTTCAATTCTAACATTTTTCTTGACTCACCACTCCAATCCCCTTGAACAGCTGCAGGTAACTACATGAATTTAAAATAGAAGCTACTTTATGTGTGTACTCCCCTGAAATGAGGTCTTGGCCCCCCATAACATGTCCAAGTACTGCAGCTGCAGCCTTGAAACACCCACAATAGACAAATAAGCATCTATAATAATAAAAGTATAATATGCTAATTAGACCAGACGTCCTTTGGACAACCTTCCGGACGAAGCTGAAGCCAGGACTGTGAGGGAAGCTCAGGTTCCAGCTGCCTGCTGGTGGCCAGAGGGAAGCCCGGGTCCCAGGTGCTAGAGGGAAGCTGGTGCAGACAGCCAGGGGAAGGAAGGCCTACTCTTGCACAAATTTTGTGCATCAGGCCTCTAATCCTATATAATAAAAGGCTAATACGCAAATCAACCAAATGGCAGAATGACCAGTCACTACGATGCACACTGACCACCAGGGGGCAGATGCTCAATGCAGGAACTGCCCCCTGGTGGTCAGTGTGCTCCCACAGGGGAACAACGCTTAGCCAGAAGCTGGGCTCACCACTGGTGAGCGCAGCGGTGGTGGCAGGAGCCTCTCTCGCCTCTGCAGCAGCACTAAGGACGTCCAACTGACAGCTTAGGGCAGTGGTCAGCAAACTCATTAGTCAGCAGGGCCAAATATCAACAGTACAACGATTGAAATTTATTTTGAGAGCCACATTTTTTAAAATTAAACTATATAGGTAGGTACATTGTTATTAACTTAATCAGGGTACTCCTAAGTCTTAGGAAGAGCCACACTCAAGGGGCCAAAGAGCCGCATGTGGCTTGCAAGCCGCAGTTTGCTGACCATTGCCTTAGGGGAATGGCCCTAAGCCATTAGTTGGACATCCCCTGAGGGCTCCTGGACTATGAGAGGGCACAAGCTGGGCTGAGGGACCCTCCTGAGTGCATGAATTTCATGCACTGGGCCTCTAGTGTGAGTAAACTATAGTTCTACATGCAATGAGCTATGCGAATATGTGCAAGAAGTTAAGCACCACATAAGAGCCTAAAGCCACATCAAATTTTATAAAGATTTAAGATACTCTATAGCAAAATATCCTAGGAAAATGAGATCAATTCTTTTTTTTTCCCCAGTTCTATAATGGCAGGAACCAGTTCTTTTATTCCCTAATGTATTCCTTTCTTAACACTTGTAAGCACATAATGGATGCTACATATATGATGGCTGAATAATCATTGTATTACCTAGGAGTTGTCTCACCTTACCCCTTATTCCCATCAACTCTGCACAGGTTGAAAAATCACTGTTTTATAATGTCTTATAATTTCCTTAGAAAATAATTTAAGAAGTCATATGAAATAGTTCAATTTAATGTTAAAAAATATATAAATTTCCCCTAGAGCATCACTATAATAAATATAACACATGAGGATAATGCTTATTCAACTAAAAATGGCCTTCTTCAAAGGGACCTCAGAGAATCATTACACAGATAACAGGGTGGTGAAGTTCTAGGGCAGGGGTCTGGGGTGGGCTAAAAGGGGGCCAATTGGGGGGGAAGAGGGAGACATATGTAATACTTTCAACAATAAAGATTTATAAAAATAATAATGAAATAAAAATGAATTGATTAAAGAGTAAAAAATAGTTCAGAAAACAATTCCTAAAGCAATTGTTAAATATTATTTCCAACTCCACTCTCTTGCCCCTCTCTACTCCTTCCACCTCAGATTGAATGAAAGGCCCATCCTTCAGTGTATTACATGCTTTTAGAATGTAGGTGATAGGCAAAGTGAAATGTAGACTTTTCTCTGTGTGGTTGTCTTTGGGAGGAAAACCTTTCACTGCCTAAAAGAGTAGCCATGAATACTAAACGAGTCTTTTATTAGCCAAGGATTCTATCTTAAAATGAACCAGAAAACAAAACTTTTGTTTATGCAACTATCCTGCCTTCTACTAAATACCTTTGCTTAAATTTAGATATATAACAGAAAAAAAGCATGTCCATTTCATTTGTTCTCCAACCCAAAAAATTGTGGAGTGAGCTTGTGATGTGT
>NW_006294998.1:2163423-2167827 GCF_000327345.1 Myotis davidii | reverse complement strand
ACCAGGGGAGGGAGGGCTCATTCATCTCTATTTCCACCCTTTTCCTCTTTGACAAGTAAAGCACATTTAGGCAGGTGGAAGCTCTTTCCCAAGAACGTGTAAAATCATATGTGGCAAGTGTAAAATATTCAATTTACTTGAGGAAAAAATAATTTTATCACACTCCAAAATCTGATAAGCAGGTTAGGACTTATGTAATTATAGCTTCAGCAAATACCCATACATGCACAGATGATTGTGATTCTCAGAGCCAATGCCTGACAAATTTCAAGCTAAGCTATGCCTGCAATTTTCAGTCCTGTACACTTATCATCATTGACTAATATATATTTACTATCTGTTTGATGTTTCAAATATTTCCTTAGAATATCTAATTAATTAAAAATGAAGAATAAATGACTTATAAGTGACCATTAACTTCCAATCAAAGAAAGCCCCATTTATTTCAGATGTTATTAAAAAAATAGGTACTAATAAACCCAGAACATTTAGTAGTTTATTACATAGTACATTTATTTAACACTATGCATATGAGTAATGGGGAGAGATTGTTAGAGGGTCAGGAAAGAGAAATGAAAAATCATTACAATAAATATTTTTAACCAAAAAAAAAATGTGTGACAAAAGGTTTCTAAGATTTCGATCATTATTTCAACCCACATTTGATGTAATATGTTTGGGAAAACAGATAATTTGTTAAAAACAAATATATTTTATGTGAACCATAGTGAAATTATGATGATCAGATCACCCCAAGGTGGCCCCCAATGTCCTACCACCTAGGATCCATACCACCATATAATCTCCTTCCCTGGAGTGTGGGCAGGCCCTATGACATCCTTCTAACCCAGCGATTCTCAACCTGTGTATATGTATACACACATTCTGGCACATATATCACCAGAGGAACACCAAACTGTGTAATTTTTATTTCTCTTGACACCACCAGCAAAGATCTTTGCCTTCCTGCCTTCAGCAGGCTATCCCCTTCCCTCAGACCAGTTCCCGCCTCAGCATTTCTACTTGTCTCCACTCAGGTGGGTCTCACTAGAGCAGCGGTTCTCAACCTGTGGGTCGCGACCCCTTTGGGGGTCGAACGACCCTTTCACAGGGGTCACCTAAGACCATCAGAAAACACATATATAATTACATGTTGTTTTGTGATTAATCACTATGCTTTAATTATGTTCAATTTGTAATAGTGAAATTGGGGGTCACCACAACATGAGGAACTGTATTAAAGGGTCGCAGCATTAGGAAGGTTGAGAACCACTGTTAACCAAAAGTAACAGGGTCTCACTTCTGTGATTATGTTGAATGGTAGAAGACTCTGTCTCTCCAGTAGAGTCTTTCTAAAAATTCTCTTTGCCTGCTTGATAAATAAGTGGCCATGTGGGGGAAGTACATGTAACAAAGAAATGTGGGCAACCTTTAGGAAGAGCAGCTGTCCTCTAGGATCAGAGAGCAACTTCTTAGACCTGAGGGTGGCCTCTAGCTGACAGCCAGCAAGAAGGTGTGACCTTCTCAGTCCTACAATCACAAGGAATTGAATTCTGTCAACAATTTGAGGTTAGAAATGGATTCTTCCCTATTCAAGCCACCAGATGAGAATGTAGCCCAGCCAACACCTGGACTGCAGCTTAGAGAGACACTGAACTGAAGACCCAAGTGGGGCATGCCTACTCTCCTGACACACAAGAAGTACAAGGTAATAGATGTGTTTATTAAGCTGTTAAGTTCGTGGTGATTTGTTACACAGAAATAGCAACAAATACAGAAATAATAATGAATGTCAACTATCATTAAAAAAAATGTAATTGCCTGGAGAAGAAAAAAGATTTTATATTCAACATTAAAATGTCTCCCTTTTGGGGCAATACTTAATGCTATCTAATTTTCTGTCATCAAATATCACCCGTAAAGAATGTAATGAAGCAAAAGGTTTACTTGCAATCAGTAAGATTAATATTTTAGTGCCAATATCTCTTTAAATCTGAAAATGATACAAAAAATAAAAAAAGTTGTGCCAAAATATGCCTCACATTAAAATAATCTCAGTCTACTAACCTGGTTGCTCTTTTCCTATATAATAGAAAAATGCAGCCCTGACCGGTTTGGCTCAGTGGATAGAGCATTGGCCTGCGGACTCAGGGGTCCCAGGTTCGATTCCAGCCATGTGCCTTGGTTGCCAGCACGTCCCCAGTGGGGGGTGTGCAGGAGGCAGCTGATTGATGATGTTTCTCTCTCACCAATGTTTCTGGCTCTCTATCCTTCTCCCTCCTCTCTGTAAAAAATCAATAAAATATATTTTTTTAAAAATGCAGAATAGATCTTAATACATATACATTCATTTACCTTTCATAAAACCTGGGCAATTGTTTTTGCTTTGCTAAGGAGACACATATAAACTAAAATGATCTTAGACTCGCTCTCAAATTTCCTTGAAAGAAGTATATCCTTCAAATCTTCACATCAAAATCTAAAATTTAAATCTAAAGCTTTCCATCCCTGCCAGGTAGTCTGCATGAGGACTAGTTCAAATAAGAGTGATTTTTACCCTGTCCTGAAGTAGGACTACCCTCTGGTTCCCAGCGTATGTAGCCAAGTCAGGCTCCTCTGTCACATTTTGTTTCCCCTTGCGATGAATTCTCAAAGCCTTTTGCACTATCCACCCATTACTGCAATCATGCTCCAATATTTTGACACCTGTATTGCTGCAGTTACTTTTCAGAGAGAATCATTTTCCCCCATGTAATTGGTAGATGCAAACAATTACAGGTTAAGGGGGCTGAGGACACGCACTAACTCCATATTGCAGGCATATCGCAGTTCAGCAACAGCTATGATAACCTATTCATCAATAATCTTTTGACTATTATAATTCAAATGAAAATAAATAAAATTATTTTTAATAATCACAAATAGTAATTTCTTGAACTATGTTTTATAAATAATGATCCTAAATCAATTAAGAAATGTCCAATCTCACAAAATTGCTAATCTCAAACAAATCTATCTGAAATAACCCAGAGCAATGCGTTTAGAAACTGGAAAACAATATCATCAATCACATCAGATTGTCAGTCTCTTGTGACCTGCATACTAATCATGATACAAATGCTACAAACACTAAAAAGCCATGGCTTTTTAGATCATGGCCTTTCATTTCAAATTGATATTAATGTTGCTGCACTATTTCTGGTATAGTGGCTAATGACAAAAATAGAGAAGCTATTATATTATAAATAAATATCTGGGTGTACAAATGAATCCTCACTAAAATATTTATTTGAAGTTAATTAAATTCCATTATTGCATCCATCATTACAAATTATCTCTTGCATTCTAATCATTGGCTAATTGCTTATTATTTCACTAAGATGGATAAATGCAAGTCAAGTCACTAAATAGATTGCTACATTGCATTCAGCATGGGCTGTAATTTATTTTATCTGAAACAACTGCTATAATAAAATAGCTAAATACACCACACTCTTGCAAATATACTCCAATATATCTGGGCCAGGTGCCTACAGAGCCTAGAATAGTACTGGACACAAAAATACGTCCTGAATAAATAAAGAGCATACCCAACTCTCCACAAGTATTGTGCATGCATATACATTATCCTCCCACAACCTCAAATATGCCTATATAAATTTTTTAAACATCCATTCCTATATTTTGTGAGAAAAACATAGGTACAGATTTGGGCAAGTTTGTCATTACATAATATTTTCTTCATACAATTAGTGGATTTAAGATATATATAATTTTTGGTAGCTCACAGCACCAAGAACTACAGATAGGTACAAATTTCTATAAGTAGTTGTTGATTGGTTGTTTTAAAATAGTTACTGTCAAACTACCCACTGATTTCTTGTTCAAAAAACTTTACTAAATCTTAGAATGAAAAACTCATTAACAACAGAATCTCCCTGACCATCTTCATTTCTTTATTTTAATTCTACAGGATTTAACACAATGTCTGGAACATTCTAGACCAGTGATGGCGAACTTATGACACGCGTGTCAGAGGTGACACGTGAACTCATTTTGGGTGACACACATCGACAGAGACAAAAAATTGCATAATTCAAATATTTGTTTCTTGCAACGGCCAGAGTTGGGCATCACTCAAGTAATATTATTACTCACGTTACTTGTGACAATAATGCAATTCTAAAACCAGATGTAAACATGTACATCGGTGTTGTGTAGCAAAGATACATAATGAAAACATCCAAGATACATTGTTCCAATAATGACATTAATATAAAAAGGTTAAGAATTACACTATAAAGAGATTAATCTTTACTCATGACATTTTATTTTTACTCGAATGACAAAATGCCCAATTCTGGAAACGGCCTCATTATTGTCAACATGTGCCTCAGGTAATTC
>NW_006294998.1:2159935-2160849 GCF_000327345.1 Myotis davidii | reverse complement strand
TATATATATATATGTTAAAACAAAGACAGGTGGATGCCCTTCTTTTATGTTTTGAGTATGTATTTCCCAATGAACTGGCTGAAGTTAATAAATGAAGGAAAGACCAAGGTCTGCCAAAACTACATACATCTCCCCATGGTCAGACATTAAATCAATGCTCTAATTCTGAAATAAATAACAGACACAAAATTGAAGTCTGTAACTCTGCCCCAGTGAGTTACATTATATTCATGAACTTAATATTTTGCTATAGAAACTATTGGTAAAATCTAACATGAATAATTGTTAAATAAATAATTTCCTATATTTTAGACAGATCAATAAGCTATGCTTAGTTATAGGAAGGCAAACTTTAAAACAAAAACATAGTCCTTGAGCTTCTATTATATGTCTTGCTTATTTTTTCCATGTAGATTTTTGGAACAGTTCCACTAATTAAAAGACTCTCAAGATATATTTAGCTTTAACAAATGACATCAGCATTATGTTTTACTTTTAAGTTCTGGAGAGCCTCAGTGTATTTAAAGATAGCATATCCAATTTATAAAATGTTTTGAATGGACATGTAATTATCACTCTTCCATATTTCAGCATGTAATAGAGGACTATGATTATGAATTAATCAGATGGAGTTTCTTCTGTACCTTATGTAAATAAATTTTATTACTTTATAAAAGTAAATTTGGTTTCTATAACTAAATTTAATGTTTTATGTGTTTTCCTTTTAAATTATTATATTGAGTTTAAATGTACACATTATTCTTTTAGTAATTTCTTTGATAAATTGGATTTTTATGTTACTCAATTATATACATACATTTTTAAAATATGTTTTCATTGACTTTAGAGAGAGGAGGGGAGAGAGAGGGGGGGATAGAAACATCAATGATGAGAGAGAATCATCAATCGGTTGC
>NW_006294998.1:2153126-2159445 GCF_000327345.1 Myotis davidii | reverse complement strand
CAGCTGGGGCAGGATGCTGGCAGCATCGCCCAGGAAACGCAAGCCCAGCAGGCAAGCGCAGCTGCCGGCAGCACCCAGCAAGGCCTGCTTGGCCGTCGCCAGGGCGACCTGGGAACTGGCAAGCGCGGCCCACAGAGAACAGAGGACCATGGGGAGTGGGCCTAAGCCATCAGTAGGACATTGCCTGAGGGCTCTTGGATTGGAGAGGGTGGTCAGGCTGAGGGATGCCCTCCCATGCACGAATTTCATGCACTGGGCCTCTACTAAGAAATAATATCCCATCAGAAATTTTAAATTATTAGGTATTTTTAAAAGATGGGTAAAACATATTAATATTAAAATGGCTCTTACAATTATGAAACATTTTTTAAATTATTGAAAACTTCAATAATTTGCATATGCAGGCACAGAGTGAAGACTGAAGACTGAAGAGGTTTGGCTTCTCCACTGTGGCAGCATGCAAGAGAAAGAGAAACATTAATGGTGAGAGAGAATCATTGATCGGTCGCCGCCTGCAACCTGCATGTGCCCTGACCAGGAATCGAACTGTGACCTCCTGGTTCATAGGTCGATGCTCAACCACTGAACCAAGCCAGCTGGGTATACACCAGGTAGTTTTTACCTTTTTCAAGTTATTATCAGAATTTTTAAAAACACTAGAATAGCAACAGCTTCAGCAAAATCTTTACTATCCCTCATAAATTAGGCTTTGAACTCTCTAAAATCTTCAAGTGATTTGCCAATATAAGCATAACACATTTTTTAAAAATAAAGAAATGTAAACTGATGAAAGTTCCAAAGAGTAGAGAATTAGGGCTTACTAAAATTACTATGCTATCTTCCCCCCTGGTCTCCACTTTCTGTCATCTTTCCAAAAACTTTTTTTTTTTTTTGCATCCTGGGTGAAATGATAGATTAAACATAAATTCCTTTCTGCTCCAAACCACAACATTAATAGAAAACTTCATGTTTGAAAGATCCAAGAAAAGAAAATCTCCATAAAGCAGAAATGAATAAGGAACTCAGAGGAGTAAATAGAAGCCGAAATCAATAGTGCACAGGGAAGGTAGGATGGTGGGCATTAGAAGTGAAGCCATTCATCAGAAATATGGCCCATTTTGGACCCCAGGGCAAGAACTAGAAATGAGGTTCCTGCTATGAATGAGGACAGGAATCGTGCCCACTCCTCACCCTCTATATAAAATAAATTGTTCACTATGGCCAGGATGTAGGCACAAACTTTGTGAGTCTGGTTTTAAATAGGCTTGTATTTCATTGGAAGGAGGGGTGGGGAGCATCTAATAACTACACAAATAACACTGAGCCAGATCCATGGGTCAAATCACTGATACAAACAGTGTTTGTGTACCTGGCAATGCCAGATTACTGACAGGCTCAAAATGAACTCACTGGAAGGGGATGTAAGGGGAAATCTCCCTCAGAAGATGAGCTCAAAACAAGATTTGCAAGTACAAGTAAATTGAATGCTGGAAAGACAGTCAATCTATTCAACAAATGGGAGCATTAATTTTGAGAAATTATTTGTACTAAATTAAATACAACTAGGAAACTAAAAATATATATATATATTTTTTTTAATTTCTGCATTTTTTTATTTCTGCATTTGGCTACAATTGAATAACAGGGACTAGATTTCCCATCCAACAAGAAGTGAAAACCATAAAAAAATAGAGAAATTTTATAAACCATTCATTTTCAAGATGCTGGATGAGAAGCAGTGAAATATAGTAATCCTTGATATCAGGAAAGGTTGAAGGGATAAGTTTTATAACTGTTTCAGTTTACTGCTTTGGAAATTTCCAGATTTGCAGTGGGAATGGGGAACTCACGCAGGCCAGTAAGATTTGGTGAATTAAGGAGACATTGCTGAGGGTCTGGAGAAATCAAAGCAACTAGAGTTTGCAAGACAGAGTAATAAAAAGAAGAGAGCTACACAGAGAGAACTCGAGAGATCTGTGAAGGTTTCCCTGGAGTATTCACCAGAATACTGATCAGTCTACGCATGTGATGTTACTAACCAAGGCAAGGGATAGAGCCACCCAAAGAGCTAGGGGAATATATATCACTCACACCAGATGTGTTTATCCCTATCATCAAACTGGAAAACCTCATAATTCATGGGGTGCTGGGTAGAGTACACACTGGGTTTTGCCTCATGTTAGAGAATAATTAACTCTAGGCTGAACATCACCCTTGTTCCATCTACAAATCTAAAAGGGAAGACTCAAAAAGATCAATCTTAACTTTCTCCCAGAACAAATCTCAATAATCCTATATAATAAAGAGGGAATATGCAAATTGACCATCGCTCCACCACAAAGATGGCGGTGCTCACAGTGGAAGCTGGGGGGCGGGGGTTTCCGTAGCACAAGATGGCTGCACCCACAGCGGAGGCTGAGTTCCCGTAATGAGCCTTAATGAGCAATCAGCAGGGACCTGAGGCTGTGCCCCACCCCCACCCCACACCCCCTGTGGGACTTGACAGATGATCTCAGGCAGCTTCCCCCGACCTGGCACCAGGCCATGCCCCCCGCCCAGAGGGGCTTGACAGGGGACCTCAGGACTCATCCCCGCCTGGCAGGGCTTGACAGAGGACTTCAGCATGCACCCCCCACCCCAGCACCAGGCCAGGGGACCTGAGGCTGTGCCTCCCACCCAGCAGGACTTGACAGGAGACCTCAAGGTGCACCACCCACCTGGTAGGGCTTGACAGGGGACCTCAAGGTGTGCCCCCCACCTGGCAGGGCTTGATGGGGGACCTCAGGCTGTGCCCCCTGCCCTGGCATCATGCTGGGGGGCCTCAGGCTGCACCCCCTACCTGGCAGGCTTGATGGGAGACCTCAGGCCATGCCCCCATCCCAGCACTGGGTCAGAGCACCTGAATCCCCCAGCTTTGCAGGGCTTTATGGGGGACCTTAAAGCATACCCCCCACCCCAGCCCAGACTGGGGGACCTCAGGCTGCACCCCCTGCCTGGTGGGGCTTGATGGGGGACCTCAGGATGTGTCCCCCACATGGTGCTGGGCCAGGAAACCTGAGGCTGCGACCCCACCCGGCGGGGCTTGACAAAGGTGGGACCCACTGGGTCTGGATCTAGCCCAATGGGGATGGGGCCAGCCGGTTCTGGGTCTCGTGTGATTTCGAGGCGCACATTGGTGGGCGGGGACTTGACTCTGAGTCTGGTGGTGCACCCCAGACTCTGACAAGAGGAAGATTTTTATATATATTTTACTAATTTTCTTTCATCTCTGACACTTCTATTATAGAGAAAGGGCAAATAGCATTATTAAAATATTTCCTCTAATTAATTCCATTTTAATGTGCACGAATCTCATGCACCGGGCCACTAGTCCTATATAATAAAAGCCTAGGTGATGTCCCACCCTCACGCAACATCATCACAAGATGGCCAGCAGGGGAGGGCAGTTGGGGGTGACCAGGCTAGCAGGAGAGGGCAGTTGGGGGCAATCGGGCCGGCAGGGGAGGGAAGTTGGGGGCGATCGGGCTGGCAGGGGAGAGAAGTTGGGGGCGATCAGGCTGGAAGGGGAGGGCAGTTGGGGGCAATCAGGCCGGCAGGGCAGCAGTCTGGCATCAATCAGGCAGGCAGGCAGGCAAGCGGTTAGAAGCCAGCAGCCCCAGATTATGAGAGGGATGTCCCCCAAGAGGTCCTAGATTGTAGAGGGCGCAGGCTGGCCTGAGGGTCATCCCTCCCCTTGTGCACAAATGTCATGCACCAGGTCTCTAGTATTTATATAAATATAAAAATATTCAGTACCCAAGAAGGTAAAGTTCAAACTGTCTGAAATTCAGTTAAAAATTATTAGTCATACAAAGAAGCAGAAAAACACAACCCATAATTAGAAAACTCAATAAACTAAAATCAATGCAGAATTTACAAATATAATTAGCAGGAAAGACATTAACACTGATAATAGATTTAAACTTAAGCATATGTTTAATCATATAAAATATAAATAATCTACCCTGACTGGGTGGCTCCATTGATTGAAGCATCGTCCCTACACATCATCCCTGCACACCCTGAAGAACCACCTTGAAGGTTGTGGTTCAATTCCTGGACAGGACACATACCTGGGTTGCAAGTTCTATTCTAGGTCAGGGCACATGTGGGAGGCAATCAATCTCGCTCTCTCGCTCTCTCTCTTTCTCGCTCTCAAATTAATTTTTTAAAAACATATCCTCAGGTGAGGATTTAAAAAATGTAAATAATCAAAACATTAATTTAAAGATAGAGATTATCAGATTAAATAAAAAGCCAATTATAGTCTGCCTAC
This sequence comes from Myotis davidii, assembly GCF_000327345.1. NCBI lineage: Eukaryota > Metazoa > Chordata > Mammalia > Chiroptera > Vespertilionidae > Myotis > Myotis davidii. The sequence goes on along the minus strand of NW_006294998.1, from coordinate 2,155,130 downwards.
AAGAAACCACTTTAAATACAGACAATAAGAATGAAAAAAGATATATCACATTAATACTAATAAAAAAAATATGTCCACATTGCCCTGACAGGTGTGGCTCAATTGGTTGAGCATCCTCCAGTGCACTGAAAGGTTACTAGTTTGATTCCCAGTCAGGGCATATGTCCAAGTTATGGGTTCAGTCCCCAGTCAGGGTGCCTATGGGAGACAACCAATCGATGTTTTTCTCTCAGCTCTCTCTCTCTCTCTCTCTCTCTTTCTCTCTCTCTCTCTCTCTCCACTTTCTCTCTCTCTCTAAAAAAAAGTCTATATAAATATCAAAAAGTAGATTTCAGAGGAAAGAATACTATCAAGTGTAAAGAAGATCATTTCATAATGATAAAGAGGGAAATTCATCAGGAGGCTGTAACAATCACTAATGTTTATGTGCTCAACAACAGAATTCAGAGTACCTGAAGCAAGAAATGATAGAACTGCAAAGAGAAAAGAGAAAAATCTACCACTGAAGTCAAAGTTCTCACTAAGTGACAAAACAAGTGGACAGATAATCAGTCCAAAACATCACCACTGGATTTGGTAACACGGGGGTCACTAAAGCAATTGTAGGAGAATGGTGGCTATGGCAGCCTAGCTGAAATGGGAGCTGACAAAATGGAAACAAATTCCAGGGCTCCTTCAAAAATGTTTGCTCTAAATGGGAGCTCAGAAATGAGTTATACAAGGGGCAATGTAGCATGAAAGGTTTTGTTTGCTTTTTTGAAATATAAAGCAAACTAGAACAAATGTATATGCTTAAAGGGAAGTTCAGATAGTACAGAAGAAACTTATGCGCAGTATAAAAGAGAACAGGGAAAATTAGAACAAAACTTTAAAATGGTAACAGGGAGGAAAAGGCAATAGCAAGAGAACATATAAACCTCGTATATTTGAAACTTGAAATACATATTTAAATAATTCACAAGTTTAATAAGAAATCATAATAAAAGTTAAAAAATACTTCAAACTGAAGAAATAAAGTAACCGTAGAGATAAAAATGTGTGATGAGGCAAGTAAAGTGGTATTAAGGGGATACTTAAAACTTTAAGTTTATATTAAAAATTTTAAAGGCTAACTTTTTTTAAAATGTTAAAGGCTAACTCTAATGAATAAAAATTCCACTTAGAGAGTAGGAAAGAAAATAGTTCCTCTGTAGATTTGTTTCTGTATCTGAACTACTTAAACAATGAACATAACATCTCCTAAAACTTAATTACTGAATGAACTTGACAGTCAGGCTTATCAGCCCAATAACAGACCAGAGCATAAATTTAGGCCCAGCCAGCAAAGCTCAAGGAGAGACATACTATTTAAATATGTTTCCACTTATATTGACAATTCTGTCAGTTCTACTGTTAATCAAGGACAAAGAGAAATAGACAAGATCAATGGAACAATAAATTCCTTGTATAGATATCATCAAACCATACACTCACTAGCTCAAAAATGTATGCACTAAATGACTAAAAGCTCTAGAAGACATCTTCTTTAGCCACAGACTCTTGAAATATATCCAGACATTGAGTCACAGAAATCAATCATAGCCCTTAAAACCATTTTTTCTATGAGATGGCATAAATTCTTAATATAATCTGCATTGATTTCATGAGGAAATTAATTCCCAGAAAAAGTGATGAATAAAGCTGATAGCATGGAACATATAGTGCTGGACATTCCAAAACATAGGCTAGTCAATTGTATAATAGAATCAGAGACTTTCTCAAATAAGAATGTGTTCAAAAATAGAGTTGTTTTTCTTATTTTTTGTCCTGTTAAGTCCTGTCTTTGATTTTAAAATGTTTTTTATGAAAGCATACTTCTTGGTTAATCATGGCAGGAAAGAGAATTTCTGCTATTTATCAGGTCACACATTATTTTATTAAAACAGATTCATCTGATAATAAGAAGGAATAAGACTCTTATCAAAGTCAAACACTCATGTTTGAAAACTTACCCAAGAGAAATGG
>NW_006294998.1:2151444-2152380 GCF_000327345.1 Myotis davidii | reverse complement strand
ATAGAATCAGAGACTTTCTCAAATAAGAATGTTTACAAAAAAAGAGTTTTTTTTCTTATTTTTGGTCCGGTTAAGTCTGTCTTTGATTTTAAAAATGTTTTTTATGAAAGCATACTTCTTGGTTAATCATGGCAGGAAAGAGAATTTCTGCTATTTATCAGGTCACACATTATTTTATTAAAACAGATTCATCTGATAATAAGAAGGAATAAGACTCTTATCAAAGTCAAACACTCATGTTTGAAAAATTACCCAACAGAATTGGGTAATTCTGTTGACATTATGGGATAGAAGAACACATCACCTCTCTCAAAAAATACTCATTTCTGCTGGGGGCCTAGCCAGGGAAAGCAACATAATTGGTAAGTCATCATGGTAAAGGCTCTGATGGAGTTATGTACCTGGGACTCTGCAGCAGAGAAGGTTAAACAAAGAAGAGTAAGAACAAATTTGAACCATGAGTAATATTAGACCAGGCACACAAGGTGAGAAAAGTTCCAGGCAAAGAGAAAATCATCCTATCTAATAAAAGAGAAACATGGTAATTGGTGTACGACCACTACCCTTCCCATTGGCTAATCAGGGCAATATGCAAACTAATTGCCAGCCAAGATGGCGGCTGGCAGCCAGGCAGCTTGAAACTAACATGAGGCTTGCTTGCTTCAGTGACAGAGGAAACCAACATTCCCCGCCTGCCTTGCAGGCCTCTGAGCCAGCAGTTTGAAACATTTTAACAAATATAGAAGCTAAAAATACCCCCCCAGAAACCAGCTTTCAGCGAGCTGGGACCTCAGAGCTGGAGTCAGAGCTGGAGTTATACATTGTTTCGATGATAGAACTGAAACAAACCAGATACCTTCTTTCAGCAGCAGAGCTGGAGCCAGAGCTAAAGCTGGCCCAGAATAAAAAAAAAAAAAAAAAAAAAAAAAAGGGAGC
>NW_006294998.1:2146766-2150881 GCF_000327345.1 Myotis davidii | reverse complement strand
CCCCGGATGTGCCCTGCTCTGTGCGTGACAGGGGGCAGCGCCCCAACCCCCTGATTTGCCCTGCTCTGTGCGTGACAGGGGGTGGTTCCACAACCTCCCCATCGACTCTGCCTTGAGTGTGACGGGGGCGATGCCCCAACCCCCCAATCGGCCCTACCCTGAGCGTTACTGGGGGTGGCATTGCAACCTCCCAATTCGCCCTGCTCTGTGCATGATAGGAGGTGGTGCCCCAACTCCCCAATCAGCCCTGCTCTGAGCCCAGCCAGGGGCTGCAGGCAGGCATTGGGCCATTGGGCCTGTCCTCTGCCACCCGGGAACAGGCCTAAGCCAGCAGGGCGTTATCTCCCGAGGGGTCCCAGACTGCGAGAGGGCACAGGCCAGGCTGAGGGGCAGCCCCCTTCCCCCCGAGTGCACAAATTTTTGTGCACTGGGCCTCTAGTCTCTATATATAAAACCCTAAGGGACCAGTAGACCGTTCAACCAGTTGACCATTTGACCAGTCGCTATGATATGCACTGACCACCAGAGGGCAAATGCTCAATGCAGGAGCTTCTCCCTGGTGGTCAGTGTGCTCCCACAGTGGGAGTGCCACTGAGCTGACTATGTGAGCTAGACACCGGGCTCACGGCTGGCAAGTGCAGCTGTGGCAGCAGCAGGCACAGCGGGGCCTGGATGAGCAGGAGTGGCGCCTGGCCTGGGCTTGGGCTCCTCCCCGCCACCTGCTGCTTCACACGCTACTACATCCCCCAAGGGGTCATGGATTGTGAGAGGGCATAGGCCAAGCTGAGGGACCACACCAGTGCACAAATCCGTGTACCATACCTCTAGTTTGTTTATAACCAGAGACTTCTCATTGCAGATATTCCATATTGCTGCAGCACAGTGTCCAGCCCATTACAGGGACTTAAAGAGGTAATCCATGAAGGCAGAAAGGTCCCTGGGGATTTTAGCGGCATTGAGAAGTTGTGTTTGGTTGAATATTTAGCCACACAGAAGAAACAAGGCATTCTATGTATATGGATGGTATGGAAACAAAGGAGCAGCCAGGAAGAGCATCCATGTTTGTTTAATAAACATCAGTGAGGTGCACGAGACCTTGCAGATATTAACAATGTAATGCTCATAACAATCCTGTGAGTAGTTTGTATGTATTATCCTCATCCTAGATACTAAAAACAAAGGCCCAGAGAGAGGTTTGATAAATTGTGGAAATTATATAACTAACCAGGTAGGATATGATTCCAATACGTCTGCCTCCAAAGTTCTGGCTTATAACCACTTATAGGTTGTTCTGCATCTCACTTCCAGTGGATGGTAAATCATAGACATTAATCTAATCTTTTGTTTAAATAGTTTCTAAAATAATAAAGAATTACATCTTAGTAATTAATACAAGCACTTGGAAGGAGATGCAAAACATAAAATGATTAAAAAGGAAAAGGGAAATTTGCAAAGAGGACAAAATGAAGCAACATATAAAATTAAGTTCCTGGAAAAATCAGTGGTGGTTTCACATATGAGAATTCAAAACATGTTATTCAATTTTATTCAGGTATTGCTATTATCTTGTTCCTTTATCCCCCACCTATTTTTTAAGACTTTCTTTTCTTCAGAGTATTTTTAGGTTCGCAGCAAAACTGAGAGGAAGCTACAGAGATTTCCCATATAGCTGCTGCCCCCACACAACCACAGCCTCCTTCATTCTCAACATCCCCCACCGCAGTGGTACATTATTACAACTGATGGACCTGTACTGACACATCACAATCACCTAAAGTCCATAGTTTCTATTAGGCGCTCACCCTTGGTGCTATACATTCTGCTTTGGACAAGTGAATATTGACCTGTACCTATCATAATAGTATCATACAGAGTATTTTCACTGCCCCCAAAATATTCTGTGCTCTGCCTATTTATCGCTCCTTCATCCTTACCCCTGACAATCGATGAACATTTTAGTCTCCATAGATTTGTCTTTTCATGGCTTTACAGAGCATTTCTTTTTAGTGCTGAATAATATTCCACTGCCTGGATATACTGCGGTTTATCAATTCTCATAAGTGAAGTACATCTTAGTTGCTTCCAAGTTTTTTGCAATTGTGATTTAAGCAACTATATCCAACCATGTACTGGATCATATAATAAGAGAATGTCTACTCTTGCAAGTAATGGCCAAACTGTCTTCCAAAGTGGCAGTACCATTTTGCATTCCCGCCAGCAATGAAGGAGCGTTCCTGTTGCCCCACATCCTCCTGGGCATTTGGTGCTGTCAGTGTTCTGGGTTTTGGCCATTCTAATAGGTGTGTAGTGGTATCTTGTTGTTTTAATGTGCATTTCTGGGTGACATATAATGTGGGGCATCCTTTCTCATGCTTATTTTCCATATGCATATCTTCTTTGATGAGGTATCCATTAAAGTTTTGGGTCCATTTTTAAATGGATTGGGGGTTTTTGTGTTTTGTTTGTTTTCTCATTGTGGAGTTTTAAGAATTTCTGTGTATATTTGGATAACAATCCTTTACCAGATGTGTCTTTTGCAAATATTTTCTCTTACTCTATGGCTCATTTTTCTCCATTTGACATAGCTTTTGCAGAGAAGTTTGTGTGTGTGTTTTAATAAAGTCCAACTTATCAATTATTTCTTTCATGGATCATGTCTTTAGTGTTGTATCCAAAAAGTCATCACCATACCCAAAGTCATTTAGGTTTTCTCCTGTTACCTTCTAGGAGTTTAACAGTTTTGTGTTTTACCTTTAAGTCTTTAATCTATCTTGGGTTAAATTTTGAGAGCATGACGGCCTCACAAACTGTGCAGGATTGAAGTTATAAACATCTTAAGTACAAGCAGATTGATGTTGCAAATAAATATGCAATTATAAAATACATCAGTGAATGTACAGCCTTCTCAGAAATTAGTTATGACACAAGCAATAGCTACAGCTGGAGAAGAGACCGGCAAACCAGTACCAGCCATTATAAATAAAGACAGGGAGGCCCTAACTGGTTTGGATCAGTGGATAGAGCGTCGGCCTGCAGACTGAAGGGTGTTAGGTTTGATTCAAGTCAAGGGATTGTACCTTGGTTGCGGGCACATCCCCAGTAGGGGGTGTGCAGGAGGCATCTGATCGATGTTTCTCTCTCATCGATGTTTCTAACTCTCTAACCCTCTCCCTTCCTCTCTGTAAAAAGAAAAAAAAATCAATAAAATGTACTTAAAAAATAAATAAGTAAAGACAGGGAGACTACAGTATGACAAAAACCAAGATGTGAGATGAAAGAGAGATAAGAGTCAGTTCTGGCACAGAGTTAAAGTAGAAAACACAAAATCTAGAATCCACAGTAAAAATCCAAGCTCACAGAGCGAACAATGATGGAGCCATGATGGTGTTATATTTTTTTTTCACTCTGGTTAGATATCTGTATCTTACTTTCCCGAAAAATCTCTAAGTTTTTGAGAGTACATAGAATACTAAACAGTAAAATCTGATACATATAGACACATATATAATAAACTCATGAATATAAGCACAGTAATAAAGAACTTTACAAGCTTCTAACTCTAAGAACAGCAATGGGTATATTCATGGCAGGGAGTAGGAAGGGTGACGGTGGGACCATAGAATGGAAGAAAGGATATTGAGGTAAGAGAAAAGCCAGAATCATACCTGTACTAGATCTCATGTAGGAAAACTAAATAAAAATTCCTAAGACAATGTAAAACTCCCAAAAATTTCCCACAAGAAAAAGTAACTATTTTAACTCATATACAGTATTTTATGAAGATAAATGCTCTTTATTTGGTTTTATATATTTTACGCCAAAAAGTTTTAATGCAAACCTTAAATATTGAGACTACTTATGCTAAAATGCATTGAGTGAAATGGTATATCTCTTTTATGACACAAAATTATCACTCAAGAAGTACCTTGAAAAAAGTTTAAGGCTCTAATTCTGAATTTCTTACATATTAACAATAAAATTGTGGAATACTATCATGATACAAACTCTAAATCATAAAATATGAAGAAGCAAGAATACAAGGATGCACCAATAAAATGGGTGACAGGACAGTAAGTACTCAAATGATAGATGACAGAGCTGAGGACAGGACAATG
>NW_006294998.1:2141598-2146704 GCF_000327345.1 Myotis davidii | reverse complement strand
GGGAAAGAACCAGGGGTAATAAGCATAATGAAATGTTATAGGCATCCTCATAACAGCATGCATGGGTAAAGCTGAGGTCCAAAAGAATAAAGGGATGTGAGATGACAAGATAAATAGATAAAGAACATGACACCTGAGCTGAGTTTTGAAGGAGGAAATGTTTGGCTTAGAGGACATTCCAGGCCACAGAGGCATCCATCTGTAATACTTTCAACATAAAGATAATTTTTTTTAAGAAAAAGAAGACTCACTCACACAGCTGTTGGCAGAAAGCCCAGGTCCTTGCTGCTGTGGAGGAAGCTTTCAGTGACTTGCTACATGGATCTCTCCATAGGACTACTTGGGCGTCCTTACAACATGGCCTCTGGCTTATACCCAGATGAGAGAGAAAGCCAAAAACCACAATGTCTTCCATTACTTATCCACAGAAATCACACTACGATTGATCGGAGCAGAAGAATAATGCCATGACCTCTGAGGGAAACTTAAATCGGTCTCCACGATTGAGTCATGGATATGACAGTGAATGGTAGTTCCCACATATCTTCCCAAGACCTAAAAATAACTACAAAAGGAGATATGGAACTTTCTATGTTCAGTGTTTTCAAGAGTAAGACTTGAAAATGTAAATTCATTAATTATATTAATTTAGAAAAATTTAAAAGCAGATATCTTGTATCAGCAGAGTTATAAGTCAGGGTAAGACTCAAAATCACAGTAAAGACCAGACTATATGTTTTTCTTTCCAGAAACAAATCAACTGGAAAAAAAAAAAGACAAGGAAGATTCAAGAAGAAAATTTCAACATCCTATAGTATAGAAACTGTGGCAGACTGGCACTATTAACTTTGAGGAATGTGGTGAAATTTGAACCAAACTTATTTTACAGGAAAAGGGTCCTGGGAAATTAGCAACAACTCTCATCTGAGAGAAGGTGGTGAAATGATAAAGGGAGTAGTAAATTCTGCGGGAGCGGGAAGTAACATAAACAATATTGCATAAGAAAGTACCCCAATTGTTTTAGTTTAAAACAAAAAAACATTTATTATCTCACAGCTTTTGTTGATCAAGAATTTGGGAGTAGTTTAGCTAAGTGTTTGTGGCTCAGTGTTTCTCATGAGACTACAGTTAAGACTTTGGCCAGGGTTGCTATCATTGCCTGGTGCACGAATTCGTGCATGGGTGGGGTCATCCAGCCCCACCCCACTCACGGTCAATCGGGCAGGGCTGGCCAGGGATAGGGGCCCTGGGTGGTTGGTGGGCCAGCCCCACTCCCTGGTCAAACTCCAGTGGAACTTCCAGTCCAGGGGACAATGTGCATATTACCCTTTTATTATATTAAAATAATAAATTAGGATTAGAAACAAGTCACTAAGTCCAGGGGAAATAGGCTCCACATTTTAAAGGCTTGTCAAAGAATTTGTGGACATATTTTAAACCACCACAGGTAGCCTCCAGTGTGTTAGTACAGGGGATGGAGGTGGCAGGAGTTCATGGGGAAAAACCAGGGAGTACCCATTTTAGAGCTACATTTTGAATCTTAAATCACAGTCTTTAGGAGTCTGTAGTAACAAGCATTTGGAAGCAGAAGCTCACAGCCCTGAATTAGTTTCACTATAATAAAAAAAAAAGCTTCACGCAGCCCAGCCAGTGTGGCTCAGTGGTTGAGCGTTGCCCCCAGGAAACAAGAGGGCACATGCCCAGATTGCAGACTTGATTCCCAGCAGGAGTAATGCAAGAAGCAGCCAATCCATGATGTTTCTCTCTCATCAATGTTTCTATCTCTCTATCCTTCCCCTTTCCTCTCTCTCTAAAAATGAATAAAAACATTTTTTAAAAAGCTTATGACAGTAAGGAATGTAGGAGGACATGTCTTCTGAAGGTTTCTGGCATAGTACATAGTGGAAGAGAGAAGGCAGATGGAATAATGAATCGATTGCACAGGGATGCAACAACAGCCGTAGAAGGTAGGAAACTGTACTAGCAGCTCACAGAACATGAAGTCCGCAGGCCCTGGGGTTTTGCTCCCAGGAGATTTCTTTCTAAAGCGGATAAGCCTGTGGTAGTAGAGAAGTGGTAGAAAGACAATTTATAATTCAAATATTTCTTCCTACTCTAGCAGCATTATCCTCTGTAGCTAGCTGAACTCAGATGCACTGGCACTATTGCAACAAATAACATAGAGAAAGTGAACCGCATTTCTCAGATTTAATTGCCCAAGAATCCAACTATTTCCATAACCCTCCTCTGACAGCTAAGTGACTAAAAGGAAGCCCACATAATCCAGTTTTTCAGTCAATTTACAGCAGGGTGCCAAGGCAGATAAGAAGAACCAAGAATCGCCCTAGCTGATTTGGCTCAGTGGATAGAGTGTCAGTCTACGGACCGAAGGGTCTCAGGTTCGATTCCAGTCAAGGGTACACACTTGGATTGTAGGCTTGATCCCCATTAATTGGTGCAGAAGGCAGCCAATTAATGATTCTCTCTCATCATTGATGTTTCTATCTCTCTCTCCCTCTCCCTTCCTCTCTGAAATCAATAAAATAAGTTTAAAAAAAAGAATCATGAACCTATTCATTATTTTAGGGCTAACACAAGAGTGAGAGGTAGAGGCCATATGCAAATATGAGTAAGGAGTGGGAAGGGGAGTTGAATAAAGAAGCTATGCAAAAATTCTGGCACAGAATAGGAGGAAGATATATAAAGTACATGTTTTCACATACACACACACACACACACACACACACACACACACAAAAGTAGATGGCCCAGAGGCTGAAAACTGTAAGCAATCAACTATGGGTTTGCAAAGTGGCATTGGGAGTAATATGTAAATTCAAAGCATCTAGCACTTTCTTTTCAGGGGGCTTCCATTGAGTTCCTAGGCAGGAGTCAATGACAGGAAATGTCTGCTTCCTCTCTGCTTCTGTGATATCCTGGCGGGGTTGAGGCCTTTATGACAACCATTTCTGGTAGCATGGCCCCTTTCCACTGCTCCAGCTCTCAGCAGCCTCTCGTAACACGTCTCTGTCCTCTGATCCTAGAGGCGTGATGTCTTCCTGAGGCTGTGAGTCCCGAAGCACCATAGCAACTCCAGTGGTTCCTTTAATCTGGCACACACCTTTGTAAACTGAAAAGTTTTTTGTTTTGTTTTGTGTTTTGTTTGGTTGTTTTTGTTTTTGTTTTCAAAAATCCCAACACTCAGTGTTGTTACCTGCTGGGTACCTGACTGATACAAAGAGCTTTTTGTTTTTGGTGTGTTTTTTTTTTCCTTTTTCTTTTTTCCAATTTGCTTGTTTTAAGTAGTTTTAGTTCTCTCTGTTTTTTCCATTTTTCCCTACCAACTTTTAGCCTCTGACTTTGCCTACATTGTTTTTGACTGACCAAATTCAGGACGTTTCTATTTATACCTTCATTGATATTTTTATACTATCAGTTTTTATACTGAATAAATTTGGCCTAAATTATTGGATTAGTGACATTTAAATAATCCTATTTAATACTGCTTAAGTTATTTGTTATCCCGTTCATTCTTTTGGAACTCTTTTTGGTGCTGAAAGTAATGTGACAACTAGAAAGCATAGAAATCAGAGTGGATATAGTATAAAAATAGTTCTCCAAATGTATAGCCACTTATAACCACACTCTTAAAGAGCCCCACTACTCAAAACTATCAGTAATGGAAAGCATCACTGCTTTCTCATTCTGTACCCACCAAATTGGCCTCATACATTTTCTATTTCATCAAAACTAAAAAATGTTAGTAAAAATTTTTTAAAAAGTGACTAACAGCTAGAGAGGAACAAAATAAAGCTGTAAAATATTGAATTAAGCATCATGCAGCTAGACAATAGAGCTTTTCTGCCAATGGGTGTGTATGGCTTTAACATGCATATAAAATGTTATGTTCTCCTTTGGAAAAAAGATTCTATGTTAGCTAAAGGGTATTTTCTTATAAAGGTCTGTTATTCTCAACATCCCTATTTTCCAGTTGCAAATAGCTCTTTTAAAATGCATTTTCAATGTACCCTATCTTTAAATAAGTAACACTAGGACTTTTCAAAGCATCGATCAGCAGTAAACTTCAAACTCAAGGAACAAACTCAGTCTGACTCATGTGGGATTTATATTTCATTCATTTCAATAAATGTGATTATATATAGAAACTTAAGCCTGTTATACTATAATTTAAGAGGCTTTATTCCCAGAAAGAGAATGAAACAGTTTTTAAAAAATGTTTGGTATTCTTTGAATTCTCACCAACAAATTCAATGTATTAAAATAGGTGGAGGAGGAAAGGTTATAGGGTTTGAGATGGACAAAATTAGGATATTCACAGAAAGTAAAACTTCAGAAGTTGTGGTCAAAAATTGCTTCAGTCATAAAATATTACAGTTTGCAATGCATGTGGCTGCCATTCCCCCGCCCTCTTTCTCTTCTGCATGGACTTGGGACCACAATTTTTCTCAAACCAGGCTAGCAGCAACGTTTTTAGAGAACTTCTAGCAAAACCAATTCCATGGCCTCATGCCAAGAATTTTGATTCCAGTAGTCTAGGATGACGCCCCTAGCAATCTGTATTTTTAAGCTGCACCCAGGGAAATCTAATGCCCAACAAGGTCTGCAATCATTCCTGTAACTCGTCAGTAGTAATATTAGGACGTGAACAGAGTCCAAATCCTAAATAATGTGAAATTGGACAAATTACTGAACCTTCATGGTTCAGATCATTTATTTATGTATTGGGGAAAACCTTTTTGCTTTCATGGCAACTGAGAGACAAATATAAAACCAGTGCCTGGCACACACGAGACATGCACATATGGAATCCTTTCTCTTGCTACAGCATGTCCATGGTTCTCTAATATTTTTGGTCTGATTGTTGATAGACAAGCTGACTCTGTTTTTCTATTGCACATCCATTCTTACTTCTTGCCTGAAAAGACCTTTAATATCAATTGCTTGAATTATAGGTCCCTTGCTGGCCCTATTGTTGGCCTTATAGAATCAAACTCCAAAAAACATCTAAGTCTCCTGTATTTTCTTTAATGTGGCACCTGATTCTGACCCTTGCCTTTGCCTGAGGCATCTGATTCTAATCTATTT
>NW_006294998.1:2133938-2141530 GCF_000327345.1 Myotis davidii | reverse complement strand
AGGGGTACGGTCCTTTTTTTCAATAGTTTTATTCATTTCAAACGGGCCGGATCCGGCCCGCGGGCCATAGCTTGCTCGCGGCTGTTCTAGCTCATGTACTGTTAAAATTCCACTATGTTAGAGCTAAATAAGACTTTATTTTACAACTTGAAAACTAAATCCCAGACAGTTTTAGTGACTTATCCAAAGTCACACAGTTAATATAGACTAGAAACCAAATCTTCATGTTTCCAATATTGCATTCGTGAGCTACTTAGCTTAAAATGAGTCCCAGAAAACAAAGTGACAGATTAGAATTTAGCTCTGACTGTAATCAAAATATATACAAACTTTTGGAATTTTTTCTTACATAATAGTTACCAATTTAAAATTTCTAGGCTTAAAATGCAAATAAGACAAATATGTATCCTTGCAGAGTCATTTTTCTTGTAATTTTTGAGATGACTTTCATCAGTTCCCTGCTCTTATCTATTTTCCAGATATGATAAATGAAGAGGCAGAATGTAGTGACAAAGTAGAGAAAGACATTGGTATAGATACACACACACACACACACACACACACACACACATATAAGCACATAAATGATAAAATTTTGAGGAATGGTAAGTTTTCATTTTCTTATTGCAGCCCATTTTGACTTTATCTGTCCACAGTTACCTATTTAGATTATCTGTCTTACTTCCATATTAACTAGTATTCAAGAATAAAAACTTACTTTAATGTGATTTATAACATATAATTAGAAAATTAATCTGATACTACTACCAGAAAAAAGTCAAATATTTGAATTTTACATATTCAAATATTTGAGTGTAAAGACTATCAACTCTATATTGAATATATAGCTACAATTTAAGCTCTTAAAAGGCATTTCATAGAGTGATGACTCATTAAGTATGTTTTTAAATGAAAATAGTGAATAGCTCTAAAGATATTCACTTCATTACTTTTTAGTATGCATGATACCATAAATAAATAAATAAATATGTCTTCACGGTAGTCATCTTCCCTAAATTTTCCTCACTATACAAGCAATGATCTGTATTTGGCAAGTTGCTTGTATACATGTGTAATTATTAAACACTTAAAAAGTAGTTATCTTGCCCAGCTGGTGTGTCTCAGTGGTTGAACCTCGACCCATGCACCAAGAGGTCCCCAGTTCGATTCCCACGCAGGGCACATGCCTAAGGTGCGGGCTCGATCCCCAGTAAGAGGTGTGCAAAAGGCAACCAACTGATGTCACTCTCTCATCGATGTTTCTATCTCTCTATCCTTCTCCCTTCCTGTCTCTCTAAAAAAGCAATAAGAAACATATTTTCTTAAAAAGTAGCTATCTTTAGTAGATTAATCATCACCCAGCAAATGAGCTTGCACCACTGATTTCCAGTGAGCCAACAAACAAGAACCTGCCTAGGAGTCCACCTCATCATTCTTGGAACCAAGTAGTGCATCCCTGGACTTAAATTAGATAAAACTTGGCCCACTTCTGTCTAGCTAATCTGGTTTTCCAACACCCACTTTCTTGCTAAAGCATCAGGGATATTACTTAGAATTAATGGGAACCATTGTACCTCCTTCTCTCAGTACTGCCAGAATGTTCTGAATTAAGTAGAGTTGTATTGACTTTTGCTTTAATTTTCTCTGGATTTTTGGCAAACCACTAATGCAACAATTTGGGAATGGAGGCCCCAGATTAACAAATGGATGAAAGAAACAAGCATAATTGAAGAACTGAAATAAGTTGAATATTTACACCTTGTGTTGGACAGTATTAGAAAGTAAAGTTTCTGTTCTGTTGCAAGAAGGTTGTAAAGAACTTTTAATTGAAAAATATTGGGGGGAAGAATTGTCCTTTAACCCAAGATTACTCGGTCCTACTTTACAGTATAAAAACATGTTTTACATATAAAATTTTTATAATTGCAGTTTTGTTTATTAGCTTTAGTCTTACTTGTCTAGTTAAAAAGATGACAGCAGGAGGAAAACAAAAAGAATGCTGAGCATTCTCTATAAATGACTAGATCCTTACCTCCTGCCCATTCCCCAGTAAGTAGAAAAAAGAGAAAAGGCTCTAAAATATTTTTTTATATGAGTCAATTCAAAGGATTAGAATTAAAATAAAAATATATCTAAGTACAGAAAAAGGTATTACTTATATTTGTAAAGTAATAATTAATTAAAAGTTGATATTGACTCAGGATATAAAATAAACTCTGGCTCTGGCCTCATGGCTCAGTTGGCTGGAGCATAGTCCTGAATACCAAAAGGTTTCAGGTATGATTCCCCATCAGGGCACATACCTAGGTTGTGGGTTTAACCCCCAGGGGGGTATTTACAGGAGACAACTAATCGATGCTTCTCTCTCACATAATAACTCTCTCTCTCTCTTTCTCTTTCTTTCTCTTTCTCTGTCTCTCTCTCTCTCTCTCTTTCTCTCTCTCTCTCTCTCTTTATCTCTATCTCTATCTCTATCTCTATCTCTCTCAAAGAACATGACTCTTTTAAATGTAAATTGCAGACAAGCCAGAGTTCTGAGTGGCAAGCTCATCAGTGCACGCATCCACCCCATCCAATGGTCAATCTAACCACATCCACAATGGAAGCAAAACAATTTCACAACTGTGACTGAAGAGGCTGAAAATCACAGGTGAGGATCTAAGCTTTAAAAAGGAGCTTGGAGAAAAATTATACATTATATGAATTTCAAACACTTTAAAGTCAGAGATTGCCAAGTTCAAATGCAAGCCCTGACATTTACAGTTACTAAATGTTAGAGCTTAGGTAACTGCTCTAAACTACATAATTTTAAAATATCAAGTGGAAATTAGAGCAAGATCCTTGTGAGATGGAAGAGTGTCTTGGGTATTCCATTAATAAAGCTATAAATTTAAAAACGTGTTTTTATTGATATTTTTAGAGGGAGAGAGAGAAACATTGATTGGCTGCCTCCCACATGCACCCTGACCAGAGATCAAGCTTTCAACCCGTTCATGTGCCCTGACCAGGAATTGAACTGGATACCTTTCAGTACATGGGATGATGCTCAACCAACTGAGCCACATTGTCCAGGGCAAAGCTATAAATTTTAAATATTTTATTATGATAGTAAGGCTCACTAAAGAAAATGTATAGATAAGAATATTAAAATACATCAATAACCTCAATAAAAATAATCATTGCTAACTTTCTGGTATCCACTTGCTAGATGCATATAAATACTACTAGAAACCCAGTTCATGAAATTTGTGCACTGGGGGGGTTGTCCCTCAGGCCAGCCTGATCCCTCTCACAATCTGGGACTACTGGCTCCCAACTTCTCCCCTGCCTGCCTGCCTGATTACCCCTAACTGCTTCTGCCTTCCAACCTGATCACCCCCTAACCACTCCCCTGCTGGCCTGAGTGATGCCTAACTGCTCCCTTGCCAACCTGATCACCCCCAACTGCCCTCCCTTGCCAGCCTGATTGTCCCTAGCTGCCTCTTCCCCCTCTCCTGCCAGCCTGATCAACGCCTAACTGCTCCCCTGCAGGCCTGGTCCCCCAACTGCCCTCCCCTGCTGGCCTGATCGCCCACAACTGCTTCCCCTGCCAACCATCTTGTGGTGGCCATTTTGTGATGACATGGGCGTGGCCATCTTATGACCACATGGGGGCAGTCATCTTGTGTGAGGGTGTGATGGTCAATTTACATATTGCCTCTTTATTATATAAGATTTTAAATTTCATGATTTTTTTTAATAGTTCAGAAAGTTTTTCAAACATTTAGTTTAATATATCAGTATTTCTTTTGTACACTTTATCTTTTATTATTCTCCTTTTAAATAACTTAATCACCTTAAAGTTATAAATATTCACTTAAGTTCTTATTTTCTTTTTTTGATAAATTAAAATTTTAATGCTGAACCATTTTTATAACTGTATTTTCTCTTGAAGCATTGTATCACACTGCAGGTTACAACAACTTTGAAATAAAAGGCAACTGGTAAACTGTCCAAAACAAGGTTCCAATAACACCTATTACTGATTTACCCTACCCCAACATATCCCAAATAAAGCGTTTGATAAAAAATATGAAGTAGATCCACCTGCTTTGTGAACATGCTTCCTCCTCAGGGTTCATACCACTCCCAATGGGGCAAAACTGTTTGATGTTAAAATTGTTCATTACCCTCTAAAGGGCTATAGTACATAAGTAGATAGAGTATCAAATATTATCAAATTTCAGGAAGTTGGAATGAATTAGAAAAATGCATATACGTTTTAAGTATTTTCTGATTATGGTAATAATGCTTACTAAAGAAAATGTGTAGATAAAAAGGCTCCTTGCAGACTATAATAAAAACATTGCTTAGAAATACTGATCTAGAAACTACCTCAATGTATAAAATGAGATGTAAAAAATTTAGACTTTCATAAATGTTTAGCCTGGTGGCCTAATATCATTTACTGAACAAAATATCTTCCCTCACTAATTTGAAGTGACACTATTATGCCCTAAATCCCTAAATTCTATCTATTCCTTAGTCTGTTGCTCAACTTCCTTTCTATTCCGCCTAAGCTTCCACATGTATTAATTTTTAATAGGGCTTAGAGTGTGTATTTTACATGTTATAAAACTTAATGTACACACCTTAAGTAAGATATTGCACATGGTTTTCTACATACAATTAGTTTTAAGATAAGCACTAGTGGCCTTTCAGGTTATGCTGATCTTTAACAAACCTACACAATATTAAAGGCAAAATGTTTGGAAAATTCTGAGAAAGGATCCATCTTTATGCCACAGCAAAACACCACATCTGCCTTCCATTATTCAATAAAAGCTCTCCTTTTTCCTAGCAATGTGACATATATTTCAGGACTTATCTTGCCAGGGACATAGTTACATACCACTAAGGATACAGTCTTGACATTTCAAGTACTTCTAAAATTCTTGGGTATGTTTTTTGTCCTCCACAAAATGTAATTTTTATCTCAATTTTTATAGATTTCTTGAGACAAGATTAGTATAGGAGCCACTACAGAAAGCAATAACTCAAAATCACTTCAGTAGCTTGAGTTCTAGAAATCACATGGGAAGGTTACCTTAGGAACCGTAACAAGAATTGTCTCCTACATTGAAAGCAACTGCTGATCTGTTGAAGTATTGCATACGTTTGTTCAGCTTCCCAAACTTTAATGAGCACAGGAATCCCTTGAGAAAGTTTGTTAAAATACAGATTCTGACTCAGAAGTTCTAGATGAGGCATGATATCCTGCATTTGGAATCATGTCCCACGCCATGGCCATGCTGCTGTTCACAGACCACACTTTGAGAAGCAAGGAGTCAGTTGACACCTGTAATCCCATTTTAAATTAGCAGCATGGATGACCCAGAAATATATGGAGGGTAAAGAGCATCTAAAGAAAAGATTAAAACATTTGCTTTTAAAACACACCACACACACACACACACACACACAGACAAATATACACACAAAGACAGTCACTCTCACACACTCCAGCTTGAACTATTCTGACCAAAATAAGAAATTTCCAAGCTTTCTTTAAATGACTTTAATTCTGATAATCTTCTTTTTTTAAAAGTCTCTAAAGATGGAGTAGTGTGCACAAGGGATAGGGCTGGCCCTGAGATAGATCCTAACAGAGGATCTGAACCAAAGGAGTGATGTCAGGAGCAAGTGAAGACAGAGTAATAATAGTCCCAAATGTCATTCTCTAATACATCTGCCTCTCACTCCCAATTACTGCTAAATGCTTTCAAGATTCATTGTGCTAGCTAAGAATTGGAAGAAAAATATTTCAATTAATTTTGTAATATAATCTCTCAAAACTGTTTACCTTGAAGAATACTCACTTAATGTTTTGGTTGACAAATTAGATTTCAAAATTAAAAACCTCTTAAATCCTTAACAAATTTGTATTAAAATGTAATAATGTCATATAGATGTATTGTGTGCTTTCTCTTTCACTAAAGCAGAGTTTTATGTAAATTTTTCATTTTACCTCTGCTAATATTAGTCTGCTATGAGTATATTTCACTTCTTAAAAATGCATCTATGGCCTATATATGCATTATACTAGTAAACTTCCATGTGCTTCCTGAACATGCACATAATTGGCCCTATGGCTACTCAATTACCTCCCTGGGAAATGGCTCAGAAACTTGTGTTTTTAGTAAGTGATCCAAGTCACTCTCATTCAGACTAAAACATTCATTTATTTTACTCTTTCATTATTTTGTATTTTAGATATATTTTGCTAACAAATTCTGAACTGACATTAACACATTTTTTTCTTGAGTCTGTATGAAGTTGAATGGAGACTCTCGAGAAGATATGTCCACATAAAACATGGATGAGTAAATATCTTTTTAAAATAAATTATCTTGAGATGAGATCAGCCTGGATTATCAGGTGGGCTCTAAATCCATTACAAATGCCCCTATAATAAGAGAGAAGACAAGCACAACTAAGAAGGAAATCCAAAGATGGAGGCAGAGAATGGAATAACAGATCTACAGGCCAAGGAACACAGGGAATTGCCAAATGCCACCAGAAGCTGAGATAGAGACATAGAACAGATTTTCTCTCAGAACCTGCAGCAGGAACTAACCCTACACAAACCCTGATTGTGGTCTACTGGCTTCCAGAGCTGTGAGAAAAGAGACTGCTATTGTTTGAAGCCACCCAGTTTTTTGGTAATTTGTTACAGAAATTCTAGGAAACAAATAGAGTCCTACAAAATATATAGATTATCTGCCACTAATGATAAAAAGAATAATAGGTAATATGTGTTTATTTGTATGCCAAGCATAATTCCTAGGACAAACAACCCAGACTGTAAGTAGATGTTTGGCTAATCTTAACATTCAGTCTCTTCCATCTTAACACTTCCTGGATCATGTCAGTAACCACTCCCTCCTCAAGCCACTTTCCTACTTATTTGTTTCCTCTTCTTCTGGGATAATAAGTGGAATGAATGTTCTTTGATGTCTAAGAACTTCATGAGCCAGCCCAAGTATCGGAAGTAGAAGTGAGCCAGCTTCCAAACACATGGGATGAGTTGAGAAGTCATCTGCAAAGCTGTATTCTAATGTCAGGACTACAAAACACTGTTGCATAAAGTCTATTTTAAATGTTATATAGAGGAGAAACTAAGATGGCGACATAGGTAAATACCGGGAAATTGCTGCCTCCCACAACAATTGAAAAATACATCAAAACACAAAACGGACATCATCCAGAACTACAGGAAGGCTGGCTGAGTGTAAATTCTACAACTAGAAGGAAAGAAAAGCACACTGAGAGCCAGAGGAGCTGCGGAAGTAAAGTGCAGAGGTAGGGGGCTCACGTGCGCGGAAAGGGTCTTGCACCTGAGACACGGCTGTCTTTTTGAATCCGGAGGGAGTTACAAGCTCCTGACGGCTCTGAACTCCGGTTCCGGGAAGTCTCTGGGGACCCAGGACTCACACAGGGAGAAACTGGACTGTCTGGCAGCGGGCGATCTTGAGAGCGGCTTTCCCTCAGAGGTGCTTCCAGCTGTTACCGGGACACTGAGTCGCTAGACTCCTTAGGGCAGGGCTGAGGAT
>NW_006294998.1:2112411-2132393 GCF_000327345.1 Myotis davidii | reverse complement strand
GGGGGAGGGGGGGAGGGTATGAGCGGGGGGGAGAGGGGGTAGAGGGTAACGTGGGGACAAGGACATATATGTAATATCTTAATCAATAAAAAATATATTTTAAAAAAATGTTATATAGAGAATGTTTGATCCCCAAATTGAATATTCCTGAAAATTTTGCTAATTTTTTATTACAACCTCAAAAGCTATCTTTGAAAAGATTCAGTGAGATATATATGGGTATAGATATACATATACATAATGTACACTTTAAATAGAATCTCAGAGCAGAATTAATATCATAGTTTTTTAAAGGTTGATTAAAATGTACACAAAATTTAGATATCGCCCAGCTGGCATGGCTCAGTGGTTGAGCATCAACCTGTGAACCAGGAGATCTTGGTTCAATTCCAGTCAGGGCATATGTCTGGGTTGCAGGATCGATTCCCAGCTGGGGGCATGCAGGAGGCAGCCAATCAATGATTCTCTCTCAACATTGATGTTTCTATCTCTCTCTCCCTCTCCCTTCCTCTCTGAAATAAAAAAAATATATTTTTAAAAAATCTAGGAATCTTATTCTTGTGATACTTAGGGTATACAGTGGGGCCTTGACTTACGAGTTTCCCGACTTAGGAGTTTTTCGAGATACGAGCCATCTCTCTCCCAATTTTTTGCTTTGAGTTGAGAGCTAAAAGTTGGGTTACGAGCCAGCTTCAGATACCCCACCGCTAGTTGGCGCAGTGAACATCACAGTGAACACCACAACATCAGCCCAGCATCACATATCTCACTTGTTCACTTTTTGATTTGACATACGAGTAATTTGAGTTACGAGCTCCTTCACGGAATGAATTAAACTTGCAAGTCAAGGCCCCACTGTATTTCTATTTCTCTACAACGAATAACCAGTCAATTAATGAAACTGTAATATTTATCCTATGTCTGTGTTTGTAACATGCTAGTGAAGTTATAACCAGGAATAAGACAGAAGAAGTCCAGAGAACATGGACTCTGCATTTAGACTGATCAGAGATTGAATCCACAGCTAACCCCTCCAGGTCTGCTTCAGCTTCCCTTAGCCATGAGTGGAAGTATAGGAATAGCTGCCATTGAGTGTGTACTGTTATATTAGAAAATAACACATCAATTCATTAAATTAATGCTTGCAAAGTTAGGTTTTATATAATTCACATTTTTTTCAGTTCAGAACTTAAGAATCAGGCTATATAAATTTCCCAAGGACACATAGTTAGTCAGAGGTAATTACAGAATTGAAACTCAAGGACGTTTGCATTCGAAGCTTGGCCTTTGTAACCATTACCCTAATGCTTCCTTTATTTACTGTTATTAAAGTTAGGCGGTTAATTATTGCTTATGTTTGTAAAAATCTTTTCCTGACATATCAACCAAATCAACTGTTCACACTTTAGAAAGTAGCTCCAAGGGCAAGTTTAGGACCATTGTCTCTAATGACTTCAGAACATAAATGGTAAATACCATCAGTTTTCAGAAAAACTAACATTATGAGATGTAATGGGAAGCCTGCCGGGGTCACTTCTTGGGAAGGTTTTCCTCTCTGATGAAAGAAATGCTCAGGAAGAAACTGCACATCCTGCCTTAGTTGTGGTTGAAAGAGAAGAAAACTCCAGTAGCTGCAGCAGCAATATTGTGACCACGTGGGAGCCAGCCAGAGGCAGAAAACCCACAGGCTCAGGCATGCAGGGCAGAAAGATGAAAAGCAGTAAGTTCTTTGATGATTTGGGCACCACTTTACTCTAAACTTGTAATAAGGAAACCATGTATCTCTGTTGTTTATGCCACTAACGTCAGTTAATAACTCTACTACCACTTGAACCACAGAGCAACCTGAATGATAAAAGCAACAACTCCAAACTTTCTCTAACAACTGTATATTACTTCAGCAGTGTAACTCCAATTTTTCATTAAAATGGAAATATTGAAAAGTCAAAACTGACCATAACCCCCCAAAAATCAGCCTTCAGCTTACTTCTTTTAATGATTTCATTTTATTTTTAAAATTTAATTATTCAAATTTTCTTTGCGTTAGAGTATAATTTAAAGGCAGCCTATTGGGAAAGCTAGTAAATCACTAAAAGACCAAATAAAAATCAGTATTATCCCTGATAACTTTTAAATGGCAAAAGCCCATATTTGATACTTGGAAAGAAATTCAAATATATCGTTAATCTCCATTATGCCAAAATCTCAGGGATACCTATAACCAAACTCGCTATTCCATTAAGATAGCAGAGATTAAAAAATAGTCTGCAAGCAATTTATTCTGAAATACGCTCTTCTGAGTTACATGCTCCTCAGATTGCTCTGCAAATATGTTAAAATTCATTCATGGCTGACAATTATTTTCTTAGATTGCTAAATCTTTATCTACATTATTCCTATCAGTCTGTATCCCAGGGATGCTACTTGAAATGGTAGAAAGTATAAGCCTCCTAAAGAATATAGTATGAATCTTCAACACAGAATTAAAGAGACAACAACTGTTTGTGCCCAGATGTAACCAGACTCTGCTAGGGTGCCCCAAAGGGCTGAGTGGGTCAATATGTTAGCATTCCTGTTACCTCTTTATGACATACCTGATCCACCAGTGAAGGAATCCTGGTACAGAACACATTTGACATTCACTTAACACAGAATACTGTGGTTTAAATAGGGAATCTTCTGCTAAGAATAGAAGATGATGGTAAGCAGGGGCAGGGAGGGAGGGGAGGAGAGTGGCGGGCTGGGTGAGAAGAATCCATTCAAAAGCAGAGTGCGCTGAAAGCTATTCCCTTGTTTTAGGACACGGTCTTGGTGTTGGCAAGAAATAAATTTGAGCAAGGTATTTAGGTATTGTCATTTAGATGCTTTTGAAATTCAGACTGATGGACACTCTTCCAGATTGTTTAATGGGGTACCAAACACAAGGCAGTTCTGTGGAGGCCCTCAAGAGGAGCGGACCTGAGCCCAGGGGGAGACCAGAGGCAAGCGCTCACTCCCAACTCTAGTTACAGAGGCATTGAGCACTAGTCCCCATGACAGCATCCAACTGACACTCTAGTGCAGTGGTTCTCAACCTTCCTAATGCCGCGACCCTTTCATACAGTTCCTCATGTTGTGGTGACCTCCAACCATAAAATTATTTCCGTTGCTACTTCATAACTGTAATTTTGCTACTGTTATGAATCGTAAGATAAATATCAATTGTTACACATTGAACATAATTAAAGCATAGTGATTAGTCACAAAATCAATATGTAATTATAGATGTGTTTTCCAATGGTCTTAGGCGACCACTGTGAAAGGGTCATTCAACCCCCAAAGGGTTGCAACCCACAGGTTGAGAACTGCTGCTCTAGTGAGACCTGCCTGAGAGGAGGCAAGTAGAAATGCTGAGGAGGGAACTGGTCAGAAGGAAGGGGATAGCCTGCTGAGGGCAGGAAGGCAAAGATCTTTGTTGGTGTTGTCAAGAGAAATAAAAATTACACAGTTTGTTGTTCCTCTGGTGATATATATGCCAGAATGTGTGTATACATATATTTCTCATTATGTCAATTTCCTATAATTATGTATGTGTCGCAACTGAAGAAACATATAGCAATTAAGTTGTTCCATTTGTATTAGAGTGCTGCTTAAATTTTTGTGAAGCTGCTAATAGTTTCATTTAATTACATACGCAATGTTGATTAGAGATATCAGCACTGAAAGATGTCCGAAATATGGGATATATGTCAGCATCAAAAATACTTATGGAAATCTAAAACCATTTTCATTCTGATGTGCATTAGTGTCTGGTACAGATGTCTTTCTAAAGTTGCCACTACAAAGAATGGAAAACCCTAATTCATGGTATTTTTTCCCTGTTTAGACATTAATTAGCAGGCAGTCTATCTTTGCACATGCATGTATTTGTGCATGTGAACCAGTATATTCAGTGACCACAGATTGATTTGTAGCTTCTTAAATACAGCCTCTCTGATGAAATACCATATAGTAACTTGCCAGTGTCTGTTATTTAAAAATAATTAATTGCAGTTTTTAGCACAGACTAGAATTAGAAACAAGGATTTGACAGAACTTGACAACAGAATTATTGTTAGATATTACTCTCTAGTAACAGTGAACATTAAACCTAAGCATAATTTATTATAGTAAATTATATTTTAAACTAAAAGGTAGTATAGAGAACTACTTTAAATGGAGTAATAATGTCTTAGTTTTTTTCCTCTTTGATAAATAATAATATGTATTTCCTCACAAAATTTTCTAATATGTGGCATCATTTTTTGTTGTTAATACTCACCCAAGAATCTTTTCTCCATTGATTTTATTTTTTGTTGTTGTTAATACTCACCCGGGGATATTATTCCACTGGTGTTTAGAAATAGTGGAAGGGAAGGGGAGACAGAGAGAGAGAGAAACATTGATGTGAGAGAGACATTGATTGGTTGCCTCCCACACACGCCTGATTGGGGCCAGGGATTGAACCTGCAATCCAGGCACATGCCCATGACCAGAATCTAACTGTAACCCTTTGGTGCATGGACCAATGTTCTATCCATGGAGCAACACCGGCCAGGGCTGTGGTCTTCATTTTTTTAATTAAAGAGAGTTTAGAGACAAGTTTGATTCTAGGACCAGAGATCTCACCCACAGTGTATCCACAGAAGCCTTTCAAGTATCTGTGTTATTTCTAGGAATGTACTGCTTACCTTTCCAGTAATCTTACTCACTTAAGCACTAGTTAGAAATGTAAGAAGTAACATACAGTCATAGGACATACTAAGTTACAAAATACATTTTGCTTATGATTTTTTAATGTTTGGTGAAGACTTTCCCCATATAACTATGAAGGGGACCGTGCAGACAGTATTGTATGACTCTTCAGGGTATAGATGTTCTTTTCCATGTTTTAATCCATATTTCAGGTATTTGGGGCTGGCTCTAATCTCTTTTACCCTTATTACTTGCAATGTGAATTCTCTATTATTTACTTTGCTATTATTATTTTTCCCTTTGATAACACATTTGGTTTTAGGGGCCACGCACTAAAATTTTAAATCAAATTGGTAAATATGCATTGAGTTACCATGTGCAAGACAATTCTAAAGGTTCTTAATGAGTACAAAGTAGATAGCATTAAACATTAAATTTGCATATGTTACTGGTGGTTTCACAAGCTAACACATTAAGTCTGAACTCTATAGTAAGTATACATATCAATAAATTTGGTCATATTTACTGTTATATTCTGCTTCT
This sequence comes from Myotis davidii, assembly GCF_000327345.1. Taxonomy (NCBI): domain Eukaryota; kingdom Metazoa; phylum Chordata; class Mammalia; order Chiroptera; family Vespertilionidae; genus Myotis; species Myotis davidii. The sequence goes on along the minus strand of NW_006294998.1, from coordinate 2,127,137 downwards.
GCCCTGTACAGCCTAGTGCCTTTCACATCCAAGCTTACTCATGTTCCCCAGAGTTCTAAAAATTTGCAAGCCTTAGCCGGTTTGGCTCAGTGGATAGAGCGTCGGCCTGTGGACTAAAGGGTCCCAGGTTTGATTCCAGCCAAGGGCACATGACCGGGTTGCAGGTTCAATCCCCACCAGTAGGGGCCATGCAGGAGGCAGCGAATCAATGATTCTCTCTCATCATTGATGTTTCTATCTCTCTCTCTCTCTCTCTTCCTTCCTCTCTGAAATCAATAAAAAGCATGTTTAAAAAAATCTTTAAAACTATGAAAGAGCAAAGTCTTGTGGAATTCTTTTGTATGTAAACTGTGTAGCTGTCCCCTGACCATTCTGAGATTTCCCCTTTGCAGTGAACCTAGAAATAACCAGGATTGTTGTGGTAAGTCTTAAAAAGAATGAATGCCTACTTTTAAAGCATTTTCCCCAGGTGAGGTTATCAGAAAATTTATAAGCAAGGATAAGGTCATCACTTCAGACATCGGAGGACAAAGTACTTTGTGATAAGGGAGGCTCAGAGTAATTTGAGGTTCAAGGCAGTCATTTTTGGTGGGTCCAACTCCATGCTCCCATTCTAAGTTCAGGACTCTATTCTTTCCCAATTAATGCCCTATTTTTCAAATAAGAAATGTGAGAAAACTGTGAATTAATTGATATTAACATTCTATACAGCTCAATTTTACATTTAAGTTTAGCAAGATTAGCCTAGTGGCTCCAATAAATAAGAGAATATTTAGGTATGTCATGGAAGTTCTTTGGTTCTCAGACCATGACTTCAACAGAGAGTTCAAGGCCCTCAGCTCCTCATTTTTTTTTCTGCAAGCACTCCAGGGTTCTCAGTATAATCCATTCCACACCATATTTCTTATAGACATCTCACTGCCATAATATTCAAATGTTAAAGCCATGTGAGCTTCTAAGGCACTTGCTTTAGTTAGCTTTTCATCACAATCAACCGTCAGTGATAACTTGATTAATTATTAGATGACTGCATGCAATAGAAACTGGCATCCCATTTCCCATTGGCAAAGAGCTGAGCATTGTGGTCCCATCTTAGGGTATGACTGAACCAAATCGAAATTCAAGTCTCCTACACCAATCCAATAGCAATTCTCTATCAGTCAGAAGACAGAAACCACAAAGCAATTTTACCAGAAAAAAATTCAATATAAAGAATTAACAAGAGATCTCTATAAAGGGGTACAGAGAAACCTAAAGTATATAGGAATAGCAGATAAAGGGGGAAAAATCCCAGTCCCCCACTCCTCCCAGGACTGACAACAGACATCATTACAAAGGACACACTTATGACACAGTCATGGCCTTCCGGCTGATGGGAGTCTGTTTGAAGTGCTAGAAGCTAGGGCTAGCAAGAAGAAAACCACTTTCAGTGGGGCCAGCAGCTCACTGAGGCCTGCAGAACTCTCTGGGTGCTGCAGAGACACTGTCCTCAAGGCTGCCAGAGAAACTCTTCAGGAAGCTTCTTGCAAAGGTGTTGCCACTGAAACCCTCTGGGGGTGAGTGTCAGTGGATGTCCTGCAAGCTAACCAAGCAACATCGGAGCAAGCACATAGAATCACCCTGGAACTAAGAACAAAAGTGCCTTCCTCCTGCAGTGTCCTTCCAGAACCTTCTACCAGCAATGGTTAACATCATGCCAGGAAGCAAAGGAGAAATGTTCACATGGTCTGGATCCAGTTTCGAGAGCGAGGCAGTGATGAGGGGATTTGGAATGAAAGGCAATAAATGTATAACTGGCCCAGGGTGATTAACTTATGCATATTTAAAGTAGTGAGAACTGAAAACAACATAATCCCCTTTCCCTGTAATAATAGTACTGGAACCAGGTGTAGTTTCCTGTCTCTAAGTTAACCAATACTTGGACCAAACAAAAAGAATTGACTTGTGTGGTCCAGGAATTACCTGCTCCTGGACAGTAAGACTGTGAGCCGCCAAACATGCTACTGACCAGGAGTTAACAGCGTGCTCATTCAGATCTGTTTCAACAGTGGCCGGGCCGAGGGCCCACAGCACGCACGGCCTCCCGGCCACAGGGCTTGTTCTGACCACACGCAGATTTCCATTCTCAGAAAGCCTTACTTTTCAACAAGATGTTTGTAGCAGGGAAGTTTTGTGAATTTGTTTGCCGGAAGAAAATGTCAATAAAAGAGAAACCACGTGATTAAAAAAAAAAAAAAAGATCTGTTTCAACAGCCTCACCTTCAGTATCTACATCTCACAATGATGGCTCTTAGCTAAAAACTGAAAATTCTACCCACATTCCTACCTGCAAGCTCCATCATGAACCATCCAGTCCAGACCGAAAAAGCCTAATATGCTCCCCTTACTTCCCTTTTCTGAGACTCTATCAAAATAGTATTCTCCCTTATTGATTCAGCCTCCCCAGTCCTAAATTTTTCTGGTGGTCTTTTAGGGAGTTGAGAGTCAACAATAGAATCCATAATCCTATTGGGAGAATCCTGTTGGACTTGTGCTTGGGGCTAATGTAAAAAGCTGTTTAGCTAAAGGCAGAAACGCCTCTGCATATCTGCTTGCCTTCCAGTGAAGAGCAAACGAAGAATCTGTTTAAATGAGAAGGCTCTCATTGATACTGGGTACAAATAGTGCTTTTTCAGGATCTAAATGCAGCATTCGATAGAGGTTTGGAGTCAGGAAAATTCTGCCCTCTCTGCCTCGATGGCTGACAGCTATGAGGCCAACAAAAGACAAAAGCTCGGAGACTAGACATCTGCTCCCTCAGGATGGGAAGTCATCATCCCAGAGGCAACAGTGAGGCCTTTTATGCAGCTTCTCGGGAACCAGAGGCAGACCCGAAGCAGATGGGGGCTGAATTATAGAACTGCACGCCAGGGTAATGGATGAAAGGGAGCGTAGGTAGTAATGGTAAATTAATGTATATTAAAAAGGCAGAGAAATAAGCACATGAAAAAGATGTTCATCATCATTAGCCATTAAGAAGATGCAAATAAGAGCGACAATGAGATATCAGTATATACCTATCAGAACAGCCTACGTAAAAAGTAGTAATTGCATGAAATGCTAGCAAGGACACAGAGAAAGTGAATCACTCATACATTGCTGATGGGAATGTACAACGGTACAGCCACTCTGAAAAAACAATTTGGTAGTTTCTTGTAAACTAAGCTTGCAATTACCATGAGCCCCAGCAATTTTGCTCTTGAGTATTTATCTCAGTGTAATCAAAACTATCTTCACCCAAAAATCTGTACGCAAAAATTCATAGCAGCTTTATTCCTAATAATAAAAACTGGAAGTGACCCAGATGTTCTCCAATGACTGAATGACTATACAAACTCTGGTACATCCATGCCATAGCATGGTACCCAGCAACAGTAATGACTAAATTATTGATACACACACAACTTGGATAAATCTCAAAAGAATTATGTTGACTGAAAACCAGTCATTCCCAAAAGGATAAATACTATGTAATTCCATTTATACAGAAATCTTGAAATGAATAAAATTATAGAAATGGAGAACAGACTGTTGGTTGTCAGAAAGCAAGGATGGTGGAAGACAACATGAGAGATCTTAGAATGATAAATGTATTTTGGCTTTAATCAATGTCAATATCCTGGTAGTGATGTTATTCTAGAGTTTTATCAAATGTCACCATTGGGGAAACTGGATAAATGGTTCTTAGGTTCCATCTCTATTGTTTCTTACAACTGCATATGAATCTACAATTTATCTCAAAATGAAAAGTTTGATTAGAAAAAATAATAAAAGCAGGGAACTACCAGCAAAAAGAAAGACAGCACCCCTGGCTTGGTCATCAGTCCCTCAGACTTGCAGAAAGAACCTGTGTGGGCTAAACCTTTGTTGTTTATTTGTTGGTTTGTTTGGAGGGTCGTGGTCTAAAAAGAAAAGAGAAGTAAAGAGGATTGTTATGGCTTTGGCTGTTGTATGAAGTCTCTCTCTGCCCTCAGCAATTTCAGTATTAACTTGTTTTTCAAGGTCTTTAGTATTTGGATGTGGGTTTGTTTTAAATTCAACACTGTGGAGAGCTAATATGAAATTAGCCTCACCACAGCAGGTCCCAACAAGCTGAAATTATAAAAGGGCCCTGAACCTGGGGTCACTTGAATGCACCAGAGCTTCAATGGACCTAAATGAAAACCCTTGCCTGACCAGAAAACAAGAGGATTTGCTTTGAACAACGGGATTTGTTTTAACCAAATTTGTACAGATCTGTGAATTCATTTGTCCTACTTAGAGAACAAATTTTCATTACTGAACTAGTATGTCTACACTAAATTGTGCTTTTACCACTTGAAATTCCCTAAGATTACTATTTTGGTAAATTATTTAGTGAATTTCTTCACTGAGGAGTGTGTGTGTGTGTGTTTGTGTGTGTGTGTGTGTGCGTGCGTGTGTGTGTCTGTACGGACTTCCTCTTGCATGCTCGTCCTCACCTGACAGGTAAATAAATTCTCCTTAATTTCATTCATCTTTTTTATTTCTTGTGCAGTTTCCATTAGAGTATTTTTTATGACAACACATAATGATCACTAATTCATGTCAGTAGATAGACATAATATTTACTTAATGAAAAAATGTCAAAATATTTCTCACTTTGAATCTTCCAAAATGTGTCTTATATAAAAGAAAGCCATACACCATAAAGAATGCAAAAAATCATTAATCAAGTACATAGTTAAACTAATACTATATGTGAAAACTTTCTCAAGCTTTTGAGAGCAATTTACCTCACACACAGGTGGAAGTAAGTAACAGAAGACTCATGTTTACTCCTAAGTGCATGCTGCATTGGGTTCTGCTCTATAAGCATTTACTGAACACTATATTTAACAAAGGCTGTAGTATAGTTTGATATTAGGTAGCATGATTTCTCCAACTGTTCTTCTTTCTCAAGATTGCTGTGGTTATTCAGGGTCTTTAGTGGTTCCATAATTTTTTGGAATATTTTCTCTAGTTCTGTGAAAAAAGTACCGCATTGGTATCTTAATAGGAATTGCATTGAATCTATAGATTGCTTTGGGTAGTATGGACATTTAATATGTCAATTCTCTCTATCCATGAACACAGTATATGCGTCCACTTATTTGTATCTACTTCAGTTTCTTTCTTCAGTATCTTGCAATTTTCTGATTATATGTCTTTTATACCCTGGGTTAAATTTATTCCCAAGTATTTTTGTTTTTAGTACAATTGTAAATAAGACTGTTTTCCTAGTTTCTGTTTCTGATAGTTCCTTATTGGTGTATGAAACTGAAACTGATTTCTGGATATTTATGTTGTATCCCACTACTTTACTGAATTCATTTATCAGTTCTAGTGGTTTTTGGTGGAAACTTTTGGGTTTTCTATACATAGTATGATGTCATCTGCAAATAATTACAGTTTTACTTTATCCTTTCCAATTTGATTGCCTTTTATTTCTTCTTCTTGTCTGATTGCTATGGCTATGGTTTCCAGTACTATGTTGAATAACAGTAATGAAAGGAGACATCCATGTCTTTTTCCTGATCTTAAGAGAATGTCATATATGGCCTTTATTACATTGAGGTATGTTCCATCCATTACCACTTTGATGAGAGTTTTTAATCATAAATGGGTGCTGGGATTTATCAAGAGCTTTTTCTGCATCTATTGATATGACAATGTGATTTTTGTCCTTCATTCTGTTTATGTGATATATCATACTACAAGGTCATACAAACCAAAAACAGCATGGTTCTGGCATAAAAACAGACATATCTCCTTTGGCAAGGGAAACAAAAGAAAAATTAACAAACGGGACTACATCAAACTAAAAAAGCTTCTGCACAGCAAAAGAAACCACCAACAAAATGAAAAGACAACCCATTAAATGGGAGAACATACTCATCAATGATACATCTGAAAAGGGGTTAATATAAATTTATAAAGAACTTATAAAATTCATCACCAAAATAACAAACAACCCAATTTATAAAATGGAGAAGTGAATAGACACTTCTCCAAAGAGGACATAGAGATGGCCAATAAACATATGAAAGAAGCTCAACATCACTAATTATCAGGGATGCAAATTAAAACCACACTGAGATATCACCTCACACCAGTCAAATGGCTATCTTAATAAATTAACAAACAAGTCTTGGTGAGGATGTAGAGAAAAGGGAACACTCATACACCGTTGGTAGGACTGCAGACTGGTGCAGCCACTGTGAAAAGCAGTATGGACTTAACTCAACAAATTAAAATAAACTGCCTTATGACCCCGCAATCCTACTTTAGAGAATATATCTTAAGAAACTCAAAACACTAATTTGAAAGAATATATGCACCCCTACATTCTTTGCAGAGCTATTTGTAATAGCTACTTGATGGTAAAAAGGAAGGAAATCTTGCCTTTTGTGACAGCATGATGGACCTAGAGATTATTATGCTAAGTGAAATAAGCCAGCCAGAAAGACAAATACCATATGATTCCACTTATAGGTGGAATTTAATGAACAAAATAAACTAACAAAATAGAAACAGATTCATAGATACAGAGAACACAATGACAGCTGTAAGAGGGGTGGGGTATTGGGGTGCTGGGTGAAATGGGTGAAGGGATTAAGCAAAATGTTAAAAAATTGAAAAAAAACAAACAGGGCTGAGGGTAGTGATAAATACTATACACTGTTCTTACCTGTGAGGGGTTTACGTTTTAGTTAAACTTTGGTAAAATTACCTAAGTAGTATGCTATTTCTGCTTTCTAAAAAATCAGGGCATACACCTGTCTTTACACTATTTATAGAAATGAGATACAGATAATGATGGCTGAATTACACTAAATCTTTCATTTGCATCATAATCTTCTGAGAGTAAAAGGGAAGATGAAAGGAAAACGCGATCTACTTCAAAATCATTTCCCCAGACGGACCCAGATTATCACATAGCCCTCATATATATCATCCAAATCAATTATATGCACTCTTCAAGGCACACATAGGATACCATATTTTATTAAATCACAGATTGTAGTATGCATCATTAAAAGGGGAAATCTTGCCAATTATACTATGATGTACCATTAAATTTAGTCTACTACATCAATTTTAAGATGTATTCTGATTTCAGAAATGGTAAAATATTTTTTTATCCTCACACAAGGATATGTTTGTTGATTTTAGAGAGAGAGGTGGGAGAGAGAGAGAGAGATAGAGAGAAATATCAATGCGAGAGAGAAACTTCGATCAATTGCCTCCTGTAAGCACTCTGATCGGGGCTCGAACTCACAACCTAGGTATGTGCCCTTATTGGAATCAAACCTACAATCTTCTGGTGTATGGGAAAACGCTTCCAACCAACTGAGTGAGGCAGCCAAGGCTAATAAAATATTTTTAAGTGTTCATATTAGAGAGGGAAATCAGAGATATCTGTAATATTATCAACAATAAATAAATAAATACATAATAAATAAATAAAATGTGCTTATTAGAAATTATGTACTACAATATTCCTTACATGTTAGATAGAAATCTAAAGATCTGCTTATCCACAGATCTATGTCCATCACCTATATAACTGTGCCATAAACTGTTTTTCAAACACTATTCAATTTAGAAAGAAACAGGAACTGAAGGGCATGGGCAAAGCCTCACTTATACAATGAAGCAATCAAAAACCTTCCTCCAGACTCCTCACCTCTCTAACATGAGAATACTGATTATTAAAAATAACAGCGAAATAATATATGTAATGTGGGAAGCCATCGCTTGCCAATACTATCATGAGAGTGCACCAAGGAACGCGGAAGGTCGATGGACCCTGAGCGTTAGCAGGGCTGACACTAAGCACTGATTATCTGTGTTGAGGTAGCAGTGGCTCGGAGCAGTTGCCTGACCTGATAACCTCCAAGTAAATGTTTACTGGATCTTTCCTGACCTTAGAGATTGTCTGTCTGCTACCTGTTTGCTGTGCTTTACTGAGGGCAAGATGTATATCTAAAACTGAATAAAAAGTGGATAAGCCCAGATCTCAGTGTGTCTCTTTAAGAAAGAGGCTCCACCTGGCCCCCACCCCTTAATAATTCAAATTTGTGTCTAGTATTTTCATGTGTGCTTCAGCCCCTCCTTCAGATCCTGAACCCAGCTGTGCAGTTTGCGGCAATCGTGATCAGGCTGGCAGGCAGAAGCAGTTAGGGGCAATCAGGCAGGCAGGCAGGCGAGCGGTTGGCAGCCAGCAGTCCTGGATTGTGAGAGGGATCTTATTGGAGAGGATGCAGGCTGGGCTGAGGAACCCCCCCACCCCTCTGTGCATGAATTTCATGCACCGGGCCACTAGTCCTAATATATATATAAAAACCCTGAGTCCATCACAACCACACAGAGGACCAGTCCATCCCCCGGCCCTCAGGCTCCATTGATCAGGGGATGGCTAACAGGGGAACTGGGTCCCTCAGGCTCTAATGAATCGTGGCAGCAGCGACTGGTGAGTGGGCGGAAGGCAGACCGCTTGGTCCCTTCCCTGGCCTGCAGGCTCCCATTGATCAGGGGATGGCTAACAGGGAACCGGAGTGAGTGACTGGCACTCACTCCGGTTCCCTGTTAGCCATCCCCTGATCAATGGAACTGGAGTGAGTGGCACAAGGACTGGTGAGCAGCTGGAAGGCAGGCCTCTTGGTCCCTTCTCTCGGCCCTCAGACTCCAATCAATCGGTGGCAGAGGCAGGGCAGAACTGGGGACTGGCTTCCGTAGCAGGCCTTCAGGTACAATCTCCAGAGGACAGACCAGGCACCAATGGACCAGCACCACTGGCACGATCCTAATAGCGCTGCTGGCCTCCTACAACTCTGCCTCGGGCACTGCAGCCACTTCCCCTCCCTAGACACTCCACAAGGAAGAAAGGCTATCACCAGCAGCTCGATCTAGGGCTGTTACTGCTCTACAGCACCAGCGGTTACTGCTCTCCCTGTGCTTCCTCCAGGTTGCCTGCCCCGCTCCAGATGAAGTGTGCGCACTGCACACGGAAGGAGATGTGAGTAGATAGCACACAGGCAATGACTTTCAAAAGATTTTGGACCAATCGTTTCCCTCATCGGCCTGTTGGTTTGTTCCTCTCTAAGTATTTCCTCAACAACCTCACGAAAGGAGCAGATACTAATAGGAATAGCCCATTAAGGCTAATTAAAGCCATTAAAATTAATTTTGTTTGGAGATTTATTGGGAAATTTGGGACTCCCATTGAGACCATTGATGCATGCCGGGGAGTCACCCAGTGGAGCCCCTGAAACGACTGCTGCTGGGGGCTGTGACACAGTGGCTGCCCCCCTGCCCTCTGCCCTGCAGGCCTGGCACCAGCTCTGAGGGGTTCTAGCGCTCTCACTGCTCTGCTCATCATCACAGCTGCACCTCCAACCCCTTCAGGTTGTGAGAGGAGAATAAGAGGGTGTGAACCATGAAGGCCAAACTGGGTGACGTTTTCACAAGAAGGTGGATCCAGCCGTCATTTTATGATGTGGTTTGTGAACCATTGAATGTCCCCCCTTAAAATATATCTTCAGGGTGTACCCAGTGCCCGGGAGCCCATTGCTGTAAGCATTCTGTGCATTTCAGGGTCTCCTGAGGGTGTACGTCCCCTGGAAGGCGAACCTCAAGCTTCAGACCATTGTTCCAACTTACAGCTCTCACAATGTGTGAAGGCAGGAAAACCCGCCGTTTAATTTGCATCCCGTCCCCAGGTGTTACAGGGCGACAGGCAAAGCGAAATGGTGGAATTGGGATGGCGCCTCAGCTGACTGAGGCAGGAGAGTGCCCTGAATCCCTGGGCCTCTGTGATCGCGGGAGTCCTCGCATGGAGCCAAGAGAGGCAGAAGGACCTGAGGAAGTGTGAGGGGCTCCGCTGTTATTGCTGAAGGAAGAGGCTGGACGTGGAGCCAGTGGTTCTCCAGCGCCCCTGGGCAGAGACGAGCCTGCCACACCCAGTGCTGCCAATGTGTCCCCACCGACAGAACTGCAAGTCCATCAGCTGCGCTGCTGTCAGCCCCTGTGTGTGGTCCTTCATTAGAGGAGGATGGAAACTGGCCCCCGGGGGAATGGGGTCAGAGGCTCTGTGGGCAATGAGCGAGCAAATGGAGAATAAGTGGCGGGGACGGTGAGGCCAGCACTTCAGAAAGCAAGGTACACTCAGGAATGCATGGGGGGACACTGAGTGGTGCAGGAACACGGGAGTTGGGCAGGCAGACAGCAGTGCTGCACGAGAGGGGAGGTGGTGGCAGAGGGCAGCGGGGGCAGTAAAACCCCTGTGGACTCAGCCAGCAGCAGGCCTGGGTCTCACAGGTCCTGTGGTCAGAGTGGGACAGCTTAGCGGACCCTCTGCTCCAGCTTTCACACGCTGTGCAAGGCTGCAGCGAGCAGGGAGCCTTCTGGCCCATGCTCATCCGGATGCTGGCAGAACCCATCCTGGGGACATCTGACTAGAGGCCCAGCTGCATGCTGTTTGTGGACAGAGACCCCCTGAGGTCCTAGAGGCCACCCCGGCTGGCTCCTTGCCATGGCTTCTCCAGTCCCCAAGGGGACCTCCCCCTGCAGCTACCACGACTGAGCAGGACAGGCCGCAGGGAGCAGCAGGAGCCACATCCCAGCTCCCTGGCTGGGCTGTTAGGAGCAGCCACGGCCTCTCCCACACTCGAGAGGAAGCATTCACACGAGGCAGGACACCGGGGCCAGTGGGGTCTGCCCACCACGGATACCAGTCACCCTGGACCCCGTCACAGTGTTGCCTGGGTCCTAAATGTTGGGAAACGTGTCACTCCTGCCAACTGTTTGTCCAAGGAGATGAGGGATCCATTCTCCATGGTCCCCAGGGGCAGTTGTCAGATCTCCCAGGAGGCCTTGCAGAGGCCGTCTTGCTTGGGGGCCTAGAAACTCAGATCTTTTTGTCAATGTGAAATGGTCCAAGTCTAGCATGTCAGACACAAATTCTACTGTAAGAAATGTACAAATGAACAAAACAAATGTGAGAGTCAGATAAGCCAGTGCAGTGTCTGTCAGCAGTGTCTCCCCAGAGGAGCCGTCAGGGGTCATTGATAGAAATTCTGTCACCTGGGAACCCACAGAAAGACTGCTCAAGGCTAGAGAAAGCGCTGGAGATGTTCACCGAATTAGTGCGTGGCAATATGGTCCCCGATTTCTTTAATAGAGGGGACGTCTTAGGCCTTACCATGCAGCCTCGGTTATGATATATTTACATCATCCTATATAATAAAAGTCTAAGATGCTAAGTGTCTAGTGGTCCAGTCAGCCAATCAACCAATCAAAGCATAATATGCTAATGATATGCTAAGGCCGCTCCACTGCTTACTATGACATGAACTGGCTACCAGGGAGCAGATGCTCCAACCAGTAGGTTAGCTTGCTGCTGGGGTCCGGTTGATTGGGACTTGAGTGAGATGGGCCGGACACACCCTGCAGTCCTCCCACAGTCCCAGCTGGCCAATCTCCTGCATCCCTCCCTGGCCCTGATCATGCACCCGGGGGTCTCTTGGCCTGGCCTACACCCTCTCACAATCCAGAACTCCTCAGGGGATGTTGGGAGAGCCAGTTTTGGCACTACAGAGGAACAACCAGTCACTATGACATGCACTGACCACCAGGGGGCAGACACTCAACACAGGAGCTGCGTCGTGGTGGTCAGTGTGCTCCCACAGGAGGAGCACCGTTCAGCCAGAAGCTGGGCTCACAGCTGGCGAGCACAATAGCAGTAGTGGGAACCTCTCCTGCCTCTGCAGCAATGCTAAGGATGTCCGACTGATGGCACAAATTTTGTGCACCGGGCCTCTAGTAGAACAATAATAAAACAGTTCAGTTTTTGTACTAAAATAAAATTAGATTCTTAAATTTCCTTCACTCCCAAGTGTTACTTTTTAAAAAATATTTGCCTTGATATTTTAGGCTACAACATTTAAATAGATACTTAATATCTATCAAAGGGTGTTCAAATATAAACTATTTTATGTTAAATAGCATGTCTTAATATAAACAGCTTCCGACCAAGATATACATGAATTAATCACCTAAAATAAACACTATGCCTTGACCATGTTTTTTATAAATGATGTTTCTCATTATACCATTAAAAAAGAACCAAATACATTTTCATCATATCATTCAAATCATATTCAAAATTTAACTTTTTCATGTTGCATAATAAACAGGAAATACATAAAGTTAGCTCTTACTCTACTATACATAAGTCTAGAATTCTCAGGGTTGTGCTTTGCTTCCCCATTTAATTATACTACATTTTTCTTTAATCTCCCTTCCAAAAATTAGCATATCTACGATTTAATTATCACTTCAGTTCCTAACATACCATGGGGTATTTTCACATATTTTGTCTTCTGAAGCCATATGCTGTCTAACTCTTGTCGTTCTATTTTATGGATGCTCTGTGAAACTTTGTCTTGTCTACCTTACTCTGGAAGATATTGAACACAGATTGTCATAGTGCCTTCCTGTTCTTTTAATGATTTCTATAAAAGTATAATAGATAATTAAGCAATAAATATATTATAATAACAAGAATAACTTCCAACTCTGAGCAACTGTCCATTTTACTATGATTTCCCAGACCAAGGATTTTACTCTCTATTCACTGAACCACAGAACTTAAGGGATCAAAAGGACTTAAGAATCAATACATTTATTTTACAGATGATTTTCACCCATCAATAGTAACTATTTCCTGATGACTTACCATGTACCGAGCACTCTATAAAATGCTCAGCTTAAGGAACGTCATTCAGTCCTCACAATGATCCAGGATATAATTACTGGAACCATTTCACAAATGAGAAACCTAGATATCAGAGAAGTTAAGAAATTGGTCCAAGGCCACCCCACCCCCTCTAATGGCAGAACTACCATTATATCACTGATGTTCCCATTCACACCAGAGTGTGTACTCCTTTCACTATACTTTCTGTCAACAAGATCATCAACAATAAATGCTTAAATGTATCCTAAACCCTTGTACCAATATTGATTGGCATCTCTTCCTTTCTTCCTTTTTATTCCTTTACAGTTTCTTCTGAATAAAAGTAAGAATATTATTACTTTTCCTTAATATAAAACAATGAAAATCTTATTCACAGTCTACCATCAATCATTAAAACATGTTCTTCTTGAAGATATTGGACTAAATTCAATATCAATAAGTCATATTCTTTGAATTCTTTACATCCATTTATCTAATGAGGTTGTCTATTTTCCCAATGATCTGATGACATCTGAAAAAATGTAACTTTGGTTTTATTAAGCTTTGCCTGATTGATTTCATCTCATATTTCAATGATGTACTGATGTATTAGCCCACCAAGTAATACCGATAGAAATTCCTAATTGCATACACCAGTTAGAAAGAAAAAATAGTAAACATTAAATTAAATGAAAATAAAGCCTTCAAAGATGGTGTGTAGTTGTGTGTTGCTTCCATACATTTATACATTTTTGATTTCTAGCTTCTTACTTTGTTACGAGGTAAAAAGCTTCTAATATCAGAAACTGCGTGCAATGACCTTCATACCTAAGATTCCAATGAATCTTCTCTCCCAGTCCCTTTACATCTCCACCTATATTCTCTCCTAAATAATATCATGGATTCTAATGGTTTCAGATTTAAAATTTATAGGTACACTCTCTCTACTATCTATCTCTATTCCAGGATATGATCCTGAGTTTCAAACCAATGGTAAATATCTCTCCTACCTCTACTCATCTCCCAAACTTACTCCTCTTCCAGTGTGTTCTCTCTTAGAAAATTCACCCAATTGCTTATGGTAGAAATCTGAGATTCATTCTTTGACCTCCTTTTCTCTCATCCCACACATCCAAAATTTATCTACCTCCCTCCTTATTGTTATCACTGGACTTTTTCATCTTTTTTCCATTCTTACAGACCTCACTTTAGTCCAAGCCATGATCATTACTGTCATGACTACTAGAATAGCTTGCAAATTTGGTTTAGTAAAAAATCTGAATCCACTCTATTCACTCCAATTCTTTCCTAATTCTGAGAAGAGTGATCTTTTAAAATGCAAAGTGGATCATTTCATTAAGATCTTTAATGGTTTACAACCACCTTTATGTTAAAGTCTAAAATCCTAAATACTGCTTACAAGGTCCTTCTTGATCCACTTTGTTCAGTTTCAATTTTTTGATTGAGTTGTAATTGACATATAACATTAGTTTCAGGTGTACAACATAATGATTCAATGTTTGTATATACTGCAAGATGAATACCAAAATAAATGTAGTCACCATACAAAGTTAAATTTTTTTTTCTTGTAATGAGAGCTTTTAAGATTTAATTTCTTGGCAACTTTTAATTAGACACTACAATATTATTGACCCTAGTCATCACACTGTACATTACAACCCCATGACTTATCCAATCTAATAAAAGAGAAACATGGTAATTAGCATATGACCGCTACCCTTCCCATTGGCTAATCAGGGCAATATGCAAATTACCTACCTGGCGGCCGGGCAGCCAGGCAGCTTGAAGCTAACATGAGGCTTGCTTGCTTCAGTGACGGAGGACTCCAACGTTCCCCACTTGCTGCTGCAGACCTCTGAGCTGCAACTCTAAGCAACTATGTAACAAATATAGAAGCTAAACAAAACCCCAGAAACCTGCTTTAATC
>NW_006294998.1:2111134-2112035 GCF_000327345.1 Myotis davidii | reverse complement strand
CCTTGCTGAAAGAAGGGAACTCTGTGGGTGATAGAGTTCAGTGCCCCAAACTTTTGATGGGCCCTGCTCTGTACGTGACGGGGGGGTGGCGCCGCAACCACACCCTGCCTTGAGTGTGATAGGGGACGGTGCTCCAACACCCCAATCAGTCCTACCCTGAGTATAACTGAGGGTTGCCTCACAACCTCCCAATCACCCTGGTCTGTGCATGACAGGGGGCAGTGCCCCAACTTCCCAATCGGCCCTGCTCTGAGCCTGACCAGGGGCTGCACCTAGGGATTGGGCCTGCCCTCTGCCACCCGGGAGCAGGCCTAAGCCAGCAGGTCGTTATCTGCCGAGGGGTCCCAGACTGCGAGAGGGCACAGGCTGGGCTGAGGGACCCGCCCTCCCCACCGAGTGCACAAATTTCTGTGCACCGGGCCTCTAGTCTACACTAATAAAAGAGAAACATGGTAATTGGCGTACGACTGCTACCCTTTTCATTGGCTGATCAGCAAGATATGCAAATTAACTGTTAGCCAAGATGGTGGCCAGCAGCCAGGCAGCTTGAAACTAACATGAGGCTTGCATTGTTCCCCGCCTGCAGTTTGAAACATTTTGACAAATACTAAAGGACTTCAGCCAGCAGATTCATAACACTGTAAGCAAAGGCCAGAAACCTACTTTCAGCAGTGGAGTCCTAAGAGCTGGAGCCAAGCCTCAAAGCTAAAGCTTGCTCAGAATAAAAAAGAAAAGAAAAGAAAAAAAGGAGAAGTTGGGAGATTCAGTCACCCCTAGCCTAGAAACAGCCCTCTGCCCCTCACCCAGACTGGCCAGGCACCTCAGTGGGGACCCCCAACCTGAAGGGTGTGTGACCAGCTGCAAACAGCCATCATCCCCTCATCCAGGCAGACCAGGCATC
>NW_006294998.1:2095399-2110863 GCF_000327345.1 Myotis davidii | reverse complement strand
TAGGCCTGATGGGGGGAGCCCCCCCCCCCCCCCCCACAGGCCCTGCTCTGTGTGTGACAGGGTAGAGCCATAACCTCCCCATTGGTCCTCCCCTGAATGTGAGAGTGGCAGCACCCCCAACCTCCTGATGGGCCCTGCTCTGTGCATGACGGGGCAGCGCCCCAACTCCCCAATTGGCCCTGCTCTGAACCCGACCAGGGGCTGCACCTAGGGATTGGGCCTGCCCTCTGCCACCCGGGAGCAGGCCTAAGCCAGCAGGTCATTATCTCCCGAGGGGTCCCAGACTGCGAGAGGGCACAGACCAGGCTGAGGGACCCCCCTCCCCCCGCCCCACCGAGTGCACAAATTTTTGTGCACCGGGCCTCTAGTCCTATATAATAAAAGCCTAAGATGTAAATAGACTGAATTGCTAAACAACCGGTTGCTATGACATGCACTGACCTCAGGGGGCAGATGCTCAATGGAAGAGCTGCCCCAGCCCATAGACCACAGGCCAGCCAAGGCAGGTGCCAGTGGGGGACCCCCTGATCGCCATGCTGGTCGCCTCGCAGAGGGAGGCAACCAGCAGCAGTAGTGGGGCAATTGGGGGGCGGGGCTGACTGGCGAATGGGCGGCACCATCCCCTATTGTCCCACTGGTGGTCATCCAGCAGATGGAGATGATCAGTGGCAGTGGCAGGTGGGGAGGGTCCGGTGAGCAGGTGTCACCAGGCCGGCCAAGGCGGGTGCTAGCAGGGTCAGAGATCGCCCTACCGATCACCCCCAGATCGACCCTGATCATCAGCCAGGCCTAGGGACCCTACCCATGCACGAATTTCATGCACCGGGCCTCTAGTTTATTATATAAATGACAATGTGTACCTCTTAACCTTCTTCACCCATTTCACCCACACCTCAACACCTCTCCCCTCTGTTCTCTAGAGTTTTGTTTTGTTTGCTCATTGGTTTGCTTTTTAGATTCCACACATAATTGAAATCATATGGTATTTGTCTTTGAAAGTCTGTCTGACTTATTTTACTTAACAAATATCCTCAAGTTCCACCCATGTTACCACATTTATCTATCAGTGGACACTTAGGTTGTTTCTTCCATATCTTGGCTATCTTATATCACAAAAGCCTAATATGCTAAGTGTCCAGTTGACTGGTCAGCCGTTCAACCAATCAAAGCATAATATGCTAATGATATGCTAAAGCCACTCAAACACTCGCTATGACATGCACTGACCACCAGGGGGCAGACAATTGACCAGTAACCAGTCACTATAATGTGCACTAACCATCAGGGGGCAGATGCTCTGACCAGTAGGTTAGCTTGCTGCTGGGGTCCCACCAATCGGACTGAACGAAATGGGCCAGACATGCCCTAGAGCCTTCCTGTGGTCCCTCCCTGGCTAGCCAACCTCCCACATCCCTCCCCGATCCGGATCATGAACTATTGGGGTCCCTTGGCCTGGACTGTGCCCTCTCGCAATCCTGGACTCCTTGGGGAATGTCAGAGAGCCAGCTTCAGCCCAATCCCACAGGCCAGGCTAAGGGACCCCACTGGTGCACGAATTCGTGCACCGGGCCTCTAGTTGTAAATAATGCTGCAATGAACACCAGCATGGACATAGTTTCATTTTCTCCAGATAAATACACAGTGTTTTCATTTTCTTCAGATAAATACACAGAAGTGAAATTGTTGGATCATGATAGTTCTATTTTTAATTTTTCAAGGAACCTCCATACTGTTTGTTATGTATGTTATTTGTGTTTTAGAAATGCTTTCATTTCCTTTCAACTAAACAAGCAAGAGTCACACAGATCCAGATAAATTGCCTGACTTTTACTTGATTAATTGAAAGGAAAAAAAATATTTCTAAAACACAAACATCTTTATATTCATTACAAAGAATGGCATCTTTAAATGCCTCTGACCTATTTGCAAAAGAAATAGTCTTGCATTGAAAAGAAAACCCTTACAAAAAAATATAATTAAGCAATATGACTAAAGGCAGCATATATTTTATGAAAATATTCAGTCTTATCAAAATTGCTGATTGTAAAATTATTAAGTTTCTTAACAGAAATTGAGTTAGAGGCTGCCTTAGTATTTGCAACAGCCTTTTTTGCATGATACCTAATGTTAATTTCAACCTAGTTTTCTGTTTACTGAATAATGCACAATTATATTGGTTACTGACACTCAATTAGACATAAACTTGACTTAGAGCCATTTGAGGGCATCAAAATTTCAGTTTCTATATTGTTTTGCATGATATATATTTTTATGTTGTACCATTTATTTACACAGTGCTTTCAAAACTAAACACAGAGCTGCTATTTTCTTCTACTCTAGATTTGTAGCTAGAAAAGTATAATATATTAATTTTAATTTTACTGAGATCATGACACTATCCTAAATAATCTGCAAGAAAAATGTTTGCATTATTCATTGAAAAAATAGATTCCATTTTTCATTTCTATGGCCATTTTAATATGTCCTCTTAGGTTACATAAATCTATGCTAAATCAATGGGTTTCAGAGGATAATAATCTGGAGTAATATTATCCAAATACTAGCAATCAAGCCAAAAACAAAGAATGCTATGTGAAAGGAGTTTGGGGTTTTCTAACCCAGAATATTATCTGAATATTAGTAATTAAATAAAGAGGGTAAATATATCTAAGAATAAGATCCATATTATTTTACAATAAGAAACAAATAAAAATTTTGCTATATATCAATACCACTGAATATCAGATAACCACTGAATTGATTAAAGCATTGATTCTAAAATGATTTCAAATTAAGCTAATAACTGATACAAAGAAGAATCGCTTTGTTTCTTCAATTATAAGAAGAAGAAAAAAGCTTCAAAATCATATTCTACATTCAGAAAGACAAGAAACAGGGAAGGGAATAGGAAAATATAAACCAACAGTTTAAAAATTGTGATAAAGAAAAGAGATTTATACAAATATGCTTTTGTAAAAATAATGTACATAAATTGAATTCCTCCCTTCCATAGGTATACATAAATCCACAGACTGAAATTAATTTTAATGCTATCTTAAAGTTACTGGTCAAGATGGCTGTGTAGGTAAATGCAGTACTCAGAACCTCCCACAACCACATCAAAATTACCACTAAATTACAGGACAACTATCATTCATAACTGCCTGAAATAGGGCTGAACAGAAGTCCTACAACTAAGAATACAAAGCAGTCCCATCAAGACTAGTAGGAGAGGCGAAGATGCAGAACAGGTTGGTTCCACAGCTACGTGTGGTAGTTAAAAATCGGGAGGGAGCCTTGGCCAGTATTCAGTGATTAGAGAGTCATCCCACGCATTGAAGAGTTGCAGGTTCAGTTTCCAATCAGGGCACATACTCAGGTTGTGTGTTTGATTCTTGGTGGGGGCATGTACAAGAGGCAATATAAGCTAGTCAGAGAAAGAGAAGTATCACATGATCTCACTTATATGTGGAATCTAATGAACAAAATAAACAAAATATATCCAGAGACATGGAAGCATGCAACAGACGGATGAAACTCAGAGGGGAGGGAGTAGAGGGAGATTAACCAAAGATCTTATATCCTTACTAGAGGCCCAATGCACGAAATTTGTGCAAGAGTTGGCCTTCCTTCCCCCGGCTGCCAGCACCAGCTTTCCTCTGGCACCCGGGACTCGGGCTTCCCTCGCAGCCCGAACTTTGTCCCAAAGGTCATGTGGAAGGGTGTCCAGTCTAATTAGCATATTATGCTTTTATTATTATTGATATGCATAATCCATGGCACAGACAATAATGTGGTGAAGACCTGGGGAGAGAGCAGGAGTATGGGGGAGGGGGCCAATGGGGGGAAAAGGGGAACATCTGTAATACTTTCAACAATAAAGATAAAATTTTTAAAAAAGAAAACCACACACAGAAAAAAAAAGAAAAGAAAGAAAGAAAATGAAGGCAAAATAGCTTCCTAGACAAAAAAGGCTAAAGGGATTCAGTACCACCAAACCAGCATTGCAAGAAATGTTAAAGGGATGGCTTTAAGCAGAAGAAACAGAGAGAGGAACATAGGTATAAAGAAAAAATGGCAAAAATAAGTACCTATCAGCAACAACCTTAAATGGTTAAATGCTCCAATCAAAAGACATAGGGTGTCCTGGCCAGTGTGGTTCGGTGGTTGAGCATTGACCTAAAAATCAGAAGGTCACAGTTTGATTCCCAGTGAGAGCACATGCCTCAATTCCCAGTAAGGGGTGTGCAGGAGGCAGCCAATCAATGCTTCTCTCTTATCATTGATGTATCTGTCTCTTTCTCCATCTCCCTTCCTCTCTGAAGTAAATATATACATATATACTTTTTTGAAAGACATAGGGTGGCGGAATGGATAAGAAAACATAAGCCATATCTATGCTGTCTATAAGAGACCCATCTCAGAACAAAAGAGACACACAGGTTGAAATAAGCCTCTTTTTGTGATTTCACATTTTCTTTGTTCTGTGTGGAGTGGAAGAGGTATGGATTGTTTGTTTCAATACTATCAGAGAAATTGTCTTGAACTCTGATGCATAAAAGTGGATGAAGACAGCATTGAAAAAGGAGAATAAAATCTAATCTCATTCAAGATTATAGCTGAAAATATTTTCAGCAATATATAGGGAAAATGTGCCACAATGAAATGAAGGTTAATCCTAAAAAATTAAGATGGGTTTAATATTAACTTAATAATATTAACACAGCTTATTAGAGGTCAAGAAGGGGAAATCACAATATTTTGTAATATTCAGTACCTGTTCATGATAAAATCTCATAGTAAACTAGTATGAGTGAATAAAGAATACCTATCTCAAGCTTTCAGTATTTACTAAAAAAGAGTACAAGACTAGAATCTTGTTGGTTTAAAATCAGAAATAAGAGAATCGTGTTTGTTATTATATTACTTTTTATTATTCCTATAAAAGTTCTACTCAGTATATTAATTCAAACAATAAGTGGCAAAGATAAAAATATGTAAAAACTAATAAATAACTAAGAAAATAAATGTGCAGTTAATTTGTAAGCTTATTGTTACCATCTGCGTTTATGTACATGTGTTTACCTAGGGTTTCTATGAATAAGGGAGAGAAGGGCACGCCCACTTTGGGTTTTCAACTGTAATAACAGAAAATTATTTTCTGTTCTTCCAAAGTTAATTTACACTTAAATCATATGTAGAATCATGAAGTATTATAACATTGGCAGGACACTATATAATCTATAATGGCCTTTCAGGATGAAAGCTGCTATGTCTTCTCAGCAGGGCAGACTATTCTTTTCCACACAAAAACAATTGTATGATTGTGCTTTCATTCTCATTCTCAGAGGGGAGCAGCTGAAAGGAGATGCTGTTTCTTTTTTTCATTAAAAAGAATAAAGCACAGAATATTTCATCTGAAATATCCCCCACCCCCATTTTCATTAACTCTACTATTCAAGATGTCGACTCGTTGATTCAGTTGGAAGAAGTATGTTTTAGAGGACTCTAAATCTCCTATTTCAGAATCACATACATGATTCAAGTCCCTAATTACCTCTAAATTCACATCTACTGCACTGAGCAGGTGTTCGGAAAAAGATGTATGGTAATTACTCAAGTACGTACGTAAACCCATTTAAGTTTGCTTCCTAGGGGAGGTCTTTGCTGACCATGTTAGATACCCTTTCATAACACGCTCAGAGCCTCTCTCGACGGTCTGCAGCATTCTTCACCGCCGTTTCCTACCTGCCTTCCCCAGGACTGTTCCACAAGGTCAAAGGCTGAGATTCTTTTGTTTCCTGAAAAGCCCGAAATCTTAGTTCACAATGGGAACTAAGGGCACTTTAATTACAGATTATTAGGGGAGTTTTATTCAAGAATATAAGCTGATCCATCTAGGGAATAAAAATAGAGCTCATTCTAGTAACAATTCAGCCCTCTAACTAATTTTCTCTGGCCCAATGATTATAAGGCTTCCTTGAAAATCACTGGAAATAAATCGGAAAGAATAGGAAGACCTTGGGAAGCACAGTGTTTTGAAAAAGTCGCCTGGCTAAATCTAGCCTCACTGTCAGCCCTCGGCTAGTCCTTCCCTGCAGTCGCCAGATCCACTCCTGCTTTGAATCTGCCCACATAGGTCTCTTCTTACCTCCCAAGCCTCAAGTCATAGTTCAAAAATCCTCTTATTTCCAATATATCCAGGCTATCCATCTAACTGTAGATTTTCAAAACCTCTTGTCTTTGAGAATCTATACGTTATTCTGACCATTTATACTCTTAATTTCCTCTCTCCATTAATAATTTATTAATCTTATATATGTTTTCTACTCTTCTCCATCTTTTAATCAGGGGCACCATTTTATTATTTCTCTTTTCTTACCTACCAACTTCACCAGAGCCTAAAATGACTCACTCATAAGACATTCAAAACAAAGAGCAGAAAACTGATGTAAATGAATAAACCAAGCTCCAGGGGAAGTACAGTGTTGCCCCCTTTTCCACAGGAGATGCATTCCAAGACCACCATGGGTGCCTGAAACCAGGGGCTGCACTGAACCCTATATATACTGTTCCTTTTCCTATACATACACCCCTTTTACTTAAAGAAAGCCCTTCCTGGCTTCTCTTTGCATATCCAAAATGCCAGCATCACTACTCTCGCACATTATTAAGTAGGGTAACCTGTACACAAGCACTGTGATATTGAGACTGCTATAGCTCTGATAACCAAGAGGGCTACTAGGTGACTAGTGGATGGGGAGCGTACGTACACAATGTGGATACCAGGACAAAGGGATGCAGCAGGACACACCGAGATTTCATCACTATACTCAGAATAGCGTGAAATGTAAAATGTATGAATTGGTTATTTCCAGAATTTTTTGTTTAATATTTTCAGACCACAGTTAACCACAAGTAACTGAAACTGCAGAAACACGAAACCGTGGATAAAGGGGGCCTACTGTCAAGACTTTCCAAATTTCTGATCACCAGAAACTTGACTGACAAAAAATTAAGTATGTACTGGAACAATTAGCAACAGAGCTCATTTATTTTGGACTTGAAGTCTCTTTGGTACTTGTCTCCATTCAGAATCATTTGGTTGGGTGATCTGGAAGCATCTTCCTGCATTTGGATTATACAAATGCTTAATTGTTACCCTTCCAAGGCCATTTGCAATTTCATTGTCCTCAGACAGAGCTTTAACAGTAGCATCTATAAAATGAATATTCAGGGATTTTTGTCAAAATTATATTACACTCTTCACTCAAGTATCAATTTCCCTAATCTGTCCCTCTGTTTTTTCCCAGTAAGGAGTTAATTGAGTTTCTTACAACCACTTGCCTAATTCCCATGCCCAATCATTAAATGCTCAATAACTGCTTGACTAGATTTGAAAACCTCAATTAGCTGTAACCCCACAAAAATGTTCTTGTGACAAAATCCTGTCACTGCAAGTAACACATTAAGTCTTCTTCGTGAAAAAAAAAAAAAAAAGTCTTTCTAAGAGAATCATGGAGAGCCGGAAAGGAACAAAGTGTCTTCCGGCCACCATCCCTAATCTGAAAGCATGAGAAAACATCAAGTTGAATGGCAAAGTACAGAGAAACTAAGTAAAAAGGAAGAGTCTGACCCGAAGCATGTACCCTCTAAAGTTTAAGCACACATACCACCTCCTATTCAGAGTACACTTGACACAGTTTCTCGTGAAGCTGCTACTTTTGTATAACGAGCAAGGAGAAAGAGAAATACATAAACACGGCTAAGCTTTGAATAAGGACTGAGTTCAGACATCTGTTTTCTAACACGGTACAAGTGTACCTAATAATGACACATCTCCCTTGGTTTTCTTCCACAGAGTGAGGGATATGTTCCTAAAGGAGCCTCTGGTAACAGCTTTCAATATTTATACCAAGTACCTTGCCTTTGTGATTTTTTTTTTAAATAGCCACTTTTCCCCAGTAGCTCAGGGAAAGAAACTAGGTCAGCACTGAATTGTCGTAGGGGGATAGAATCCTATGATCCTTGCTTCATTCAAAATGACTTCTAAAAAGTCATTTCAAAGTTTTAGAATCACTCGGATAACCACAGCTATTCAAAAAATATCCAGCTTTCTTGGAGTCAAAACAGGGGAGCACTGTTTGTAAATCATTTCTGTGCAAACTTCAGCACCACAAAGCGAGACTTAAAATACAATGTGCTACAATTACATGTAAGCTCTAAATCAATTCATCGTGACTCAAAGAGGTGACAGGAGCCTCAGACCGCTCTCCCAGTGGCACTCTTCAAAGCTGGAGCCAGCAGTCACTGAGGGACCCAAGAGAAATGTTCTCAAATATCTCCCTAAGTGTGGACAATTTGGGGAATTTGATATTAGCAGCGAGAGCCTGAGACTGTTATCTTTGCTGCAAAGTTTACTTTTTACTTAAGAAAATCAATCAAACTATTCAAAGCCTAGCTCCTTTACTGACGCACATCCTGTAGAAGTCAAATGAGTTCTGAGTGAAAAGGAAAGACCTAAGTTGTAAGCATTTGTTGGTCATGAAATAAATATCCCCACCCTGGCTGACTTCAACCTGTCAAGATGCATCAATCTGCTCCCAAAATTCCTGTTCGCCTCTAGCCAGCCAGCTCCAGTAAACCTCTGGCCAAGGACATCTAAAGGTGACAGCATATTGGAATAAACAGTAACAACAATTTGAACATCAGATTTTCCACAAAAGACCAGAGAAAGAAAAAAAAAAACTTAACACAAAAGAAAACTACCCTCTACATCTTCCAGATCTTCAAACACTATCTTCTATCATCTACCTACCTACCTACCAATTATCTATAAAGTTAACAATACTACAGTTATTATTGTTTTTATTTAAAACTAGCACTTTCTGCATGATTACTTTTGGGGGGGCACAATGGCAAACTTTACCCTGCTTCTCCTTTTACAACCCTGTGAAGCATAGACTTACTATTCCATTTTACAAATAAAAACACTGAAACAGGCCCAGCGGGATGGCTCAGTTGGTTGGAGTATGGCCCCATACACCACAAAGGTTGTGGGTTCGATTCCTGGTCAGGGCACATACCTAGGTTTTGGGTTCAATCCCAGTCAGTTTGCATACAGGATTGATCTCTCTCTCTCTCTCTCTCTCTCTCTCTCTCTCACCCTCCCTCCCTTCTTCTCTAAAATCAATAAACATATCCTAAAGTGAGGATTAAAATATTTTTTCTAAATTCGCTGAAACATAGAGACATGAATTTTCTCAAAGCACAAAGATAAAAATTTAAGCGGGACCTTAAATCTGTGTATCCCTCCAAAATCTTGTGATTTTAATGATTTTATTTCCTCCTTTACTTTCCATTCAGGATAAATTTAATAAAACATTTTTTTAAAAAAAATCAAACAGTATATACATCTTTATATGTTACTTTTTAAGTAACTTAGGTAAATATAAAAGTAATTTTAATTAACATGAAACTTGATGTTTAAGAAGTCAGGAATAAAATAAATAAGTGGACAAATATCTAAGCTGCCTGACAAGTCAAGCATTGATAAGCAAAACAAAATGTCTCATTCAAAGAAAACTAAAAGGGAGTTTCACTCTATGTACAATTGCATTGACATTTCATACCTAAAGTATAAGGATCATAAATCAGTTTTGATTCGTTATTCTGAAAACTCTCACATCCAGCAGAGAACAGTGCCTATGAAAATGACAAGTGTCATAGCCCCTGACATGGAGACTTGTGCTCACTTGACAAATTCTCAGTTCCCTTTAGAAGGCAAAACTCCTTGTCAATCACACAAAGCCAAGATAAAGGCAAAATTTAAATCTAGGTTTCCTGGCTCTAAATCTTCAAATCTAGCTTCCTCTAACCAGTTTCTGAGACAATATTACTACATGTTTCCTTATCTTCATAGAAATTAGTGTTGTCTTCTCTGTATTTCAACCGACGAAATACTCATGCTGTCTCACAATCACGCAAGACTATCTCTTTTCTCACCACTCTCCTTCCCTGAAAGTAAAAAGTTTTTTAAACAGAGGGCAAATCAAACACATCTTTCTATTCCCAGTGTCTAGCATAGTGTATCCCATGAGTGTTTATAAAATGTTGATAAAACCAATGACTAGTTTAGATATAGTTTTAAAAGATGAACTAGTATATCTCACATACATATAAAAATTTGCTCTCCCTGTGCTCTCCCTATGACCTCACCTCCTCCTTCAAATGAGTTAATGAGATATTATTTTGAACCTCTCAACCAAATTTTTAGTAGGGCCATACCTTTTGATATCAATTGAAGAGAAAATTTTCCATCTTATCTCCTATTTTATCATTACCATGCATTCAACCTCCAAGCTATCTTCTCAGATAAATACTGCCCCTGCAGCAGGCCCCAATACTTGGTGTATAAATTCAATTGTTTGCATCTTTAGGGACAGAGGACAAATGTTTAGTATCTCCCTTTTCCTGTTCCCCCAGATCAGGTAGGTCTTGTGTAATCAATATTGTAAGCCATATATTAATATTCTGCTAGGGCTGACCAACAGCCCCTGAAGGACAGATGAACAGATTACTCCAACACAGTTTCACTGTGAAAGAGAAGGCTAAGGGACAGCCTGGCTGAAGGAGCCAGGCAGCCTCGATTGCCTGTCTTGTTAGCCTTTTATTATAACAGCATTTTGAGATAAAGTTTATCTTTTAGATACAATCAGTAGGGTGAGTAATTTTGGGAGGACATATGTGTTTGTAATGTCCTTTAAGTAATGACACCCAAAAGATTAAGCATAAGGATTCCAGTAAACACCCAGGGGTCTGCTATGCACAGACTTGTTTGGAAAGGTCAAGGAATAATTAAGGGCACCACCTTCGACACTACCCTAAGTCTCCCCTAAGTTGGAATTCCGATAAACAGGGCAGGCAGCCTTCCACACACCTCTCTTTTCTCAGAATGTCCTCCTTACAAACTTTCCAACCAAGTTTCAAGTTTCATGCTTCCCCACAATATTCTTTATTTTCCCCTCCCTCAATTGCTGATTGAAGGCCCAATTTTATGATAACTTCCAAGTGCAACATTATTGTTAGAGAAGTACTAACAATAGTTGTAGTGAAATGAAAAAAGGATCCAGAGCTCTACTTATATTAAATCAAAAGTAGCTCATACATTGAGATAACACCAATGGAATAACAGAACTTCTGGGTACAAGACACACTCTTGCTGCTCTCCCCTCTACCCACGCCACTAACCTTACTCTTTTTTTCCATATCTCAGTAAGAATGCCACAGATAATTTTCAGAAAGAGGTAGTGTATAAAAAGTAAATAATAACATTATTCCTCCAGTTTACAGTTCTGTAATAACCACAGTTTCAAGAAATACAGCAGAAATCAAGCAGTTTCAGAAATGTGAGTTTTGCTGGTACTAACATTCAATAAGCTTCAAAAGTTACATATACTAGTAATCTAAATAATGGTATACACAGCAACGAATTGCAATACATATTAACCAATAACTTTTAAAATTCATTAAGACATTAACATATTAACATTCTTTATGTTATTTATTGATTTCACAATTATCTTTGCTAAATCTTTCAAACTTCTCTAGAATTTTCATGACAGAATATTAATATTTCTGAGGGAAAAGTATAATCCTTCTAAATCTATGGATTTTTTATTTCCAAGAAAAAGATATATAGTTGCTTTGGATTCAGAAATAAGCTGTACATATAAACAGAAAAGGGAAAGAAGAATGCAAAATCAAGAGATCAAGAGGACATTAATTATGCACATAAATATTAATAAACTAGAGGCCCGATGCACGAAGATTCATGCAAGAATGGGCCTTCCTTCCCCTGGCTGCCGGCACCACCTTCTCTCGGGACAGAGCCACCTTTCCGCCTTCCACGCTGCCCAGAGGCCCAGAGCGACTGGGGAAGTGTGGAATGCCTACTTCGTCACCATGGTGATGACACAAGCATCCCGCCCCACCCCCAGTGCCTGTGTATGCAAATTAACCTGCCAATTTTGTTGTGTTAATTTGCATACCCACTCCTGATTGGCTGGTGGGCATTGATAAGGTATGGTCAATTTGCATCTTTCTCTTTTATTAGTGTAGATATTTGTGACATTCAATGTACTAAGCTACAGGAAATTCAATATCTATATCTGCATTCCTGACTTTGGCAGCAATAGTAAAATGACATCTTTTCCTCAGTAAGACAAGTTGTTGTTGTTTTTTAAGTTATGTGGTAGACCTGCATGCAATTTCAATTGTTTTTGACATCTTGTAAGAAAACAGGAATGGGTATATAACTAAACAAATAGGCATTTATATATTTCACTCTTACTAATTATAAGATGCCATGATCACCAAATGCCTCCAGGAAAGAATGAATACCTATTCTCTCCTCTATAAGCTGAGAGTATCCTCAGTGGCAGTGGCAGCAGTCAATTCCAGGCTGCCCCAGTGAGAGCCAAAGGGCTATGGGGCTTGAAAAACTGCCTTAGAGCATGACCAGACTGGTGTGGCTTGGTGGTTGAGCATTGAGATATGAACCAGGAGGTTTCAGTTCAATTCCTGGGCAGGGCGCATGCCCAGGTTGAAGGCTCAATTCCATCTGTGGTGCATGCAAGAGACAACAGATCAATAATTCTCTCTCATCATTGATGTTTCTAGCTCTCTCTTCCTCTCCTTCCTCTCTGAAATGCATATATATATTGGCTGGCGTTTGTAGGCAAATTAGCTATAATTTCACATTGAAGTTGCTAGAGGGCCAGACCATTATAAATAGGGAAGCAGGTTGTTTACCATGACAGTAGAAGTGATTTTTTTCTGAAGATGTGGGTAAATAATGCGATTTAACAGCCTTTGAACGTGGAATATATATATATACACTGAGTGGCCAGATTATTATGACCACCTGACGTTTGTAGGCAAATTAGTCGTACACTGCATCATATGTGATATGGAAACCAAAGGCCTGTTCGAACACCTTTCCTGTCTGGAGTTACCAAGATAAAACATCTCCAATTTGCACAGGAACACAAGGATTGGACAGTCAGTCATGTGATCCGATGAGTCACGTTTCCAGTTATATCATACAGATGGCAGAGTGAGAATTTGGCGGAAACAGCATGAAAGCATGCACCCCGCATATATGAGTACAACCCTCAAGCTGGTGGGGGCAGTGTTATGGTTTGGGGCATGTTTTCCTGGCATGATCTGGGCCCTTTAATTCGTGTGGAACAATGCCTGAATAGCACAACATACCTAAGTATCATTGCTGATCAAGTTCATCCTATCATGTTGATGGTGTATCCCAATGGAGATGGCTTCTTCCAACAAGACAATGCACCATGCCACGGTGCTCGTATTGTGCAGGAGTGGTTTCAAGAACATGAGGGAGACTTTACCTTGCTTAGGTGGCTCCCGTAATCACCAGATCTCAATCCAATTGAGCATTTGTGGGACGAAGTTAAAAGAGCCATCAGGCAGCTGGTTCCACAACCATCAAATCTCACAGAACTGGACAGTGCTGTTCATCAGGCATGGTGTCAGATTCCTCGCATCACCTTTCAACATCTCGTGGAGTCAATGCCAAGAAGAATCACCACAGTATTGAAGGCAAATGGTGGCCCAAGTAAGTACTGATGGGGTGGTCGTAAGAATCTGGCCACTCACGTTCAAAGATATCCCACGTTCACTGTTAAATCGCTTTGTTTACCCATATTTTCAAAAAAATCACTTCTATTGCCATGGTAAACAACCTGCTTCTCTATTTATAATGGTCTGGCCCTCTAGCAACTTCAGCGCAAAATTATAGCTAATTTGCCTACAAACGTCAGGTGGTCATAATAATCTGGACTGTCTTCCACCTGGTTTACCCCAGGATCAAGCCAAGTGCAAAGCTACCCAAGCAGTAGTTTCTTCTTTATTTAAAGTAAGAAATCCTACAACTGTTGCAATGTAATAACCTTCTCTTGGCAAAAAAAAAAAGTCCTGGCCAAATATCTGAGGCCAATGTTATTGCCTGTTCATGTCTTTTATGTACTCATTACAACGTGAAGAATTGGAGGCAGTTTTCTCACTGCAAAATGCTCACTGCAAAGTACTGAGAATGTGAATATGAATGTTAAAGGACCTGAGATATTATTCATTCCTTTAACAGCTCATTTTACTGATTTTTTTTTAATAAGCAGAGATTGTCCCTATTTGTAGCTTTTCCCCTGATTTTTTGTTTACATCAACAAGGTCATATGTCGGAGCATCAGACAGAAGATGTTAAACGAAGATTCCAAAGCTGTGGGGTTCCATAATGGCTCTAAGGCTAACACAGTGTGAAACTTCTGGGCCTCAGTTTTCTCACTGCAAAATGCTCACTGCAAAGTACTGAGAATGTGAATATGAATGTTAAAGGACCTGAGATATTATTCATTCCTTTAACAGCTCATTTTACTGATTTTTTTTAATAAGCAGAGATCGTCCCTATTTGTAGCTTTTCCCCTGATGTTTTGTTTACATCAAAAAGGTCATATGTCTTAACAAAAGAATGCACAGCTATAAAGGAAATCTATATTTGATTTTGTTTTGAAACCATAAGGTCTTTAAAGTTAAATGTCATTGTTGTAGACAAGTATATCAGTGGCACTCTATGCTGACAAGAAGTAATGTAGAGAAGAAGGAAGGAAGGGAAAGAAACAATATTCCTATCATCCCTATGATGGCTCATATTTAACTAAGCTCTCTGTATAAAAGGCACTGGCAATATTCTTTGGCATATGTTTATATTTCTCTCACATTCCAGTTTCTTCAGCTTCAGTTCCTAGAATAATCTTGAATATTACGGAGCTTAAATGAATAGCAGGGGAACCCACTAAGATTTGCATTGTGTTAAGTCTATGTTTTACATTAAATTTTCTGAATTGGTTTCAGTTCTTATGGAACACTGCCAGCCCGACAATTCGAGAAACCAAGCCTTGCCTTTAGCAAGCAATGACTGGTTTACCTTATTACTGTTGAAAAATAAGCAATCCGCCTTACATTAGAGTTCTCCAGACAAACTAGCAAGCAATGACTGGTTTACCTTATTACTGTTTAAAAATAAGCAATCCGCCTTACATTAGTCAGAGTTCTCCAGACAAATAGAATCAATAGGCTCTATACAGAGAAAGATTTATTTTTTAAAATTGCTTCACACCACTGTGGGGGCTAACACTCCAAAATCTGCAGGGCAGATCTGCAGGCTAGAAATCCAGGGGAAAAGTTCATGCTGCAGACATAAGTCCAAAGGCAGCATTCCCACTTCCTCAGAGGACCTCAGTCTTTCTAAGGCCTTCAACAGATTGCATGCGCTGCACTCACATTGTCTCAAATTCCACTGATTTCAATGTTAATCACATCTAAAAACTACCTCCACAGCAACATCTAGACTGGTGATTAACCAAATATCTGGGCATGAA
>NW_006294998.1:2071339-2076661 GCF_000327345.1 Myotis davidii | reverse complement strand
CTGCAAAGTACTGAGAATGTGAATATGAATGTTAAAGGACCTGAGATATTATTCATTCCTTTAACAGCTCATTTTACTGATTTTTTTTTAATAAGCAGAGATTGTCCCTATTTGTAGCTTTTCCCCTGATTTTTTGTTTACATCAACAAGGTCATATGTCCTTAACAAAAGAATGCACAGCTATAAAGGAAATCTATATTTGATTTTGTTTTGAAACCATAAGGTCTTTAAAGTTAAATGTCATTGTTGTAGACAAGTATATCAGTGGCACTCTATGCTGACAAGAAGTAATGTAGAGAAGAAGGAAGGAAGGGAAAGAAACAATATTCCTATCATCCCTATGATGGCTCATATTTAACTAAGCTCTCTGTATAAAAGGCACTGGCAATATTCTTTGGCATATGTTTATATTTCTCTCACATTCCAGTTTCTTCAGCTTCAGTTCCTAGAATAATCTTGAATATTACGGAGCTTAAATGAATAGCAGGGGAACCCACTAAGATTTGCATTGTGTTAAGTCTATGTTTTACATTAAATTTTCTGAATTGGTTTCAGTTCTTATGGAACACTGCCAGCCCGACAATTCGAGAAACCAAGCCGTGTCTGTTTATTCACATGAAGGAAAATAAAGAGAAACAGCAGAGTAGATGCCAAATGTAAACAAGTGGTTTGGCCATGTTCCAGGTGGCAAAAGGTAATTCGATCATCATTGCAATTCAGCGTGGGAGCTTATTTTAAATCTCCACAAGAACACAAATTAAAGAGTTACAGTTTATTACATACAAATGCAACTGCTAGCATTTGAAATTAGATTATGAAAACTAATTTAAATGCCCAAATCCCCAAATAATCATTAAATTGTAATGATATGTGGTTGTAACTTTTAAAGTTACCCAGAACCACCTATCATCATTTCTACAGAAAATCACTAATTTGTTGCATATCTATTAAACTACCCTAAAGTAGCAAGCAATGACTGGTTTACCTTATTACTGTTGAAAAATAAGCAATCCGCCTTACATTAGAGTTCTCCAGACAAACAGAATCAATAGGCTCTATACAGAGAAAGATTTATTTTTTAAAATTGTTTCACACCACTGTGGGGGCTAACACTCCAAAATCTGCAGGGCAGATCTGCAGGCTAGAAATCCAGGGGAAAAGTTCATGCTGCAGACATAAGTCCAAAGGCAGCATTCCCACTTCCTCAGAGGACCTCAGTCTTTCTAAGGCCTTCAACAGATTGCATGCGCTGCACTCACATTGTCTCAAATTCCACTGATTTCAATGTTAATCACATCTAAAAACTACCTCCACAGCAACATCTAGACTGGTGATTAACCAAACATCTGGGCATGAGAGATTAGCCAAACTGACACAAAATCAACCATCACACACATGTAATATTTCGATTTAAAATATTTATTAATGCAGGCAAACAGCCTAATGTATATAGGAATCATTTACATGATGATGGGCCTTTTCATTTTTCAAAAATTTATTTAACATATTAAAAATCAATTTCTATTTCACTCTACAACACGCTGTGAGTGTACAGATTTCTGTAAGCTGAGAGCCCTTTATGTAAAGCAGTGCTCTTTTCAATGATTCCACTGTTTCCAGTTGACCTGGATTGTATGATCAAACCTCCTTGGAGCTGCTACCCATCCCCAGCCAGACAAGGTATCTTGCGTGTCTTTCATGAACAATTTCTATTATTGTGCTTCCAGACTCCTAGATTTCCCTAATCTTACTTCCTTCACTAAATTTTGATAAATTCTTGCCCTCCATGGTTTGGCTCAGTGAATAGAGCATCAGCCTGTGGACTGAAGGGTCCTGGGTTCGATTCCAGTCAAGGGCATACTACCTCAGTTGTAGGCTGGATCCCTGGTGTGTGCGGGAGGCAACCAATCCATGTGTCTCTCTCACATCAATGTTTCTCTCTGTATCTCCCCCTCCCTTCCACTCTCTCTAAAAATCAATGGAAAATATACCCTCGGGTGAGGATTAACAAAAGAAGAACAAATTTTGATAAAATCTCTATTTCATTAATTTTTTATAAGTTCTCTTGAAATTAATTTTTCTTTTCAATGTAATGTACTCTGGAGTTCTATTCAAAACCGGTTTGCAATTACAAAGTAATTATCTTCCTGTGAAAATCATTCAGGCTTTAGCTACCCAGGTAAACACCAACTGCCCATCTAAAAACCCTGATTCTCATCCTAGTTTTAATGATTATGTAATTCCCATATCATAAAAATGTAACTGGTTCATTTAAGGTAAAAATGTGCAAATGAAAAAAAGGAAGAGAGGGTCATGATTTAGCTTTGTCTTTACTTACCAATGGTACAGGGATACGGTGCAGATAGAAATATAGGGTACAATGACTGGACAATAACTTATCTGCCACAAGACACTATTACATAGGATATTTGAAAATAAGTCACTAAAATACTTTCAACAGGTCAGTCCTTTCCAGAAAAAATAAAGTAAAATATTTCATTTTAACTACTTCACTGAAAAGGTTATGAAAGTTAATGAACTCCTTTCAAAAGATCCTCTATTGCAAACTAAATCTCCAGGATATGAGTGCTAATAAAATTTTGTGAGAGCTGACACAGTGTGATGAGTATCAAGACGAAAGTCAGACGGTGTGAGCACTATTTGCAGATTTGCGATTTGCTCATTGGCCTAAGAATGCCACTGTCAGAGAATCTGAAACTCTCCACATATGAAGTGTCGCCTGAATCAGTGTGTAGCCCTAAGAGGCAAGTGTCCATTATTTTTGTTTTTCTTTGAAAAATGAACTTTTAAAAAATTACACTTAAAAATGTTATATATTTTTAACTCACTTTACTGAAGTATGATGATATACAAAAAGCTGTAGATAATGAATATATACAACTCAATGAGTTCAGAGATAAGTTTATATCCAGAAAATCAATATCTCTATCAGTGCTATGTGCTTACCCATCACCTCCAAAAGTTTCTTCCTGCAACCTGTAATGTTTTTTTCTTCCTTTAGTGATACGAGTGCTTAACATATGATATGGCCTCTTAAGAAAATTTTAAGTATATAATACTTAATTGTAGGCCCTAGGTTGCACAGTATACCTCTAAAACTTATTTATTTTGTGTAAGTAAATGTTTGTATCCTTTGAGCAACACCTCCCCATTTCTCCCTCTCCCTCCCAAACCCCCCCTCCCCCGCCCAGTCCCTGGCAATCATGATTTGACTCTCTTCTTCTATGTATTTGACTATTTTACATTCCACATATAAGTGAAATCATGCACTATTTGTCTTTCTGTATCTGGATTATTTCACTTAACATAATGTCCTCCACTGTTCATCTATGTTGTCACAAGTGGCAGGATTTTTAAGGCTGAATGATATTCGTGTGTGTGTGTGTGTGTGTGTGCGTGTGTGTGTAGACAGATAGATGATAGATAGACATATGTATATGTATTTTACGTTGTGTGTGAATTTCTGGGAATGCTAGACATGAGAAGTCTGCATCCATTCACCAGCTCTTTTCCAAAGATTTCCACCTTGTCTTCATGAAAAAATTTGAGAACAAGAGAAAAATTACCCACTGTGAATACATAAAGTAAGCAACAAAACTGTAACTAGAGCTGGCCCAAATGTTTGAATCATTAGACAGGGATTTAAAAATAACTATGACTAAAATATCAAAGGATCTACAGAAAAAGGTAGACAAGAGTCAAGAAGAAATAGAGAATTTTAGCAGAGAAATAGAAACTTTTCTAAAAAGTCAAAAAGAAGTCTTGAAGATCCTGTATTACAAACTAAATACACACACACAATAGGAAGATGAGGATTTGTACGATGGGCTTCAGCAGAGAGGATGTATGATGGGGGAAAAATTAGTGAATCTCAAAACTGATCAAGACTAATCAAGAAAAAGGAGAAAATAGACAAATCACAATTACCAAAAGTAAAAGAAATAGCATTACTAGAGATTCTATAGACCTGAAAAGGATAATAAAGGAATATTATAAACAAGTTATTTGAAAATTCAGTAACTTCGATAAAATCAAAATTCCTGGAAAAGGGCAAACTATCAAAGTTTACAGAGAAATAAATATAACATATCCATTAAAAAACTGAAATAGCTACAAACACGCGCAGTATATGTCTATATAGCATTGCTGTCAAATTCTATCAAACGTATTATATCAAATATAATCTATCAAAAACTTAAGAAAGCCCAGCTGGTGTGGCTCAGTGGTTGAGCATCGACCTATGAACCAGGAGGTCACAGTTTGATTCAGGGCACATGCCCGGGTTGTGGTCTCAATCCCCAGTATGGGGCATGCAGGATGCAGCTGATCAATAATTCTTGCTCACTCCAGCTGGTCTGGCTCAGTGGATAGAGAGTTGGCCTGTGGACTCAAGGGTCCCAGGTTCAATTCCAGTCAAGAGCACATGTGTGGGTTGCAGACTTGATTCCCAGTAGAGGGTGTGCAGGAGGCCGCCAATCAGTGATTCTCTATCATCATTGATGTTTCTATCTCTCTTACCCTCTCCCTTCCTCTCTGACATTAATAAAAATATATTAATAATAATAATTCTGTCTCATCATTGATGTTTCTCTCTCCTTTCCTCTCTGAAATCAACATATATTTTTAAAAACTTAAGAAACTATAACTATCATACACAAAATACTATAAATTACAGCATGAGTAATAACTGTAATATCTTTACCACTTAGTATGTGCTAGTCACTGTTCTAAGTGTTCTCCAGATATTAATTATTCATCTTCACAAGAACTCTTTTAGATAAGTATTATTATTATCTCTGAAACTCTGGCAATAGCAGTGTTGCTAGTAAGTGTTGGGTCTGGACTTGAATCCAGGCAGCTTGGCTCCAGTGCCCTTCTCTTTTCCACTGTATTATCCTGAATTCTAAATAAATGAGAGAGCAAAAAAATGGGAATGTGTGTGAATGAATTGGTGTGTGTGTGGTTTGTGCACACGTTTCATATATTTAAAAAGTAACATCATAATAGAAAGGAGAAAGGAAATACTTCTGAGGCAAGAGGTTAACTACAAACTCAAATATAACCTAAATGGATAAAAGTGTGTGTGTTTTTTAAAATAAATATAAATAAGCCAGAAAAGATCATACTGAAATGGCTTACCTCTCAGTAAAGAAAACCTCCTGTGGATGAAAGCAGTATATTCTAAGAAATCTCAAAAGAACAAAATAGTATCTAGTTAGATAATACATTATATAACATATAGTATCCTATATAATAAAAGACTAATATGCAAATTGTCCCCTTGACCAGGAGTTCAACCAG
>NW_006294998.1:2060453-2071181 GCF_000327345.1 Myotis davidii | reverse complement strand
GAGGGTGGAGCAGGTGAGCGGGTGGTGCCAGGTCAAGACAGGTGCCAGTGGGACCCAATCACCCTGCCAATTGCCCCACAGATGGTGACCAGCGGTGGCAGTGGGGGGCAGGGTAAACGACCAACTCCCAGGTGCTTTGGGAGCCAGGCAGGGGCCCAATGACTCAGGCGGAAGGGGGCATGTGAGGGACTGGGGGCCCAGGTGCTGCCCAGGGCCCAGAGGTCAGCTGGGACCTACTTTTCCACGCCAGACACTCAGCCTTCTATCACCAGCCAGGCCTAGGGAACACAACTGTGCACAAATTTCATGCACCAGGCCTCTAGTATAATATAATGTATGTTATCCTATCTAATAATAGACAAACATGGTAATTGACCATAACTTCGCTACACCTCCCATTGGCTAATCAGCATGATATGCAAATTAACCGCCAAGAAAGATGCCGGCTAATTTGCATACTGCCAGCAGGGCGAGACAGCACCATTCCTCCTGCCCTGCCGCCATCTGGGCCTGCTATCTGCGACCCAGGGTGGCAGGCGTCCCTGTGTGGGCCGGCCCACCCGGGCATCCCATGTGTGATCTGACCCGGGGCAGCTGCGTGGGGCAGCAGTGATCATGTGAGACTCGACCTGGGGCAGCTCCCCAACCTCCGGATCGGCCCTGCCATGTGCGTGACCCAAGGAGGTGGGGCAGGCACCAAGGGATCAAGCCTGCCATCTGCCACCCGGGGAGCAGGCCTAAGCCAGCAGGTGGTTATCTCCCGAGGGGTCCCAGACTGTGAGAGGGCACAAGTGGGGTGGGGAACACACCCCCCCAACCCCCTCCCCTGCCAGTGCACAAATTTTTGTGCAACAGGCCTCTAGTATAATATATAAAGGGTTAAGATAAATCTTTTAATCCTTAACACCCCAATAGAAGCCAGTGACATGAAATGAATAATTTATAAAAGAAATATTATGTAACAACTGAAAGGCAGAACAACCAGAACAACTGGAGTGACCCGTCACTATGATGCACACTGCGGCAGCCAACTGGCCTTATTGGGACCCAATCAGCCCCCTCACACACACTCCCATGCCTCCTCCGCCCCCCCAGCCCTGCCCCCGATCGCCCCCCCAACCCCTCTCTCCCCTTGTGAGGTGCCCAAGAGCTGCCCTGAGGTATGGAGCCCCAGAGGGGAAGGGCTCTGTTCCTGGCTGTGCTCCTCCAGACCTCGAGAGCACCAAATTACAAACATGGCTGCCATGAGGGAGGCCTGGCTGAGAAGTGAGAGGAATACACAGCAAAGAGTGTGAGAACTGAGGAAAAGCCTGCCTGGAAGAACCCATACTAGGGGCAGCCACGCCCCCCCACCCCCAACTCCAGCCCAGCCCCACAGGCTGCCTGACAGATGCTACTGTGAGATGGGTGCCAGGAGGGCTCCCTGGGCACGCAAGGGGGGCACACTGCAACCCCTGCACTCTACTGCTGCCCCTCACTAACCTGTGCCCACCGCCACCCAACTGCCCACCCACACCTCAGCCACCACCTCTTCATGCTCATCCTGCTGCCACCACCACTGAAGCCTCCTCTGTCCCATTCTCACCCCGCCCTGCCTCCACCTGTTTACAATGATTGAGAAGAACAGAACAGGCTGGCCCAGCACTCAAGTGCATTCTCTTCTCCCACCGCAGCCAGCTTCCAGGGTCTTCCACTCTGCATTGACAGATAAAGCCAACCTGGGCAAACGCCTGGTGCCCTCATGCGAGGGACCCTGGGGGGCGTAGTTCTGGGAAACCCAGAGCCCAGGCTACAGGAGGGCCTTTTGTGGAGGAAGCACACTACAACTCTCAGAAATCAATGCACCTCCTGTGGCCCTGAAACTCATGGGGGAGACTGAGGGAGCACTCAAAAGAAGCACCATACTGGTCCTCTAGGGGCGCCTGCACAGTTCCTGGTTTTGGGGGACCAGGTGGGACATACACCAACTGCAGGCCCCTCCCCACAGCCTGCCCTGCCTCTGATCACCTCCCCAACCCAGATAGGGGGCAGGACCAGCCAGCCAACCACCTGCAGCCTCTCCCCATGGCTGGCCCTGCCCCCAATTGGCCCTCCCTACTCCGATCAGGGGTGGGGTTGGCCCCGCCTCTGTTCAGCTCCCTCCCTCCCCCCATTCAGGGCAGGGCTGGCTGACCTCCCACAGCCCCTCCCCCCTGCTGTCCCAGATCCATGGCCCCCATCAGGTGGGCCAGCAGACCACATCAATGCACAAATTCGTACACTAAGCCTCTAGTTAGTTAATAAAAGCTATTAGAAAAGTTAATACGCTTCAATTAGAAATAAATGCAATAGAAATTTTTACAATAAAATTAACAAAAACTATAAAAAAGATGTATCTATTACTTGAGGGAATACAGGAAAATGGAATCTGTGGAATAATCTTGATGGGATATATGTTTAAATGCAACCTTTCTGGGAAACAATTTGGCAATGTCCAAGATCTTTATAAATGTTTAGAATTTTTTCAGAAAGAAAAACTAAGATATGGGTAAAAATTGTACGTCTCTTGATGTTTATCACATTTCACACTCCAAGAGTTTGCCAGACACAATGACTACAAGTGAAGATTGTGCAACGAGACATCCTGGTTTTAAATTCAAATTCTGCAACCTCCCAGCTGCATGAGTTGAGGTAAATCCCAAACATCCCTGTGTTTCCATTTGCACACCTGTATAATCGGGACAATAACAGCACCCACTTATGAGGCTGTTTTGCAGATTAGGCAAGATAATATCTCTAAAGACATAGAGCAGCTCCAAGCAGAAAATAATCACAATATAGATGATAGCTATAATTACTGTTTATAATCCGTCATTGAAAAGAACAAAAGTTTATAATAAAAAATGTATGTATGTAATCTTCTGTAACTCTCCAATATTTCTCCAAAGAGTATTTAATAAGTAACAATAAAAAAATCATTATCATTATATATAATATACTTTATAAATAAAAGAGTATGAAGCAGAGGAAAATGATAAACGGTAAACACTTCAAATATTATTAAAACTATGTAGGAACGGTGATGTTATAAGTAATAACAATGAACAGACACTTGGCTTACTTAGATAATGGCATTTATCACCGGTGGGATCAGAAATATTGCAGCCAAATCATAAATTTCTTTTATATCTAATGAGTTAATCTTGTATATTTAAGCCTCTTTGGGTATAGCTGGTATTAGTACAAGAAATTCTAATGAATTATACTTCTATAATAATAAAAGCATACTATGCTAATTAGACCGGGCATCCTTCCTTCTGGACAAAGCCTCAGCGGGCGGGGGCCAAGGCAGAGGCCCCTGGTGGCAGCGGGCGGGGGGCCGGGGCCAAGGCCCTTGCATGAATTTTGTACATCGGGCCTCTAGTTAATTATTAAGTAAATATTACTTGGCTATATGCCCAATATAAGACAAGTACATGAATATATTAAAATAGATCATTACCACATTTTAAGTAGTCCTATATAATTGAATATGACTTTAAATTAAAAATGTTACTTTAGGAAAGAGGATAAAGAAATCTAAGTGGGAAACATCTTAACATAAAGCTCTTTTGAGCATATGTTGTTATATTAATGTAATTCTCATGAAACATGAAAAACAAGGTCTCAAAATGAAATATTGCTTTACTGGCATTCTAAAATGAGGTTATTAATCACATTTACTTTTCATTAATATATATTGTAGTATAATTTCTTAAGCAATGGAATTTTCATAAAAATGCCTATAAAATATGGATATCTCTTGAATTCTTAAAATATGAATATGTTTAAGCTGCATTTTTATCACTTTAAATTAAAGACTTAATTGAAGCAACTTGGCAAAATACATTGGGGTAGTCATCGTTTTGAACTCAAATTTGTTTGCATGTGAGGTTCAGTGAGGCAGTAGTTTGACATGAGATGGAAATTTTAACAGCACTGAGAATTGCATGGCTTTGGGTTTACCATTAATATGAAATATGTTAAGAAGTTCTCCTTATTGTACTTTCATTTATTTGAGCATTAAAAAAAAATACTGTCTTAGACTTGTAGGGAATACATATGATAACTCGTACAACCTCCTACTTCTAGGGATCACTTCAACAACTTAGATTGTCTCTAGACTTTGAAACAATCCTCAAGGATCAGAAATCTCTTACAGCATTTTACCATACAACATACAACCCTTTTCAATTCGATTAATTACTATGATTTGGATCACCATATGGAGTTTTGGGCTTTGGGGTCAGAGCAGGGCTAACCCTAGCTTGGGTGTTTTCTAACCTTATAATGCTCTCTCTGGGCAAATTACTTAAGTCTTCCAGATCCACAGGCAATCCTTATGGTTAAAATGGGCTTAATTATGGAATAGCTGTCTGTGTAAATTGTATATTTACAGATATTTTTTTCATTTAAATCCTTAACACTTCACAATTTGTACATCTCTTTTACAGTGAGATATGAAGTAACAAATTATTTATTTTTTTAAATATATTTTATTGATTTTTTACAGAGAGGAAAGGAGAGAGATAGAGAGTTAGAAACATCGATGAGAGAGAAACATCGACAAGCTGCCTCCTGCACACTCCCCACTGGGGATGTGCCCGCAACCAAGGTACATGCCCTTGACCGGAATCGAACCTGGGACCTTTCAGTCCACAAGCCGACGCTCCGGTTTCGGCTGAAGTAACAAATTAAATACATTTTTCTAATCAGTTGTCTGAAGCTTATTTGGTGACTAAACCATCTTTCTGAAAACTCAATTCAAAATCCCACCTTGTCCAAATCTGCATAGCACAACTCTTATGTTGCCGCACACAGGGTAGGCACTCAATAGGCGGAAGTTCTTGTGCTTCTATAAAGTTTAAATTTGCTTTCCTATAAATTCCATTGTCCCTATTTTGCCTGCAGTCATACTAACAAAACCTAAGTAGCAATCCAAACATCCTCAATTGTTTCAATCAGTCTTCACATGGCATAGTTTTCCAAAATAAGCCACCACGGCTGCCCTCTTTTTTATAAGCTCTAATTGTTAATTTCATCTTCACAAGGGTGACTTCTTGGATGAACCATTTTCTACCAGACATGTTTTCATGATTGTAGATAGTTGGGAAATAATATCCTCCCTTGTTCTCAACACTTCAGTTCTATAAATGCAATCTAATTTTATGTTAGCATTTTTCACATTTTATTCATACTATGTTGAACTAATAATGCATTTTGTCGTTAGCTAAAGCCATAATTTTTATGCACTGTTTTTAAGCCCAATATTCCCCTTTGAAAATATGAAGTGTCTTGATCATCTAATAATAATATTTAAAAATGCCAAAAATCTAATAATAAGAAAGGGTCACTTATCCTTTATCTTACATTTTCACTCATTCAAATTCAAGACATTTTCTAAGAAATTTGTTTTCATTAAATATGTCTTGTTTAAGCCCTAGCTGGTTTGGCTCAGTGGATAGAGCCTTGCTTGGCCTGTGGACCAAAGGGTCCAGGGTTTGATACTGATCATGGGCATGTACCTTGGTTGCAGGCTCCTCCCCGGCCCAGACCCAGTCAGAGCTCATGCAGGAGACAACCAATTGATGTGTGTGTTTCTTTCACATCAATGTTTCTTTCTGTCTATCCCTCTCTCTTTCACTTTCCCTAAAAATAAATAAATAAACTTATTGGCTGCCTCCTGTACGCCCCCTACTAGGGATTGAGCCTGCAATCCGGGCATGTGCCCTGACCAGGAACCTGAACCAGTGACCTTTTAGTGCACCAGACTATGTCAAACCAACGGAGCCACACCAGCCAGGGCTGACTAAAAAGTATTTTAAAGACAGTGATAGTCCTTTTCAATTAAGTACACCTTCAGTGTTTTCAGTATTCATCTTACTTTAAACATCTTTACATAAGCCAGGAAAGAAAAGTTTCAGAAAAGCATATAAAATATAATTTCATTTTGACATATAGGTGTTTATTCACAAGTTTACACATCTTTGAAATTGAGCAGATTCATATATGAATGTATGAATGTATACATGAATATATATATCCAAATGCTAACCAATGTTTAGCTTGTGACTGGGGGGTAGAAAATTAAGGGGACAAATGGACTTGAATTTTCTATACAATTATTTTATAATTTTTAATATAGTGGACATGTTGCTTTTATAATAAAATTTAAACTCTTGGATAATAGTTATACTAGGCAAATATCAGTTAACTTAATAAACAGGAAAAA
The DNA here is from genome assembly GCF_000327345.1 of Myotis davidii. Classification (NCBI taxonomy): domain Eukaryota; kingdom Metazoa; phylum Chordata; class Mammalia; order Chiroptera; family Vespertilionidae; genus Myotis; species Myotis davidii. The sequence continues at coordinate 2,064,931 of NW_006294998.1, read as the reverse complement.
CTCAGAAGATCTAAGTTACTAATAGAAATCATATATGGAAGATAATCATATTTTAAAATTTATAATGACATATGTGCTTTTATTTTAAATATGCTTACAAATATTTTATTCAAATCATTTGCCTTTTTCAAACACTCTGGTTTGAAAGTGTTTTCTACTTCATCATATGGAAGTATTTTTTACTTATCTCTTCGTTAACTACTTTTCTTCTATATTACCCACAAACTCAAAGAGCTTATTGGCACATTGCTCTTTCAGGCTTTCAGAATTTTATGCAATTTTGTGGTATCTCGCAGTACCCTGTTAATAGGATGAGCAAGAGACAATCAAGATAAAATTGGGAAACCAGACTATACTGCAATAGAACAGGAAATTCATTACTAAAATCCATAGAAGCAAGAGAGCAAGATTAATGGCCTTAAGCATTAAATAAGGAGGTAAAACTGAAAAGATAACAAAAGCATTGGTATGTTTTTCATTTTCTCCTCAATTTTAAATATATCTATTTTGTTTGGAATTATTTTTAGGAGTCTCTATTTAAATTAATAAAATAATCGCTCATCTTTAAAGAGTAACAAGTTTAATCCTAAGGGGTGGGGGGGGGGGGGTAATGTAGTGAGAGAATGTAGAATTGGGAGTCAGATCTTGACTTAAATATGCTACTTAAAAGCTTGGTATTATCTGAAATTTAATCAAAAGACTGTATTTGAGAAGGTAAGAGTGTCTGAGATTTTTTTTAAAGGAGAGGAGTTTTCCAGTTAAAATGGAGTCCCAAATCCATACATTTACAAATTTCCCCTACCAAACTCCATATAAATAACAGTGAGGGAAACAAAAATGTGTAAAGGGCAAAAAAATAAGAAAAGAAAGAACAATAGAAAAGATTGGTTAACAAAATGTTGGACAATGGAAACGGCAAGAAGTCATGGTAACTGACTTTAAACATGTTTGACTAGTAAGTTTATTTTAGTTTAATGTTGTGAAACTTGAAAAGAAAAAAAGTTGACTTTTACTTCTGGACTGATACGGCATAGCACAGAGCTAGAACACAGCGAGCTAAAAGTCCAAAAGCTAGAGGAGGACATGGGAACATGAGGCCCCCACTACCCGCCTTTGGGGAAAGGGCTTGAACTTCCAGAAATAGTAAAATTGGGTTCAAGTATATTGTATTTAAATATCATAATGACAAGAGTGTTTATCCAATATAATCCTATATATTCTTAGGTCTGCTTCTATGTTTTTATATATTGTTCTTTACATGGGAATCTTCCCCAATACCTCCCTCATGTGTGTCTAATTGCCCACAAGTGAAAAGGAGGGTTCACCAGCAGAAAGAATCAGATGGCCAGATTGGCTATCAAGGCTCTTCTTACTCTGACTGGCCACAGAGACTTCTCTATTTCTATACACCTTGTCGTCTACTGCTCAAATACTGATTGGGTAAATTCTATGTGCCAGGAACCATCCTAATTTCTAAGGCCATAATAGTGAATAAAACTAAGTCTCTATCTTTAAGAACTTGCATTCTAATGGCAAGAGACAGCCAATAAACAAATTAAAATGTATGTTCATAAGAAAAAGAGAGGTATATGCCCAGCCAGTGTGCCTCAGTGGTTTGGCGTCAACCTATGAACCGGGAGGTCATGGTTTGATTCACAGTCGGCACTTGCCCAGGCTCGATCTCCAATTAATGATTCTCTCTCATCATTAATGTATCTATCTCTTATCGCTCTCTCTCCCTCTCTCTTCCTCTCTGAAATTAATACAAATATATTTTTAAAAGAAAAAGAGAGATATTAATTGTGATAAGGATAGAAGTGGGGATCTATTTGATAGAGAAAAACTGGTCTTATAAACCTGCATGTGAGCAAAGAACTAAAATGAAATGAGGACATGATCTAGAGGCTGTCTAAGGGGAGAGTTTCCTGGGAGAGAAAATGTTAAGCACAAACGAAACACAAAAATGAGACCAGAAGACAAAACCAGGAAGTGACTGCTGTCATGGAGCTTACTTCCTACAGAGAGAGACAGACAAGAGACAAACACAATGTGTTTTAGACAGTGGTAATTTTTACACAGAAAATGAGTATATCCTAAGTAACAGAAAGTGACTCCATGTGTCTATTTTAGGTTGAGGTATTGGGATGACCAGCCTATAGGGTTGAGAGTAGGATGGCTGTCGTAATAGAGCTGCCTTTGAAAAGTGGCAGGAAAGTAACTGCCAGACAAGCCCCAGGGAGGAAAAAGGAAAACAAACAAAGAGGGCTAAAGGGGAAATAAACTCATTCCACTGCCCTGGAATCTACATGGCTCAGCAAATATGAGGCAGGAATTGTTTAAAAAAAAAAAAAAAAAAGCAAAGCAACCATGAACCATCTGCAAAAAGAAGTGACAGGAAAATAGCTGAAGCCAAAGTGGTACAGAAATCTTAATCTTCAAGACATATTGGACAAGCAAGATACAGCAAAAGTGACTTAGAGGAAGTGTTTAGAGAGATTGTAGGCAAAAAACATGGTTTTTCTCTTTCCCATATCCAAGTTTTATCCTTGACTTTCTTGTCCTTTCACTTTTCTTACCCTCTGTTGTTTCAATGTTCACTTCCTTGATCAGGACTCAGATTTTCGTTCCCCAAGACCCATCTCCACTCAGAAAAGGGGAGGGAAGAAGGGAAGCAGGGAGGGGGGAAAGCAGGAAGGGAGAGGCAGAAATAGCGATTTGTTGTTCACTTATTTGAGCATTCATTAGCTGCTTCTTGTATGTGTCCATCAAATTTCACCATACCAAAACTGAATTCAATGTACCTAAAAATCTCTTCCTATTCTTGCCTAACAACAAGTGTCCAATTATCGTAGGTAGAATCCCAAAGCCATCTTTCACTTTTTTTCTCTCCCTTGCAGACCACAACTTAATAATGCCCATGCCCAGCCAACTTGACTTCAAAAAAAAATCATCTTTGGCCCCACTTCTCAAATTTTTTGGAATGTCCTGAGTCCACTCCTTGACATCAATCCCCTGAATTACTGAAGTCGTTTCCTAATTGACTCCCCTATTATTACAGTCACGTGTCCTCCACTCTCCTAGGAATTATCTTTTAAAAACACAAGTATGACTATTTTACTACCATATTTAAAAATATGATGCTCTCCCAGATTCCTCAACCTGCATTTCTGCCCTTCCTGTCATCTTCCCATGCCCCCAGCTGCCCTGCCTCAGTTCACATTCTAGTCATGGTGGAGCCCTTGACTTCCACTTTGATAGAAATCATTAGATCATGGCTCATTAAACCTCTAAACCTCTGCGTACCCAGTTCCCTCTGGCCACAGGCAAGTTGCTCTTTTTTCTCCTTTATTGGTTCAGTCAGTCAGTCAGTCAGACAGGCAACCTAAACTTCCTGGGGGCAAAAGGAGAAAGTAAAACAATAAGAAAATAATTTCATAACGATAAGCATGATAAAATAAACAGAAAAGGGACTTTACATACGTATCTCTAAAAGCTAAGACCTCACCCAGCCAACTTGGCTCAGTGGTTGAGCATAACCTATGAACCAGGAGGTCACAGTTCAATTCTCGATCAGGGCATAGATCCGACTTCAGTAAGATACCTGACACATAATAATCTCCGGAAAGATTTTAAATCAAGTTTGTTTGGACAGAAATACGATTAAAATGACTCAAAGCTAAAGCTATGTATGATACTGTAAAGTATAATTATAAATGGCCAAACATTTTTCTTAGTAGTTATATAAGCATTGTTTCATAAAGACCATTACTGGCTTTAAATATCTTTTAAAAAAAACAACCTAGCTGATAGAAAAAAAAGTATATTAATGTTTGTTCACATATCTATAAAAATAAAGAAAATAAGCAGAGAAGCAATAGGCATGTGAGGAAAAATTGGTTAATGAGGATATTTAGAATCAGAAGATCCCACAATGGGGATCGAGCCTGCAATAAATAAAAGCCAAGGCCTCAACAATGACCAAGAAGTAGCAATATAAACCTGGGGGGCTGCTATGAGGAAGTAGTAAGCAGAGGAAACAGCCCTAAGATGAAAAAGAGCCTAGAGACCATAGTGAGGAGTTTGAATTAGAAGTCATTGAAGAATACTGGGCAGGTGGATAAACCTTCACATTAAAATGAAAACTGGGGGAAAGGGCAGACATAACTTATTCCCATTTTTACTTTAAATAAATTTAATCAATCTCTTTATAAATATGGACATCCATATCATCAACAATGATCCCCAAACTGGTGCCCTGCCTTCCTTATAGAGCAACACTTCCAGTGCTTTACCTTCAACTCCTCAACACTGTACCTCAATATATGGTACTTCATAAAGAATGGTATTGAGTTTTTAATTTTTTTATTTATTGACTTCTATTAGAGAGAGAAAGGGAGAGAAGGAAGGAAAGAAGGGGAGAGGGACTGGGAGGATGGGAAGGAGAGAAGGAGGGAGGGTAAGGGAGGGGGTAAGAGAGG
>NW_006294998.1:2057224-2060265 GCF_000327345.1 Myotis davidii | reverse complement strand
GAGGAAAAGAGAGAAACATGAATTGTTGTTCCACTTATGTAAATATTCATTGGTTGCTTCTTGTATGTGCCCCAACAAGGGATCGAACCAGCAACCCTGGCTTATAGGGACTCACTAACCAACTGAGCTACCCAGTGAGGGCCAGAATGGTATTGATTTTTATGGACTAATTTGTGCAGATTAATTTGTATATGGTTAGGAGAATGAGTATAAACTGTAATTATAAAATCAAGCTAAATGCAGTAAATATATGGTTTTGAAGCATGAAGGGGAGAAAGATATTTAAAACAACAAAAAATTACTGTGTCAGCCATCTCTTCTAAAGGAATTAGAACAAGGAGAGAAATAATGAGTCATTATTCAGAGAACATTACAGGAAATAATGAAGTTGGCAGGCCAGACTAATTTGATGACTTTTTTTCTTTACAGTAGAGACTTTGCTAGTTTTTAAAAAATCAGAAGCATAAACAAGATCCGGCTTCAGTAAGATACCTGACACATAATAATCTCCGGAAAGATTTTAAATCAAGTTTGTTTGGACAGAAATACGATTAAAATGACTCATAGCTAAAGCTATGTATGATACTGTAAAGTATAATTATAAATGGCCAAACATTTTTCTTAGTAGTTATATAAGCATTGTTTCATAAAGACCATTACTGGCTTTAAATATCTTTTAAAAAAAACAACCTAGCTGATAGAAAAAAAGTATATTAATTGTTTGTTCACATATCTATAAAAAGAAAGAAAATAAGCAGAGAAGCAATAGGCATGTGAGGAAAAATTGGTTAATGAGGATATTTAGAATCAGAAGATGCAACTTCAAGTCAAGAACATGCCACTTACTAAGTATTCCTAAAATGTAAATGCTGATGTAATTTGAAATTTTAGTTTCAATTTTTTATTTGTATTCCTCTGCAGATGCAATTTCGTTTTAAGAATTTGTACTTAATACTGACACTGCATTTCCCAATCATATTATTATTCCCCATCTAGATTTAGCTATAGAAGATCACAAGGTTCATTATTTGTTGTAATCCTTAGTCGAGGGTACTTTTCCACTGATTTTTGAGAGAGTGGAACAGAGAGAGAGAGAAACACAGAAAGAAACATCTATGTAAGAGAAATGCATCAATTGGTTGCCTCCTGCATGAGCTCCCACCAGGGCCCAGGCCCAGGAGGAGCCTACAACCAAGGTAAATGCCCTTGATTGGAATCAAACCCAAGACCCTTAGGGTCTGCAGGTTGACACTCTATCCACTGAGCCAAACCAGCTAGGGCAAGATTCATTCTTCTTCTTATTATTATTATTATTATTTAATTTTAATGCTTTATTGTTTAAAGTATTACACATGTCTCCTTTTTCTATTGACCTCTTCCCAGCCTCTTCCATCCCCCAGCACATGCTCTCACCCCCCTACTGTCTGTGTCCATTGTTTATGCTTATATGCATGCATACAAGTCCTTTGGTTATCTCTTACCCCCGCCACCCACCCTCCCTGCCTGAGGTTGGATGGTCTGTTCGATGCTTCTATGTCTCTGGATCTATTTTTGTTCATCAGTTTATGTTGTTCACTATATTCCACAAATGAGTGAGATCCTGTGATATTTATTTTTTTATGACTGGCTTATTTCGCTTAGCATAATGGTCTCCAGGTCCATCCATGCTGTTGCAATTGTGAAGAGTTCTTTCTTTTTTACAGAAGCTTAGTATTTCATTATGTAGATGTACCACGGTTTTTTAATCCACTCATCTGCTGCTGGGCCCCTTGGCTATTTCCAAATCTTAGCTATGGTAAATGGTGCTGCTATAAACATAGGGGTACATATATACTTTCTGATTGGAGTTTCTGATTAGAAGATTCAGGCAGCAAAGTATCAGACACATGTCATAGCAATATCTTTACTGATACAGCTCCTGGGACAATTGGAACCAGGAAGAAAATAAACAAATGGGACTACATCAAAATAAAAGCTTCTGCACAGCAAGAGGAACCATCAACAAAACAACAAGAGGGCCCACCGCATGGGAGAACATATTTGCCAAAAAGTGCTATCATCAACAAATCAAGAAATGACAATGGCTGGCGAGGATGCAGAGAAAAAGGAACCGTCGTTCACTGCTGGTGGGAATATAAACTGGTGCAGCCACTGTGGAGAACAGTATGGAGTTTCCTCAAAAAATTAAACATGGAGCTCCCATTTGACCAAGATTCATTCTTTACCAGTGTTTCTTTGTTTCCCTATGCTGGAAGGAAGTGTTGGGGACACAATTTCAAGTAGAAAAGTGAGAGGAGACATTACAAGAAAATGCAAAGCTTTGCAAGCCATCTTGGGGAATAGTTTTCCAGGCAGAGGAAAAAATGAATGTCAAAGCCCATTAGATTCCTAATGTGCTGGAAGAAAAGCAAGGAGGCTACTGTTGCTGAAACAGCATGAGATCATAGGAGAGAGGTTCCAGATGACATCAGAGAGATGTGTGGATTGAGAGGAGCCTTGTAAACTATAGCAGGGCTCTTTTACTGCAAATGAAATGGGAGCCATTGGAGGAATTTGAGCAGAGGAATAACATTATCTCACACTCAAAAGCCTCCTCCCATCCCACCCTGGCTGCTATGTGGAGAATAGACTATAGCAGTGGTCGGCAAACTCATTAGTCAACAGAGCCAAATATCAACAGTACAATGATTAAAATTTCTTTTGAGAGCCAAATTTTTTAAACTTAAACTATATAGGTAGGTACATTGTTATTAACTTAATTAGGGTACTCCTAAGGATTTAGGAAGAGCCCCACTCAAGGGGCCAAAGAGCCGCATGTGGCTTGTGAGCCGTAGTTTGCTGACCACGGTGAGCAAGCATGTCAAACTCAAAGGCTAACACGGCCAAATACACAAGCTTTAAGTTCATGTGGGCCACAAAAAAACAAAAGCTTCAATTTTGATAGAAACGTAGGTTATTTAGATAGAGACATGCTGACTACAAAGGGCTGAAATAAATGAGTAATCGTTAACATAAAATAATAGAACATTTTAATAAAAAGT
>NW_006294998.1:2052802-2057028 GCF_000327345.1 Myotis davidii | reverse complement strand
CATTGGGGATGTTGACAAGAAGTGTTTCTTTGAAAGTCTATTACAATAGATTGAAAAGACAGCAGCGAGAGAGAAACTGTAGACAGCAAATGTAGACAGGTCTTTAGCAGCAAAAGATGAAAACAATCCCTTCAAAATATATTTTGGGTTGAATGAAACAAATTATGTCAATGGGACTGAATAAAGAGGGGAAAAAAACATTGGTGCAAAAAAACAAAGCAAAAGTAGAGAATGCAAGAGAATTATTAAAATGATTGGCAGTAAATCTGCTTGAAAAGGAGGACCATGAGTATATGAGGGCTGAGAGCAAAAAACAAATTATGTCAATGGGACTGAATAAAGAGGAAAAAAAAACATTGGTGCAAAAAAAACAAAGCAAAAGTAGAGAATGCAAAAGAATTATTATAATTGGCAGTATATCTGCTTGAAAAGGACCATGAGTATATGAGGGCTGAGAGCAACAGTGAAAAGGGGGTAGAGATCAATGCCATCAAAGGTCTCTAAGAAGTAGTTCTCAGGAGAAGCAACTAGGAAAATAGGTGGTGATCACAGGAAAGTACTATGCTTGAAACTGAAATGTTGAAGTTGTTACAGGTATCTGTAATGATAAGGACTATGGTATGTCCATGGAGCAAAAGGTTGAAAGAACACAAGAGGACAAGATCATTAGAAGAAAGGACAATAAATAGCCAAAATGTTAGCATATTAGAAGGATCACCTTGTTGTTTTTTAAATCACCAAAAATCATGATCACCAAGAAATAATATTTAGAGAGAACAACAATGAGCCAAAGGTTTTAATTTTCAAAGAATGAAAAAAAAAAACCACAACATTATCCATCAAGGAACCTTCCAAACTAGTGAGACAGAAGTAAATATAAAAACAGAGATCTGAACCAAGCCTCATGGGATGATAGAGGAGGAATTGTTAGGTACTCAACAGACATCAAATGAGTGAATGAATGAATGAGTGAACGAACAAACGAACTATGGGTTTGGTAAGTATAGTGGGTTAAATAGTGGTTTCCCAAAAGATATGTCTTCCCAGAACCTATGAATGTGACCTTATTTGAAAAAAAAAAGGGGGGGTGTGTTGAAGATATAATTAAGGGTTTTGAGATGAGAACACCTGGATTACTGAGATGGGCTCTAAATGCAATGACTTATAAGACATAGAGGCAAAGACAACATGGAGATATGAAAAGGAAGCAGCGATTCTAGTTACCCAGTCACAAGGCAAAACACACCTGGAGCCAGCAGAAGCTGGAAGAGGCAAGAACCAAATCTCTCTAGACCCTCCAGGTGGCCCTGCTGGCAACCTGATTTTGTACTTCTGGCCTCCACAACTGTGAGAAAATAGATTTTTGTTTCATTAAGGTGCTTGGTATGTGGTAATTTGTGACAGAAATGAATACAATGAGGGAAAGTCTCACAGGGACATTTGAACTGAATCTTGAAAGAAGAATAGAAGTTTGAAAAGGCAAGAAGTTAAAGTGAGTAATGAAATAGTGTTTCAGACAGTATATGCAAGGACAATGAGTAATAAAGGGACACGGCATGTTTTAGGAAAAAGGAAAAGTCTAGGGTAGCTGGACAATGTAAAACTAGGTTATATAACCTCGTATAGCAAAGAGGAAGCAAAAAAGTGAGTTTTTGACTGTGTTCCTTGATGATGCAACTTGCACATTTAATGATTTTTCTCTGAGCTGAACCTAGATAGATTGTAAAATAAGTTAAATATGCATCTATCTTTTCTTCAAACATATTTACTGCTATTGTGCTGAAGACCGGAGCCCTAATTTAAAATGCAAATTGGGTAATAACACCAACAGTCAATGAACATTTATTCATAATTAGTTTACCATATCACTTAACAAACACCTATCCAGGCTAAATAAGTCTTGATAAGGGTTGGAAGTTAAATAAAAAACAAAACCCTCAGTGAATGCTACCTAAATATCCTAGCACACCATCTGTCTATTATATTTAAAATACAAAATCATTACCTTTCCCCTAGAACTAAGTCTAAAATTTCTTATTTCTCAGTGGTACTTTTTTTTCCCATATCACTTAACAAACACCTATCCAGGCTAAATAAGTCTTGATAAGGGTTGGAAGTTAAATAAAAAACAAAACCCTCAGTGAATGCTACCTAAATATCCTAGCACACCATCTGTCTATTATATTTAAAATATAAAATTATTACCTTTTCCCTAGAACTAAGTCTAAAATTTCTTACTTCTCAGTGGTACTTTTTTTTTTCTCAGTGTCCAGGCCTGAAAATTTCAGGTTTCTTCTCTCCACCATCAAGAAAAGTGCCTGAAAATCCATCCTGGTACACATCTTTCCAATTCACCCACTTTATCTATTTCCATCCATCACCCTAGTATAGCATCTTAAACTCCCTAACTCCAAAGTGTTCCCTCCAACTCTTCAAACTTGTGCAAAAAACAATGTTCTGATTTACACACACCATTTCTTACCATAATAATGATGATTATTATCCCTTATCAATAATCAGACTGTATTATTCAATTGGCATGTAACTAAACATACAAAGCCTGAGGTGCTTACACCACCTCGAGCTTATGTGATGCCCCCTTCACTGTTAATCATTCATAAATGCATATGATACAAACTTCCAACAATACTTAAGAATGCACATCTCCTTCCCATCCCTGCTCTACCTTATCTGATTTCTCTACTAAGAGACCATTATACTGATAACAGTAATCTGGAACTACATCTGTTCTCCCAGAGCAGTTAGGTTTTGTTGAAATGTCCCACACACAAACACTTTTCTTATTTAAAAAAGGAAAGGAGGAGTGGTAGACTTGGCTCCTTTAAACTATAGGATGTCATATATGATGGCAACTAAAACAATTTTTAAATGTTTCTAATGAACACGCATTCAAACTGAAAAATTTTTTAAAAGAAAAAGAATTTGGTTAGGCCATATCTACCAACTCACTTGCTCATCCATTTATTCCTTAACATCCTCAGACTTTATTTTGTGCCATTTATATCTCTCTTTCCTTTAAAAAACAACTCAAATGGTTCCAACTCCCCTGAGGGAACCACTTCACTCTTCTAATCTCCCATAGCAAGTGTCGTATTTTGGAATTATAAAGAAGTACCTTACAACATTGTCAGGGTATAAAGTGAAAATAAAAAATAATATAGTCTGAATAACCCTTTTAAGCCTCTATAATCACCCATAAAAAAGAGGATCTCAGTTCTACATAAAACTCAACTCAAAAAGATGCTTTATACTGAGTAAATGATGATGACCATAAATCCTATAAGAAGAATATGGAGACTTTAAACTGGTCCATTTCTCTCCCCTTATGTACTCTCCATTCAAAATATTTAATGTTATATGTATTTCTCTCTTGATCTCCCTCCCTCCACTCAAAAACTTATAGGCGTAGACAGTGTTGCTCAGTGGTTGAGGGTCAACCTATGTACCTGGAGTTCCTCATCGGGTCACATGCCCAGGTTGCCAGCTGGATCTCTAGGGGGTGTATGGTGGGAGGCAGCCAATCGATGGTTCTCTCTCAACATTGATGTTTCTGTCTCTCTCTCCCTCTCCCTTCCTCTCTGAAATCAATAAAAAAAAATACATTTAAAAAATACAACTTGCCGAAACTGGTTTGGCTCAGTGGATAGAGCGTCGGCCTGCGGACTGAAAGGACCCAGGTTCGATTCCAGTCAAGGGCATGTACCTGGGTTGCGGGCACATCCCCAGTGGGAGATGTGCAGGAGGCAGCTGATCGATGTTTCTCTCTCATCGATGTTTCTAACTCTCTATCTCTCTCCCTTCCTCTCTGTGAAAAATCAATAAAATATATTTAAAAAAAATACAACTTATAGAAATAAATGTGTACAATGTAATTTCTCTGAGCACACTATCTTGCATGTTGTTTTATAGACCTACCTCCTTTACTATAATGTAAATATCTCCCCAAAAAACTGAGTACTCAATGTTTGAATGTTATACATGGTAGTTACATGGCAAATAGTATCTAATGACATTATTTAGTAGGACTAGAGGCCCGGTGCACAAAAATTTGTGCACTCAGGGGGATCGCTCAGCCAGGCCTGTGCCCTCTCTCAGTCTGGGACCCCTTGGGGAATGACCACCTGCTGGCTTAGGCCCGCTCCCTGGGGAATTGGGCCTAAGCTGGCAGTCAGACATCCCTCTGGGAGCCCTTGGGGGATGTGCAC
>NW_006294998.1:2045237-2052563 GCF_000327345.1 Myotis davidii | reverse complement strand
TTATTGATTTCACTGTTTCCAAGATGCTGTTTCCACTTTGTCTGTCCTTGAGATAATCTCCACCTCACTTTCTACTGGATCTAGTTATTTCAAATAAATATGACGGAAAGTGTATTTCTACCCACTCTTATACTCATGGTATCATATTTATTAACATACTAGAGGCCCAGTGCACAAAATTTGTATACTGGGGAGGGGAAATTCCCTCAGCCCAGCCTGCACCCTCTCGCAATCCAGGACCCGTCAGGGGATTTCTGACTACTGGTTGAGGCCCAATCACCTAAACCAGCAGTCAGACATCCCTCTCACAATCCGGGACCGCTCGTCCCTAACTGCTCACCTGCCTGCTCACCCCTAACCGCTCACCTGCCTGCCTGCCTGCTCCCCCCTAACCACTCGTGTGCCTGTCTGCCTGGTCACTTGTAATCACTTGTCTGCCTGCCTGCTCAGTGCGCATCATAGCGACTGGTCATTGCAGTCGCGTTCCAGTCATTCCACCATAACGATTGCTTAGGCTTTTATAGATATAGACTAGAAGCCCAGTGCATGAAAATTGTGCATGGGGGGGGGGCGGGTCCCTCAGCCCAGCCTGTGCCCTCTTGCAGTCTGGGACTCCTCCCTCTCGCAGTCCAGGAGCTCTTGCTCCTTACTGCCTGCCTGCTCGCTGCTCCTTACCACTTGGCTCACTGCTCCTTAGCGCTGCCGCGGAGGCAGGAGAGGCTTCCACTCACCAGCTATGAGCCCAGCTTCTAGCTGAGTGGTGCTCCCCTGTCAGAGCTCATTGACCCCAGGGGACAGCTCCTGCATTGAGCATCTGGCCCCTGGTGGTCAGTGTGCATCATAGCAATTAGTCATTCTGCCATAACAGTCGCTTAGGCTTTTATTATATAGATGAAATCTGTGCACATTAAAAGGGAATTAATTAGAGGAAATATTTTAATATTGCTATTTGCCCTTTCTCCATAATAGAAGTGTCAGAGATAAAATTAGTAAAATGTATATGAAAATCTCCCTCCTGTCAGAGTCTGAGGTGCACCGTGGGACCCAGAGTCAAGTCCCCACCCACCCATATGCTCCTTGAAATCACGCGAGACCCAGACCTGGCTGGCCCCACCCCCGTCAAGCCCCACAGGCCAGGGGGCGCAGCCTTAGGTCCCCCGGCCTGGTGTCAGTGCAGAGGGCATGGCCTCAGGCCCACCAGCCCCGGCACAAGGGTGCAAGTGTGCAAGGGCAGGAGAGCATGGTGACCATTTGCATATTACCTCTTTATTATATAGGATAGGATCGGGTGATGCAGTGAGAACAAAATTAAGAATAAAAAATGGGGCCAGAGGAATATTAAACACAAGCTTTACCTGAAACAATTCAAATTGTTTGATGTATGGAAAATAATCAAAGATAACAGATTTCCCAATGATATGGTTAAAGTTTAAACTCACCTCAAAAATAAGCAGTCCCATGTCAGACCCAGTCCTTAAATAAGGATATCAAGCCTGAATCAAAGCTGAATTTGGATATTTTAATTTCTCAGTTACACCTTATACAATCTTTAATTCCTAAGTTCCCATATCAGTCACATATTTTGTTCTGTAGGAAGATAGCCTTGACAGAGAGTCTTTCCAAGCAGCATGATAGAGAATCCATGAACTATTCTGCAACTCAACCCAACCTTCACCTGTTTCTCTGTTTAATACAATGAACAGTCATCTTTGCTTTATACCTCCAGAATAAACTCTCTGAGTTAAACAAAAAATGATGCCCCAGTCCAAGTCACTCACCATCTTTCTCCTACTTATCCTATATAATAGAAGTAATATGCAAATTGACTATTTCACCCTCACACATGATGGCCACCCCCATGTGGTCAAAAGATGGCTTCCACAAGATGGCCGACAGGGGAGGGCAGTTAGGGGCGACCAGGCCAGCAGGGGAGGGCAGTTAGAGGTGATCGGGCCAGCAGGGGAGGGAGGGCAGTTGGGAGGGACCAGGCCTGCAGGGAATGGCAGTTAGAGGAGACCAGGTAGACAGGGGAGGGCAGATAGGGGAGACCAGATCAGCAGGGGCAGGCAGTTAGGGAAACCAGGTCAGCAAGAGAGGGCAGTTGGGGGCAATTGGGCCAGCATGGGAGCAGTTAGGTGTCAATTAGCCTGGCAGGGGAGTGGTTAGGGGGGTGATCAGGCTGGCAGGCAGAAGTAGTTAGGGGCAATCAGGCAGGCAGGCAAGTGGTTGGGAGCCAGCAGTCCCGGATTGTGAGAGGGATGTCCAACTGCCGGGTTAGGCCCCACAGGGATCAAGCCTAAACCAGCAGTCAGACATCCCCCGAGGGGTCCCAGATTGGAACAGGTGCAGGCTGGGCTGAGGGACACACACATCCAGTGCACAAATTCTGTGCACCAGGCCTCTAGTAACTAAATAATAGACATGACATTTGTTCTACTTAGGGTTTATTTTAAAGCCACATTTGGGTTTGTTTGTTTGCTTGCTTGTTTTCACTTTCCTCAAATATAACTTTAACTAAGCAGGTGCATGCTGGCTTTGTCTTGTCTTGTTTCAAAGACACCAAGATCAGGAAATAGCAAGTCTTAATAATTTTCTCATTATTTCTTAGTTTTTCCCCATCCCTACTCCTGTCAAACCGATATTGAAATTAGCCTAACAAATAACCAACTTTACAGCTGACTAAATAGCATTATTTGAGGGTTACTGGAAAGGTCCCTAGAAAAAAAACCAATGTTTTAACACCATTAGAACTATTTTGCTACATTAAGTTTTATTCAAATGTACTTAAAAGGTTCAGTGAGGGGAAAAAGAAGGTCAATGTCTATTTGAAAAGCAGTTTGTCTTGAATAGAGAGGCATATAATAAATTGCAGGGTTCTGTTAAAAAGGTGATTCATTGGTAAAGACCAATTCATCATGAAGGAACTGGTTAGGGGTGGGAATTGGAATGAACCCAGTGGTTAGTCTAACAAGAAGAGGAACAAAGAAGTACTAGTACTAGAATCTTGGTTACCCAGGTAATTACAGACAGATAAGAGACTGGATATTACAGGATCTTAACTAGAATAAACAGAGAATCGGTTGCTATTACTGTTAGTAGTTCATTTGTTTTTAATCTTTTCTGTTCTGACAAGGGTGAAGTTGAAAAAATCAATACATAAAAGGAGGGAGAAATTTGTAAATGTATAGAAACAAACACACCAAATTATTTGGGATAATTTCAAATTTGAACTGAAGATTGTATAGTGATCCAGAGCAGTGCTTCTCCAACTTTAATGTGCATATGGATCTCCTGGTGATCTTAGTAAAATGAGGATTGTGTTTCCATTGATCAGAGATAGGGCTTGAGATTCTGCCTTTCTAACAAGCGCTCAGGTGATGCCCAGGCTGCTGATCTGCAGACCACACTTTGATAAGGAAGAGAAAAAGTATAGCAAAGTACATTGGTTACAGTGAAACACTCTGAAGAGACTTTGTGGAGGACACGAAAAGTAGAAATAATGTCACTATTTCCACAAAATATCTAGCAATATAGCAAGTATTCAGTACATGTTTATTCAATCAAGGGTCTCTCAATTAGAGGATACCCTCTTCCATTTTTGGAATTGCTCCTCATCCTTAAAGACATCTGCACTATTTTAAACTAAACTCCCTTAATTTTCTAATGAAATATGTGAAAGGAAGGAGAAAAATGCCTCTTCTTTGCCACAGTTACTACACCTACTCTCCCAAATCAAAACAGAAATATATATTAATATAAACATAGACATATGCAAATAGGTATATACACATTATAACTGTCTTCAAAGTGACTGTATTTCTTAGATTTTTGTCCAAAGTTAGTTACGCTTTCTCAGAATTTAGTGGCCTAATGAAAATGTTATTGTAAAGTGCTTCACATTAATTTTAAGTGATTAGGACAGAGCTTGTTGGCTCATCGTATGTGTTCATTAAATATTTCTTGGCATATATAAAACTTAAAATTTATTTTTATCTTAAGTAATCAAAGCAATAGTCTTATTATGTAGGTAGGCAGAATATTTTTCTGCTTTTTTTTCTTTTTGTAAAAAGAAATTAAGGTACAGAGAGGTTGAGAATCCTTTCAGAGTCACAGAGCTATTAAGATATTTGCCATACCCTGATACTTTGCACTTGATTCTATTGCTTTTCTTTTTTCATCATACCATTTCTCAATATGGCACAATGCTCTCTTCAACACATCAAAAGCTAACCTAATAATCAAGTGAGATATCATAGAATGAATGCCCAAAACAGTGTCAAAACATTTTAGCAAAGAGAGCTCACTTAAGGAAAAAAAATGCATTCTACAAATTTAATTTATTATAATAGGAAATAAATTGCCACTTTTTAAGGTAAAACTTAGCTTTAATTTGACAATGCTGCCTCAAAAATTATTATGAAGGTAATATTAAAGATGAATAATAAATTTGGGAAAAGTATGAGGTATATAATTTAACAGTAATTTGTAACATTCTCCACTACCTCCTTCAAATTAGGATAGTTAATTAAAACAAGTTAAGTTAAAACGATCCACGTTTTAACAGTGTTTGACCAGATATTACCTCTAGGTCAGAAATGTTAGTAGATAAGCTTAATGTAAACTCCATCCCAGTGGAAATAATAGGCACCCAGAATGACCAAGCTCAGGTGGAAGCATTTAATTACCAGAAAAAAGTGGGGATGAGTATTACAATAGCAATAGGGCTGGAGCAGTCCTTGAGGGTACATAGAACAGTCTGACATACAGAGATCCCTAAATGTGATTAATTAATCAAGATCTATCCATAAATAAAATTATTAGACATCCCCTAAGGTCTTGATTAACCGTTGTAAAATAAAACAATTCTAGTGTTAATTTACAAAGGCCTTCCATAAACCAGTAGCCTAGAGAATAGAACTTTGAGCCTAACTACCAGGTCATGGACCCAGAGCCTCTGCATGAAGAGTAGATAAAATATATTTGAGTAATAACTCAGTTTTATCTTCACAAGATTGTACTATAAACTCTTTTAAGCCTAACCAAAAATGACTTTAACTAGGCCATACCTTGCAAAAAGAGGAATGCCCAAACTTCAGGGTTATACTGAATAGTAAATCAAGGTTAAACTAACTCCTGTGTTATTTCAAGGTTAAACTAATTCCTGTATTATTTGAATAGCCCCCTATTGGGGATCGAGCCCGCAACCAAGGCATGTGCCCTGACCAGGCATCGAACCAGCAAACTCCTAGTTCATAAGTTGATGCTCAACCACTGAGTCACACCAGCTGGGCTCCTGTGTTATTTGGATCACTGAGCTCCAACTCAGGAACTAAACTGTGGGAAAATACTAATAAACAAAATTACTATTGTGATTAAAATAAACAATCAGAGGGTAACTTCAATTCAGATACAATAAATCCTGGATGTGGTCTTCTAATTGAAGTAAATTCATAGAGCTCCCAATAGTTATCTGGCAAAAAAATTTCTCCATCTTCATAAAAAGCACATGACTTACCTAAAAGAGCGATATTTCTCTGACTTCCCCCTAGAGCGCCACACAGATCTATTACACCCATGATACATGCTGGTGAGACCTAAAGAGCTGGAAGGAGCTCGGCAGGATGGAGATAAACCCTGGGAAACAAGGAGTCTCCCACTTCAGTAAAGTCCCTGTGGTCACATCATCTATGACAATGCTTCTTCTATGTCAGTGTACATACAAATCACCTGAGCCTATTATTAAAAATACGTATTCTGATTCAGTAAATCTGAGATACCTGCATTTCCAACAAGTTCCTAAGTTTGTAGTTCCTAAATTACACTTTGAGAAGCATAGCTAACATTTTGGAATATTGCCTCTAAAATGAATTACTCCTGCTAAGAACTCATAGTGTCAGATGAGATCTTGCGTTTTGAATATTCTCCTCTTAGCCTTTTACTATATCCTTTAAAAAGCTGTCAAATTTCAATCAGGTGCAAAGCCAAAGAAGGGTCTCAAGCTGGCCCAGGGTCCAGTGCAGATGGTTCTTCCATTCAGGCTTGGATGCTGTATGAAGTTTAGGGCAAGCTCTGATGGAAGAATCTAGAAGAGGTACTTGGAGTTTAAGATTAAGACCCAGTGTCCCTCAGCGGGTATCATCTTTTGGTGTGACACTTGTCTCCAATGTTAGATGGGACATTAGATAACCACTCAACCCAGGCTACCATCATAAACTAGGTGCTATTAGATCAACTTAGCTGTAAAGTCAGAGTTACTAAGAAGCTTTACAAAATTAAGTAGAGGTGGTTTATGTGATCAGATCTGAGAGTGCTCCCAAAGGTATAAGTTGCAAGAGGTTATTCACATCACCAGGAACATGACTACAGCCACACCTGTGAGTCTCCCTCATCCCAAACCCAAGGTACCAAAAAAGTTCCCCAACACAAACTGGCTTTAGAGGAATATGCTAGAATAACTGAAAATTGTACTGCTTTAAGATTACAGCAACTCTCAAGGAAGATACTGAAGAACAATGCAGAAGGCAAATACTTAATTTGTACAAAAATTTTAGCAGTCACTTAAGATCATCCACTTTGCCAGGGAGGAGCACTGGGTTGGAGTCAGGATTGATATAAGATATCTGCACAATGACAAATGCTTCACTAGAAGTATTACAAAGAGATGTGGAGACATAAAATAATCATGCCTCCTTGCCCACATGAATGCTCACTAGAAGACATTCTCTGCAAAAAAAAAAAGGTTATCAGTGACCAGATGGCAGCATTAGGAATTGAGATTATGTTTCACATTGCAAAGAGAGCTGGACATTTGCTTAATGAGCTTATGAAGAAAAGGCAATGGCTGTTAAGCATAAACATGATCTATTCTTCATTAAGGCCCATTTACCCGGGTGCAAGCAACCTCACAACTTGGGGTTCTATTCATCTGGAGGTTTAAGGGGGAAAAAAGGGAGAATAACTCCAAGGTGAAAAATAAAAAGGCTATTCATCTGGAGGAGACCGCCATTTGGGAATGGACTGGCCATTTGGGAATTCTCTATCACTAAGAAACAAGTAGAATAAGAAATAACATTGTTGGTTAAAATCTGGTACTGGGCATCCAGGAAGAATGAGGCTGCTGAACACTCTAATAACTAGAAGGGGCCCTAGCTGGTTTGGCTCAGTGGATAGAACGTCAGTCCGCAAACTGAAGGGTCCTGGGTTCGATTCCAGTCAAGGACACATGCCTGGGTTTCGGACTCTATCCCCAGTAGGGGGCATGCAGGAGGCAGCCAATCAATAATTCTCTCTCATCATTGATGTTTCTCTCTCTCTCTCTCTCTCTCT
>NW_006294998.1:2044106-2045047 GCF_000327345.1 Myotis davidii | reverse complement strand
CAGAAGGGGGAAAAAAAGAACTGGGAGTCCAGGTATAACTTTCGTGATCAACACTTATACTATCACAACTCTACACAGACAAAACAAAGGCTTAGACACTTTAGAAATAAAGTTATGGCTAAAGACCCCCTTTTCCCCCCAACTAATTAAATTGCCAACCAGATTCAATATAAATTGAAATTGTTCATAAAGTAAGTCAACTTTTACTCTGTAACTCTAGCCAGCTATGACTCTGGCCCCTCATAGAATCAAGGACTATATCTTTTTCTTACAAATTCTTGCATGTTACTGCAGTATCATAATTTTATAATTTCTTATTTTCATCCTTTTTTATGTAGAAATATGTATGGGTATACTATATATAGATATATATACATATAACATATATATGTGTATAGAGTACATGTGTTTATATTTAATATATATGTGTGTGTGTGTGTGTGTGTGTGTGTGTGTGTGTGTGTGTATATATATATTCACAAAGGACATGGAGGATATATGTGTGTGCATATATATGTACTAGAGGCCCAGCACGCACAATTTAGCTAGCTTCCATTTGCCTCAGCTGGTCACCCCGCCCTCTGTCGCTTGTAGCTCTCCACCACTGGTAGCTCTCTGCTGCTCATAGCTCTCTGCTGCTAGTAGCTCTCTGCCCCACCCTCCACCACTCATAGCTCTCCGCCCCTAGTAGCTCGCACCCTGCCCAGCGTGCCGCGAGAGCTGGTGCTGGTTTGGTCATGACAGCTTCATGGCCACAGGCTTTTTATTAGTATAGACTAGAGGCCCGGTGCACAAAAATTTGTGCACTCGGGGGGAAGAGGGGGTCCCTCAGCCTGGCCTGTGCCTCTTGCAGTTCTCGGACGCTCGGGAGATAACGCCCTGCTGGCTTAGGCCTGCTCCCGGGTGGCAGAGGGCAGGCCCAATCCCTAGGTGCAGCCCCT
>NW_006294998.1:2037593-2043365 GCF_000327345.1 Myotis davidii | reverse complement strand
CCCAACCGCTCCTTTTTATCTCTTAGGCCTCAGCTGCTGAAAGCAGGTATCTGGTTTGTTTGGGTTCTATTATCAAAACACTGTTTCAACTCTAGCTCTGAGATCCCGGCTGGCTGAAATCAGGTTTCTGGAGTTTGTTTAGATTCTATATTTGTAGCAATGTTCAAACTGCAAGCTCAGAGGCCGGCAGCAGCAGGTGGGGAATGTTGGAGTCCTCTGTCACTGAAGCATGCAAGCCTCATGTTAGTTTCAAGCTGCCTGGCTGCCGGCTGCCATCTTGGCTGGAAGTTAATTTGCATACCTCGCTGATTAGCCAATGGGAAGGGTAGTGGTCGTTCTCCAATTACCATGTTTCTCTTTTATTAGATAAGGATATATAATGTATAATTTACTTCTATGTCTTCTTTCATTTTCTCTTACTATTATTTATGGACATTCAACAAAGGATCATAATGTAACTAGTAAAGACATAGAAATCACCAAGAGCCAAAACCGGTTTGGCTCAGTGAATAGAGCGTCGGCCTGTGGACTGAAAGGTCCCAGGTTCGATTCCGGTCAAGGGCATGTACCTGGGTTGCGGGCACATCCCCAGTAGGAGATGGGCAGGAGGCAGCTGATCGATGTTTCGCTCTCATTGATGTTTCTAACTCTCTATCTCTCCCCTTCCTCTCTGTAAAAAAATCAATAAAATATATTTTTAAAAATCATCAAGGGATCCTGGACTCAGAGAACATTAGTGCCATGACCCTGGCTCTCCATGCACTAGCTGAAGTGACCCTGGATTGTCTCCAAGGGGGAAGGACCAGTGTAAGCACACACGCCTTAGTTAGCCAAAGGTTAGACAGCACTAGGCACAAAAGGTGTGATACAATTCCCTTAGTGGCTATGTGTGTGTATACTCATCTCAGTCACTGGCTACAACTGAGTAACCTAACGGGACAGACACTGGACACAAACTGACCCAACATGGTTCTCTCGCCCAGAACTTAAAATTTAACAGCAAAACAAAGACAGAGAGTGCTTGGTGCTGTCATGTTTAGGACCAGGTTCTAGAGAAAATTTCCCCAAGCTTTGGCTAAGGGCATCCTTATTCTTTGCTTTGTCAAGGTTCAGTTCAACATTTTCTTTAAATTGAGATTGCACCAAAAATTTTTCCAACATATCCATTCTTTAGCTTAAACACAAAAGAGTGAGATACAGATGCTTACAATCATCAAAAAATATAGCTCTAAAAACCATAATATTAGACTGTAATATGTATCCTAAAAATACCTAGCAGAAATTCCAAAAATTTAAAAATTAGCAACACTAAAGGCTATTTGATGTCTACAAAGTTTTTTCCAAGTTATCCCTCAATTCTGAAATATCCTGTTTCCATCCTCAGCCCACCTTTTTCAGAAAGAGCCTAACAGAATATCTACTTAATATGTCTTTATAGACATCTAACTGCAATATTTACTGAGGTTCTAGTAAATTATTTAAAAAGTTTTACAAAAGAGCCTTTTAGGAGTAAGTAATGAATAGTCAAGCTGGATTTGGCAACAGATTATACAAAGTGGTTTTCCTACTCATTCACGTAATGGCAGCTCAGCTATGCCTGACCACACATCACTCTTTATAAAAAGGCATGTGCATGTGGTGAAGGACTTAACACTGAGGGAAACCCGCAGCAGGGAAATTTAGAAAATTAACTGATGAGTGTTCTACTTCTCTCTCCATTCTGTAAAACTGATCATCTACTTTAGGAGATATGTCCTTTCTATAGTACAGCTAGTTGTGTGCATAAATGAAAATATGCTTATAGTTTACACAATATACATTTCATAGCAAAAGCCTAAAATAAGTCAGATGTGTAAAACCTTCCCAGATGAAGTACTTTTCTTTGTCGAAAAGTTTCTAATTATTCTTTCTGTTTAGAACATATTTAGGTCTGACAAGTACATACCCAATGCATACAAAGAGATTCCAATTTCATGGAAGAATCTATTAGGACTACAGTCTCCATATAAAGTAGGTAAAGCATACAACCTATACTCATTTCTAATTCTGAAAATGTATGTAGTCCAAATAATTTATCTTTCTATTTTTTTTTTTGGTCACACAAAATTTCAGCAGGTTTTTACCTTTAAATTTTACCCTCTACTGAGAATGTAAGAGCCATAGAAAAATGAATTCTTTTTCTACATTCTCTCATTTTAAGTCTATTATAAATTTATTGTCAATTAGTATTAGCAGATATGCTGAATTTAGAAAATGAAGCTATACTCTATTTAATTCAGCAATTTTGTTGAATCTTCTGTTATTCCTAAGAACTTGCATTGGGAATTTGCTCATTTCCTATTACAAAACCAACAATTACATTTAAACTGCATGACTCAAATATATATGTAGTTAGCCATAATAAAACTGTTAAGTAGACTATAATGTTAGTGAAGTTCTAAGCTTTACCAGCCTTCCATCTCTTTTTCTATTATCTATTACCAAATCCCATTTCTCTTTACTTTTACCCTCAGAAGCCCAAACACTGCCTAATTTCTGTGGAAGGATTCTGAAGGCAACCCCTTCCCCAGAAACACAGACAGTGTACAATCAGGTCTCTACTCAACTATATTATTTCATTCTCCACAACCATGTACCTCTTCCCCCCATTATAAAACTCACTCCTTTCATGAAAGTTTAGATGGTCTCATGGAATAAGATTTAGTTTTTAGATATAAATGACTAAGAATACTAAAACCTCAAAAATGTCTTTTTAACAAACAAATTATTGATTAAAGTGAAGGATAAATGACATGACCAAAATCACATTGTTAGTGAATAAATCTAGTGACCTACACTCAATACTCCTGATTCATAGCTAATTTCTATATTATTGTTTCTCTCATCATTATACATCAATTGCATTAAAAGAAAAAGGAAATAATTTAATAAAAATATATTTCTATGAGCATTCAAAATCCAAGTGCTTACAGTAAGAAACTTTTTAAAAATATTTTAATTGATTTGTTACAGAGAATAAGGAAGAGAGATAGAGAGATAGAAACATTGATAAGAGAGAAACATAGATCAGCTGCCTCCTACATGCCCCCTACTGGGGATCGAGCCTGCAACCAAGGTACATGCCCTCGACTGGAATTGAACCTGGGACATTTCAGTTCATGGCCCGATGCTCTATCCACTGAGCAAAAATGGTCAGGGCAACAAAATTTTTAAGTAACGTTTCCAAAATACAAATATGTTAACAATTAAGAAGTAATACATATGGTAAATAAAAATTTGGATGATTAAAACTACAATACCTAACTGATAATGTATAAAATGGCCTAAGTTACATCTTTAAAAATAATACTTATATTTCATCTATATATTTTTTAGCATTAGGAAAAAAATAAGATAACCAGGGGCAAAAATGACTCAGACGGAAGAGAAGAAAGTGAAATGAAATAGGTGGGAAATTGTTCATGTTAATAACATATTTAAGTGATTCTTTGGAGATACAAATTAAATTTGTGAATGCACACACTAGGCAAGCCCTTCAAAAGGATACCCTTCTTATCATTTTAATGGATTGATTCCCTGCTTCAAAGAAAAGAGTAATGCTACATTTCACATATAAAGATTAACTTTTTCTCCTCAAGTTTCTGTGACTTTTTAAAATATGGATAAGTTTAACAGTGAAATGAAATGGAAAAATAAAAACCTCTCAAAACAGACAATTTTCATATTAAAAGTTCCTTTCACATTGAATTATGTCATCTAAATATGAATACTTTTTTTCCTCCAAATCCGCTCAGGAAATTTTTCCATATGAAAGAACCATGAATAACATGGAGAGTCTTTTTGTGCATCAAAAGACCATCCTCTTTCCCATTTTAGTTTTAAAGCAAACTTCTTAAAAGGCTGGCTTTTTCTCCAGGTTTCTATTTTGTTACCACAACCCACTGTTACTGAACTGCGAACTGTAACCACCAGTCCCTCTGAAATGACTTTTGCCCTGGTTACTAAAGACCTAAATGCCAGATATAAAGGAATGTGGGCATCGCATTTGGCCTCAGTCATCTTAGTGTCCCACTCCATTCCTCTGAGATCTTGCTCTGCTTCCTGGACACTGCTCTGGCTGGACACTCGCCAAGCCCCCTGTGCGCCTCATTTCCACACCAGGAATCCATCCGCAGCCCTTTTCCTTGTCCAACCTTTGCATTCTTCCTGGCCAATTTCACCGTGAAAGATAAATCTATCTTTTGGCTATTCCCAAATCTGTATCTCCACCAAAATCTCTCCTGAACACTGGACTCCCCTTTCAATGGACACTTCAGTACCCCCTCAAGTAGATGATCAGAAGCATGTCACGTATACCACATGGAACACAGAACTTATGCTCTCCCCTAAACTGCTGGCTCATTTTCTTAAATGCTCTTTTCTATGACTTGCTAAAGACAGAACCCCAAGGAGCCTCTTGGACTCTTCCCTTCCCCTCAACAATCCCGCAAATTCGTGACTCTAAGCCCTGACAGTGTGACCTCTGACCTCACTCTCAGGTCAATCCCTCCTGCCACTGCTTTAGTTCAGGGCCTCATCATTTCTGGCCTAAATTGTTCCAGTGCCCTTACTTTTTTAATGAAATGCATCTCTTATTACAAAAGCAATATATTTTTACTGCAAAGAAGTTCAAGCTAAAGATAATAGAAAGGAAAATTAAAACCATAATCTTTATCCAAAGATAAATATTCTTAATACTTCAATATATATCCTTCCAAAAAATGTTCTTGCTTCTGTAGCACATTTTCCTGTCATCTATAATCCCCGTCCTAATCCATCCTTCACAGGAGGACAGTGATGTTAAAAAACTCAAATATGACTCTGTAATTTCCCTGTTTAAAAACCCTGTGTGTGTCCAACACTGCCTTCAGGATTCAAGTTCAGAATCCACAGCACAGCACAAGTCACTGTTGCTTGGCCTCTGACTTCATTTCCACCACATTCTTTGCTTCAGCCATCTCTGCTTTCTTACATTCTTTGTATATAAGACTTCATACACTGTGGCCCCTGCTTAGTGAGACCCATCCTGTCTTCTTTCTACGTAATTAGCGTTTGTCCTATTAGTAGTTCAGCTAATCCTGCAACTGTTTGCCTCAATTAGTGTGAGCAGAATGATCCTGCTGTGTTCTCACCATTCTCTCATAATTCCCTGAGCATACCTTTTATAGGCCTTATGGTCTACACATTGTTATTGCCTTTTCTGGCCCCACTGTTAAAGGAAAACCCAATTCAAAGGCATCTTCTTTATTAGCCTTTAGCAATATGGTCAAACCCATGTATTTTAGAATTAGGTCTGGATTTTAATCCCAAATCTGTTATTTACCTCATTGTAGCTACTGGTCAAGTAGTCTTTCTGAGCCTAAATATCTCCATCTGTAAAATGAAGCGATTCCCAATTTCAAAAAACACCAGTACAAGAGAAGTCAGTGGTTCTCCATAGAGGGTGATTTTGCTTCCCAGGGGACATAAGGCAGTGTCTGGGGACAGTTTGGGCTGTATTGGCTGAGAGAGGGAAGGTGCTATTGGCATCCTACACTGCACAGGACAACCTCCCACAACGAAGGGGACACAGACTCCAAATGTCAGTAGTGCCATGGTTGAAAAAGCCCTAGGGCGAGAAACCAAGATGGCGGCATAGGTAAACACAGGAAATTGCTGCCTAGGACAACCACTTCAAAAATACAACTAAAAGACAAAATGGACATCATCCAGAACCACAGGAAGGCTGGCTGA
>NW_006294998.1:2029154-2036014 GCF_000327345.1 Myotis davidii | reverse complement strand
TTGCAACCAAGATTACTTTATCCAGCAAGGCTATCATTCAGAATAGAAGGTCAGATAAAGAGCTTCAAACAAAATAAAAAGCTAAAGGAGTTCATCACCACCAAACTAGTATTATGTGAAATGCTGAAGGGTATTCTTTAGGAAGAGAAAGAAGAAGAAGATGAAAAAGGTAAAAATAAAAATTATGAATAACAAAGTGACAATAAATACATATCTATTAACAAGTGAATCTAAAAATCAAGTGAATAAAAAATCTGATGAACAGAATAAACTGGTGAATAGAATAAAATCAGGGGCATAGAAAGGGAGTGGACTGACTATTCTTGGGCGTGGGGGAAAGGGGTGCGGGAGATGCGGGAAGGAACTGGACAAAAATCGTGCAGCTATGGATGAGGACAGTGGGGTGGGGGGGTAAGGGCAGAGGGTGGGGTGGGAACCAGTTAGAGGGGAGCTATGGGGGGGAAAAAGAGAAACAACTGTAATAATCTGAACAATAAAGATTTAATTTTTTTAAAAAGCCCTAGGGCAATGCAGGCATGCCTTTAGCATAGTACACACCAATTTCAGTGTTTGATACGTGATAGAGATTATTGCCAGTAAGAGATTCATATATTCCAAGTTCTGAAAAATTTTTGCTTGTGCTTTTTCATATTTTACATGTGGTAGATTAGCTCACTCTTCAGCAAGCATTCGCTCCCTGCAGAAATATACTCTCTCATCCATTGAACTGCTTTGAACAATAGAATACAGACATAAGTGACAGTGGGCCAGCTGTGAGTTGCATCTTTAACAGGCACCACAAGTTCCAACTTTCTCTCTACACTCCTGCCAACAACCATAAGAGTTTTCTCCTAACTAGTTACTTTCATTTCATGTGAGCCCCAAAATGAGCACACAGGAAACAAATCTAAGCACATCCCTGAGAGCCAAAGCCTGGACTAGACCTTCGTGGACCCAGCCCAGAGTTCAGAGCCAAGCCAAGAAGAACCACGCCTAGATCAGCCAAACCCTAACTGATCTGCAGACCTGTGAGCAACAAGTAAATGCTAAGGCCCTATACCACTCAGATTTTGTGGTTGCTTGTTATACAGCGATTATTCACTGATTAAACCACATCCTTTTGTACCTTTATTTTTACACAATTTCTCCCACACTAAAAATAAATACATAGATTAATTAATTAGATTAAACATAAAAGAAAACACCAAGACATTTTTCTTAGCAGAATGGGATCTCTCATAGAGATACACACAATAATCATATTAACATCGCCTAATAAATGCTTTGTTTTTCATTTTATGTTTCATTTTATGTTCAAGTTTATATAGTTTCATATATACCAGTATATGAAAAGTGTCCAAAGTGACCACAATGTGGCTATTAAGAAAACATTTACAAATAGCACAGGAGAGGAATGGAATAAGAAACCAAGTAACAGCTGGAATATAGTTTTTGGCATAAAATTATGCCAAAAGAATATTGTAAAAGAAAAAGTACATTAAAATCAACTTCTCTGAAGGGGAATAATAAGTAACTCTACTCACAATATTTTAAGTTATAGTTAAACTCTTTACAACATTTAATATCTGTTTGCTCTATGTCCTATTTCTTTGGTACTTGATTTCTTGTTGTTTATATGCTATGAATTAAGGACATTAAACAAAGGATCTACATATTACCTTTTTATGGCCTTGTATGGTACAAACTTTAATCGCAGTGTCATCCATGCGAAGTGTTTTAATAGCAAAATAACACCTTGCCAATCACATATGTCTTTAGTTCCTACTACAACTGTTATTAAAATATTCATAGTTAATTAAAATATAATAAACTATAATTGTGAAAGTTCCTAAAAACTGTGATCCCATTAACATAACCAATCATTTTTTCCCTTTCTTTTTAGCAAAAGATTGTTAGAAATTGCCAGCCTAAATTGTTATAGACAAATTTTACCTGTAAGTTGGAGGCTAGCACATTTTGTTACATTACTTTCATTATTTACATGAACATAATCATACGTATCAGACTCTCAACAGTAGATGTAGAGAGAGACTGAGAAATTGATAGATTTTGGCTCAACTATTAAAGGAAGAATTACTCATATAACCACATGCAAAAGTCTATATCTCCTTCTTTAAATAAGTAAAGAAAGAAGGTGAAAAAAAACTGACTGTTACTTTTCTTTAGGTAGACATTGATAAACCAAGTTAATATTTTAGTTAATAACCTGTAAATATAAGAAAGTGATTGGAGTTCAGGGACATGAAGATTTTGGGTACTATATTCTTCCAAGATCTTCTAGTATATATTGACCAAGGCCTCTTGCCAAGAAGGTGGATTTATAAAGTACAAATATGTAAACTATTTTTATCACAAATGAATTATTATATAAATTTTTCTGTTGCGCAAACTGATTTATTTTAACTAAAAAATCACAACGGAATCAGCACAATAGTACATAAACAAAGCTTACAACTTCCCTTTCCCCCACAGTCCACCCTAGGCCTCTCAACTTCCAACTTCCCCAAATGCATTTCATTTTAATGGAAACAACACAATTTTTAGAATGGGGGAGAAAAAACTACAACATTCTTTCATGCAGAGGGAAGATTCAGTTAACGAGCAATAATTAATCATAACGACTTGCTTCAAACTACCTTCTTGTCAAGAATTATGCAGACTCTATAAAATTGATAGCCTAGAGTGCTCTAGAAAAAAAAGAAAACTATTTCTCCATGGTATCCTTGCTCAACTAACATCACTAAAAGATGAAGCATCTTAGCCTGAAAGGAGAGAAATAGCTGTCATAAACAGGTTCCTTACTGTTCCTGGAGTATAAATAAAATTTTGAACTGCCTGTTTAAGCTTCTTTTCTTTGCTAGTAATATTCTGGTTTGCAGCTTTGTTGATGGATGCCAAATTCTCAATATCACCTGCGAAGGAGATAAAACTCAAGTTTACAGTGAGTTATATGACTGTGTCATGACTAAGAAGATTTGGTACAACAATTTCCCAGCAGCCAGAAAAAATATATTTGTGCTTAATATCAAATATATGAAAATAAAAAGAAATATAACAACCAAATTACAATTAAAATGAAAAAAGTGAACCTAGGAAACATTCTACAACGAGCCCTGGTCAAGATTCTTTTTTAAAGGCAGTCACTTCACTGTCTAGTCCGTATGTCTATTACAGTGCTGACCCCTCTCTACTGTGATTATTCATTATCTTCCTTACTAGAATATGACAGTCATGGAGGAAAGACCTATGTCTGTGTTCCTGAACTTTTAGCACCTGCAGTCTCAGGTCCAGAAGAAATATTAAACAGATGTTCCCTCAATTAAATTCAACAGTGAAATTATATCCTTCATTCTCCCGACTCTTCACTTTCACGTGATCAATGGCCAAGGCCCAAGGTCAGCCTGCAGATATATTTTTCTAATCTGCTAAAAAAAAAACCCAGTAAATCTCAGGTTCTTCTCCTTATTAAGGAGTAATTTTCAAAACAACAAAGTATGTTTAAAAATATTACCTGATTCTAGAGAAGGCCACTTAAAGCTTTAATTATTTTAAATATTATCTTTCATACATTAAAGGTGATGGGAGAAAAAAATCTGGAAATGAAAAGAACAACTACAAGAAAATTCTACGCTTACTAGACAAAAATATTTGAGATAATAGTGGGGAGAGGGATAGAAAAAGCTTAAGAAGTATGAGTAATATAATAGGTAAATGAACAACTTTCCCACCAGATAATTTTTATAAGGATAAGTTTCATTATCATTTGACATATATATACTCTGAGGTAATAATTTCTGTATGCATATTTTTAAATATATTTTACCTAGTGTTTAGTGGATTGCAGTTTAAAAAAATTCAAATGACAAATAATCAGTGTTAAGTAAATGATGGTGTACTAGTGGTATTAAGAGTAGTCATTTCATTATTAATAAGTAATGTTACTAATCTTACAAAATTTTAGTAATTCAGTATTCCTAAAATCAGTACTTCATCAATATTTTCAGATACCAGTTTATTTAACAAGACAAAATATTTACGTATATATAAATAGACACACTATGGCTCAGTTGGCTGAACATCCTCTCATGCAGTGAGAAGTTGCTGGTTCAATTCCCAGTCAACTTGGTCGGGGCACATGCCCAGGTTGCAGGTTCAATTCCCAGTGGAGGACAGGTGTGCCAGAGGTAGCCATGGATGTTCTCTCTCATCAATGTTTCTCCTTCTCCTTCTCCCTTCCTCTCTCTCTCTCTGGTCAATAAAAACATTTTAAAAACACACACAAAACAAAAACAAAAAACCTACATGTTGACGATGACGAGGAATAAAATAAAATATGGAATTCCTCAACTAAGATTTTTCCTCTCTCCATAAGCCAAGCTACTGGAAATGTTCTTAGTAACATTAGCCTATAAAGATATGGCACATGCATAAAATCAAATAGATACCTAACTGAATACTTACTATATATCAGTCACTCTTGCAAAGCCCTGTACATGTGTTGCCTCATTTAGTCCTCATAATAATTTTTGTAGGTTGAAATAGGTTTAATTCCCTTTACAGATGAAGAAACTGAGACACACAGACATTTGGTAAATTATCTAAGGTCATAAAATAAGAGAGCTAAAAGATAACCTAGACTGACTCTTTTAAAAAAATCACAGTGACCGAGCATCTATCATTAGACACTCTGCTGAGGAAAGTGACAGAAACATGCCTTAGTCCCTTTTGGCTGCTATAGGAGTATGTGAGACTGGGCAGTTAAAAACAGGAGAAACATAGTACTTCGTACAGTTCTGGAGCTTGGAAAGTCCTAGATCAAGGACCTGGCAATATGGCATTTGGTGAGAACTGCTTCTCACTTCCGAGGTGGCCATGTTCATGCTGCATTCTCACATGGTGAGAGGGGTGAGGGAGCTCTCTGGGATCTCATTCATAGGGCACCCATCCCATTCATCAGAGCTCCATCCTTAGGATCTCACCTCCCAAACGCTCTGCCTCCTAAACCATCACACTGAGATCAGGTTTCAACATTGGGGAGGGAGAACACAAAAATGCAGTCTATGGGAACATGGTCATAAAAGTAAGGCATAACTCCTGTTCTTCAGAAGGTAACAATGCTGAATGAACAGAGAACTCTGGGAACAGGACCTGCTGGTGGAAAAAAAGATGTGAAATGAGTAAAAACTAATTGCGAATAGCTATAACAGAGATTATGGTGGACATCTAAAGCTATGAATATTATAAAGCATTTTAAGCAGAAGAAACGGCAAAGTACTAAAGAATTTTAAATTAGAAAATGGCACATGAATATTAGAATTTAAAATCGTAATCTGTGAAGTTACTTTGGATCAGCAGAGTTAGTCCAGTCAAGAGACTGTTGCAGTGAAAAAGAAAAAGTGTCAAGAGGAACAGGAAGGAAATAGTAAATTCAAGAAGAACTTTGTCTTGAGTTGACATGTGGAAGGGAAACAAGAGATATGAGTCACTCACAGCTTTGAAGTTCTGAGTCTAGGACTCTGTGATACCAGGCACAGAGATGGGGAGGTGGAGGTGAAAAGTTGTTTTTTGAGAAAAGGATGAGACATTTACATTGAATCATAACACTGAATGTGTTAGCATCATGTCCAGGTAGAAATAAATATAGCAGATAGCTGAGAGATGGGAACGATATTAAGAATAAAATATGCGAAGAGACAAAAATAGGAAGAGGAATAATGAAGAGATGAAGACATGATCTGAGAGTCAGGATGAGGGTCAACACAAGGTATCAGACCCCAGGTGACGACAGGACAGTTTGGAAGCTGGAGATGAGACCTTCAAGTCAGGAACGGAATGAAATGCAAATGGAATGAAAAACCACTATTTATTTTTCCCTAAGGGTACCCTTCATCAGGCTGTTGGTCAGCATGAGAAAATGAAATGCCATGCTACATCTGACATCCTCTCTTAACTTGTAGACATGTCCTGAAAACATATACCCTAGTAAGGCTGCAACACAGTTCAGTAAGGCAGAGTGAACTAAATTAATGTTCCTAAGCTTTACATCAAAGGTCCATTAATCTGTTTCACAGTAAGGATTAAATGCATGAAAACACTATATTTAAAACTGAAATTATAATAAATACTCAGGGAAACGATATCTCCAAGCGAAAAAACAGCAGGTGATTCATGATCACCCGGAAAAGTAACATTAAACATAAGGCAGAAATGTTAACTATAAAACCAGGTCCTGCCCCCAAGGGGGTGATGGCTATTAGAATCTTCTGCAAAACACCCAAAAGAAGGATCAGTAAAGAAGAAATGTCCAAGTATAACATCTCACAAAACACTCCATTACTAGCAACTTTAATAAAAAGGTAATCTGTTAAATATCACAATACTTCTATAGACCTTGCTTTTGTTGTTTTTGTTTGCTTGTTTGTTTGCTTTTATGTAAGGTCGTAGTCATCTGTGCCTCATAGGAGTGATCAAAATTGGATTAGCAGACTTCTACAGTATGTTGATGATCACTTACAATAAAATCAGAATGAGAAAGGGAAATTGTCTGAGAGGACCATTGAGCCAGGTAATAGATTCAGTCTAATATATCCACACAGCAGGAACCAAATTAAAATGTAGATGGAATTCTAATATAGTCCAATTGGAAAGACTTGCTCCAGTTTCTTACACAAGCTTGTTTGTTGTTTGCAAAAAGCTAATCCTGAAGACACAAAATTGGTTATATTAATTATTTTAGACACTACTACGTGTATAAACATGTAAGTTAAAATAGCATCAAGGTCATAGTGTTTGAGATAAAAAGAGCAAAACAGACAGCAGTTACAACCATTCTCTTACCT
>NW_006294998.1:1986196-2020334 GCF_000327345.1 Myotis davidii | reverse complement strand
AAGAATTTTAGATTAGAAAATGGCACATGAATATTAGAATTTAAAATCGTAATCTGTGAAGTTACTTTGGATCAGCAGAGTTAGTCCAGTCAAGAGACTGTTGCAGTGAAAAAGAAAAAGTGTCAAGAGGAACAGGAAGGAAATAGTAAATTCAAGAAGAACTTTGTCTTGAGTTGACATGTGGAAGGGAAACAAGAGATATGAGTCACTCACAGCTTTGAAGTTCTGTGCCTAGGACTCTGTGATACCAGGCACAGAGATGGGGAGGTGGAGGTGAAAAGTTGTTTTTTGAGAAAAGGATGAGACATTTACATTCAATCATAACATTGAATGTGTTAGCATGATGTCCAGGTAGAAATATATATAGCAGATAGCTGAGAGATAGGAACGATATTAAGAATAAAATATGCAAAGAGACAAAAATAGGAAGAGGAATGATGAAGAGATGAAGACATGATCTGAGAGTCAGGATGAGGGTCAACACAAGGTATCAGACCCCAGGTGACGACAGGACAGTTTGGAAGCTGGAGATGAGACCTTCAAGTCAGGAACGGAATGAAATGCAAATGGAATGAAAAACCACTATTTATTTTTCCCTAAGGGTACCCTTCATCAGGCTGTTGGTCAGCATGAGAAAATGAAATGCCATGCTACATCTGACATCCTCTCTTAACTTGTAGACATGTCCTGAAAACATATACCCTAGTAAGGCTGCAACACAGTTCAGTAAGGCAGAGTGAACTAAATTAATGTTCCTAAGCTTTACATCAAAGGTCCATTAATCTGTTTCACAGTAAGGATTAAATGCATGAAAACACTATATTTAAAACTGAAATTATAATAAATACTCAGGGAAACGATATCTCCAAGCGAAAAAACAGCAGGTGGTTCATGATCACCCGGAAAAGTAACATTAAACATAAGGCAGAAATGTTAACTATAAAACCAGGTCCTGCCCCCAAGGGGGTGATGGCTATTAGAATCTTCTGCAAAACACCCAAAAGAAGGATCAGTAAAGAAGAAATGTCCAAGTATAACATCTCACAAAACACTCCATTACTAGCAACTTTAATAAAAAGGTAATCTGTTAAATATCACAATACTTCTATAGACCTTGCTTTTGTTGTTTTTGTTTGCTTGTTTGTTTGCTTTTATGTAAGGTCGTAGTCATCTGTGCCTCATAGGAGTGATCAAAATTGGATTAGCAGACTTCTACAGTATGTTGATGATCACTTACAATAAAATCAGAATGAGAAAGGGAAATTGTCTGAGAGGACCATTGAGCCAGGTAATAGATTCAGTCTAATATATCCACACAGCAGGAACCAAATTAAAATGTAGATGGAATTCTAATATAGTCCAATTGGAAAGACTTGCTCCAGTTTCTTACACAAGCTTGTTTGTTGTTTGCAAAAAGCTAATCCTGAAGACACAAAATTGGTTATATTAATTATTTTAGACACTACTACGTGTATAAACATGTAAGTTAAAATAGCATCAAGGTCATAGTGTTTGAGATAAAAAGAGCAAAACAGGCAGCAGTTAGAACCATTCTCTTACCTAACTCAAGAGCAGGTCATAAAATAATATTTGCACAATTCAGAATAATGCAGATGATTTTGGTAGATCACAAATCTTGTACGTAAATTCAAAATGCCTTCCAATGGCATCTAAATTTTTCCTGAGAACAAAGGAGCATGAAATCTATTACTTTCCATCTTCCTTCTCCTGTCCAATTCTCCTCCTCCTTTCCTTTCCCAGCTGAGCTGTGATATCACTATCAGCCTAGCCCCATCTGTAAAGAAAAGGAGACATCAGTAGTACTGAGCACTTTCCTATAACTTCTAAGGGTCTGGTTTGAGAGAGATGGAGGGGTCTTATAGACAGGCCTCAGAGAAAGCTGCGTGAAGAAAATCACTGTGCTGCTTTAGTGAAAAACAAGAGAAAGGGAAAGAAGAAATGAGAGGGAAAAAGAGCATGTTCCTGGATAAGACACTAAAAGAAAACATTTACAATGACAATCAACCTAGTATAGTTTACACCATTCTGATCTCTGCAACTTAATAAAACAAGTGAAAAATTTAACATAAAGGCAGGCTTCAAAACCTAAGATATTTCTTTGGGGGGGGGAAGATGAATCTGAATTCTTAAATAATTAAGATGTACAAAACGCTATGCAGTAAACTACAAGGGTGTCAAACTGTTATTTAAATTTCTGAATAGAAAAGAAAAACCATATGATAACCTCTGAAATTTGAGTGTAATTTTTCACATGGAAAATCTGCTGAATAACTGAAATAACTTTGTAAATATTGGATTATGGAGATCTTATTGGCTAAATTTTCTAATTAAAATGTAATAAAATTAGAAATAAATAAGAAGAATCTGACCAGGCATATCTTAAAATTTTTGAAACATATTTGTATTAGTTTCCTGGGGCTGTAGTAACAAAGCACCACAAACTAGGTGACTCACACAACAGAACTGTATTGTCTCACAGTCTGGAGATGAGAGGCCCTAAGATCATGATGTCGACAGGGTTGGTTCCTTCTGTGGGCTGTGAACAAGAACTTGTTTGATGTGTCTTCCCTAGCTTCTGAGAGGCTCAGGCCTTCCTTGGCTTATAGCTACTGTTCTCCCGTGCATATGTCTGTCTCTTTGTCCAAATTTCCCTTTTTTGTAAAGACATCAGTCATCTAGGACTATGGCCCAAACTAATGATTGCACTTGAACTTGAATACGTCCGTAAAGACTATTTCCAAATAAAATCACTTTGAAGTTAGGATTCCACCATATCTTTGTGGTGGTGGGCGGGGGGAAGAGATATAATTCAAGCCATATCAACATTCTCTAGGGTAGATTGCATTTTCCTATAAAATATGGTCTGCCCTCCTTGTGGGAACGTTGGCAAACACCACAGGACTTGACCTGGCAGATGGTTGATATGTGAGTGGAAGTAATGTGTGCCTTTTCTAGGAAGACATATAGGCAGCCAAAACCTCTTCTTTGCCCTCTGCCACCGGAGCACCGTCATCTCCCATAGGGCTGCCCTTTCAGCCTGGGCAGGAAGGACCATCACCTACATTGAAAGGACATGCAACCTCTTTGTGGATGTGAGCCAGATATTTGGGGGTCATGATAATTACAATAAACCTAGTCAAGCCTACCCAAAAACAACCTAGATAACCTCAAAAGAGAAATCAAAAACAAAATTTCAGACTCTCTAAAACAAAATAAAAGGATTTCATACTAAAACCTATATGCTATATATATATAGTAAAGCTACAATCACAGAAAAATGTATCCCCTAAAATACTTTCATTATCAAAAAAGAAAATTTAAAATGCTCAAAGTATTAATAACTATCTTAAGAAATCAAAAACTTATGAAAGAAGTTTTGAAAAGGTAGCAAGAGAGAATTTTAAAAGATTAGGATAGACTTCATTGAAAACAAAAGGATAAAGTATAACTAAATCTAAAAGAATGCTCTTGAAAAATAGCATAAACATGGACAAAACACTGACTATGACAATGATAATAAGTCAAAGAGAGGAAACTAGAGAAAAGAACAGGAGGAAGGAGAACATGAAAAAGGAGGAAAACTTAAGAAAAAAGAGTAAGAACAGAGAGAAGCGAAATTAAGAATGAGAAAAAGGAACACATTCCTGGGAAATTAAAATAACTAAAAGGGATTTCACATCTTCAGGCTCACTTCCCAAAGCTCCCCACCTTCCCTGTGTCCCTGTGCGAGCACTCATGGGCCCTTGAACTCTCCACACTCCGTCTCTAGGACAGAAATTACCTGACTCTTGTTCTTCAGCTAACATCACCATTTTCAGAACTTTTTACCCCAGCCTCCTTCCCCAGCAATCCACATCAAATGTCTTCTCTATGAGATCTTACTCCATCAGAGCACCTGGGTGGTAATCATGTGTCAATTTCCCACAAAATATTTTTAGCTTCTTGAAAGCAGATATGATGAAAGGGTTTTGGAGGCAGGAGAGCCAGTTTTAGTGTAAGGGGGTCCATGGGAGAGGGATGCATACATAATGGGCAGAGACAGCCCCAAGCCGCCGCCAGATTGTTCACAAGCATGTTACAAGATAAGGGGAAGAAAGAAAGAAAAAAAAGGTAAGGGGAAGAAGAGAGGGCACCGGGTGAGCTTTGAAACTTTAAAACTGATACCATACAGGGAAGAGGGGGAAAGTGGCCAATGAGAAAAGAACGGGGGAGAAGAGAGGGCACCAGGTGAGCTTTGAAACTTTAAAACTGATACCAAACAGGGAAGAGGGGGAAAGTGGCCAATGAGGAAAGAAAAGGGGAACATAATATAAGGAAGGGTCCAATTAGAAAGTGGAATGAACAAAGAAACTACAAACATTTATAAACCCATCGACAAAGAGACTCAGAGGACCAGTTTTTCTCTCATTTTAGAGAAAGAGCAAGGCTCTCCATTTTGGGGACCCCTCCCCAGGGGGAGTTTGTATAGGCTTGCAATAAACTTCCACACTTTTGCTTAAAATCTTTTAGTCTGAGAATTTTATTCTTCAGACTTCATAGGACAAGAACCCGCAATTAGAGAGTCCGAGCTTGCCATTTGGGGTATCAATAATTTTCAGTCCTATCTCTAGATAAAAAACAGGCAGTCCTTGTTCTGTACTGTTCTTGGGTAACGAGATCAATGGAGCCCTGTAAAGCAAGAACCCAGTTCAGATATGCAGGATTTTCAGCTGACAAAAAGCTGTGCAAATCGGGGACTTCCAGGATATAGTACAGTGCCCAACATTTGATATATATTAAATAAATATTAACAAAGGAGTGGAGGAGTTCTCTATAGTAACTTACCCACATCATAGAGTTGAATAATACTTTCAAAGAACTATATTAAAAACTAAGGTAGAAATAAGAAAAATGAAGACACTGTAAACCAGTCCATGAAAGTATTCTCTCACAAGACTCAATGTTGATCCTAGCTCCTTCTTTCCAGTTCCACTCCATAGTCATTCAGTTATCCAGTCTTCTAAAATTTTTCTTCAAAATATTCTTAGATCTCTTTCTCCTCTACTCTCTATCATCACTGTCAAAACTCACTCCTTGTCTTTTCTCTCCCTCAGACTACTAAATAGCCTAACTGAGCATCCTACAATCAGAAGAAATCACCAAGCATCATAAATCAAAATATTTGACAAATGAATAAGAAAAAAAAAACACCTCAGGTTTTTTTTTTAACTTTTAATATATCTTAATTCTTAAAAACATATGGGGGAAAAAAGGCATTGAAATGTGCCTGTATTAAAAATAAAATCAAGAAGGGAACTGAATAAATTAAACACTGGGTCTCAAACAATATTCATGATTTAAATTTTATTTGGTTAACTCAACTTGTGGGAAGAATCCTTTGATGAAGCTACTATTTTTATTTGAAAAAATTGTACTCTACTAGAATGCACTGAAATTGAAAATGTCTATGATATGTAGGATTTAGATTTGGTGAAATACTCAAAAGAATCACAGAGATGACTTATTTAATAGTTTTTGCCTAAGGGAAACAATTAAAGAGAGATTCCCTAAATGAAAGCAGAAAGGCAGAACCTGTGAAAATCTTTTGGCTGAAATATTTAGACACTGCAATACAAAAAATATCAGAATGATATTTTGCTTATTGATATCCAATTCCTCAGCACAATCTGTTGCAAAGGATATCCTTCCTAAATTGAGTGGCATTTATACCTATCTGTTGGACATAGTTGGGTAGGTCTACTTTGGGATTCTCTAATCTATGTATCTATTCCTCTGTCTATATTGTAACCCACCCCATCATTCTTTTTACCTTGATTTTGTAAATGATGACCTGTAAATTCACATGTAGCTATGGATAAACAACCTGTTTGTTTAAAGGATTCTAGGAGCTAATTATGTGTTTAATATACTAATGTGTTCAATATAAACACTTTCATTAATATGTGTTCCAGTAAAATATACAACATTGTTTGGTACATGTATTTTTAAGATGCCTACATGGTATTGTGCTGAATACCTCATTTTCTTTCTACCTGTCTTCACTCTACCTTATGTTTTTAAAGGCTATCCAAGGCACTTCATATGCATTCAGTTGATTATTCTGAATGATACATATGATTCCATATGCGTTATCTGCAAATTTTCCTTACCTGTCCCTCCATTACAGACACCATACTGTCTCAACTTCTGACTATTACAACAAGCACTACAATTAACATACTTGTTCATGACCCTGAACAGCTGGTCTCTATAAAAAATTTTCCAATATAAATAACTAGTAGAAGGATCAGAAGGAGAGAGAAACACATTTTTAACCACGTTCTGTCAAATTGCTTTCCAGAAGGGCAGCACCAGTGTAGACTACCAATTGTTAAATATAGTCTTAATTTGCATTCAAAATATATGATCTCATTAAAATAACAAATACACTAAATATATTTAGTAAGCGTTGCCAAATATATAATTTAATTTAAACCTTCTTTGAAGGTTTGTAATAAAAACAAATTAAGCAGTTGGCCTAGATTACCTAAAGTATTGCCCTGGGACCACAGCTAAAAAGTAAGCACATTAAGCCCAGATTTTAAAAATCAGAACATGCGTGGGACATTTACTGTTCCTTCTTGAACCAGCGGACATTTTTGCTACACCCCTCTGACTCTTCACAAATCATACCTTCCAGAAACCGTAACTGCCCATTGATCTCCAGATTGTCTTTCCTTTCAAAATACATTGCAGACAAGTAATATTTCACATTTTCAAAAGTTAGGACATGCAACTATCAGATAATTTTATGAATCATAATTTTATGAATCCATAATTAGTAACATTGCCTGGCCAGTGTGGCTCAGTGGTTAAGTGTTGACCCATGAACCAGAAGGTCACAGTTCAATTCCCACTCAGGGCACATGCCCAGGTTATGGGGTCTATCCCCAGTAGAGGGCATGCAGGAGGCAGCCAATCAATGATTCTCATCATTGAAGTTTCTCTCCCTCTCCCTCCTTTTCTCTCAAAAAAGTAAAAACATATTTTTAAAATAATAATTAGCAACATTTAGACCAAAACAAAATAATCTTAATGAAGAGTGGGTTCCAAAATAGTTCAATTAAATCTCAGATGAAACTTTTTGCCATATTCTACCAACCAGAAAGCCTTTCACATTGCTCTGAAGGCTGTGCATTTATTCCACGATGTTGTAAATGGACCAACTGGAAGTTAGTGGCTCTATTTAATAACTCATAAATGCATAATCTAAAGCTTTGCTTTGTTATGATACCAACAGAAACTGAAAATATCCCTGAATATGATAAGAATGAATCAGTGATATCAAAAATTAAAAGTCTTTCCTATGTGAATATATTCTCATTTGGAGGACACTGAATAATTTCCCATAGACTCTGTCCCTGTGCAACATTCTGTTGGTCAAATCTCAGATTTTTGTGTTCATGTTAGTTTCTACTACAGTGAGAGTAAAAGCATAACAATCTAATACCATTTAATAAAATTAGAAATTTCATTTGATTACCAGTTGGATAATAGAAAACCCTGCTTTAAAATGTACTAATTAATATTATTCACCAAATAATTTTTCTCAATGCCTTGTCTTTAACAAATTAGAGAGCATGTTTGGATGGAACCCTAAGCACTTGCAACATGAGTCTGGCAACCCTACCAGGAGCAATAATCCAAGGAAGCATCTAGGAGCTTAGATCCTGACCACTACAGCACATCTGACAATGTAACAATTGACTTTACACAATTCCCCATAATCCTACCTAATACAAGAGTAATATGCAAAATGACCCATCACTCCAACACACAAGATGGCTGCCCCCATGTGGTCAAAGATAGCTGCCCCCATGTGGACACAAGATGGCCACCACAAGATGGCTGGCAGGGGAGGGCAGTTGTGGGCAATCAGGCCTGCAGGGGAGGGCAGTTGGGGGCAACCAGGCCTGAAGGTGAGGGCAGTTGTGGGCGATCAGGCCAGCAAGGAAGGGCAGTTAGGGGCAACCGGGCCAGCAGGGGAGGGCAGGTAGGGGTGACCAGGCCGGCAAGGGAGGGCAGTTAGGGGTGACCAAGCTGGCAAGGGAGGGCAGTTAGGGATGACCAGGCCTGCAGGGGAGGGCGATTAGGGATGAACAGGCAGGCAAGGGAGGGCAGTTAGGGGTGACCAGGCCTGTGACAGGGGGCAGTTAGGGGCAATCGGGCTGGCAGGGGAGCAGTTAGGCGTCGATCAGGTTGGCAGGGGAGTGGTTAGGGGAAATCAGGCAGGTAGGCAGGCAGGCGAACAGTTGGGAGCCAGCAGTCCTGGATTGTGAGAGGGATGTCCGACTGCCCATTTAGGCCCGATCCCACCAGGATCAGTCAGACATCCCTCAAGGGGTTGCAGATTGGAGAGGGTGCAGGCTCACACACACACTCATGCACAGAATTTTGTGCACCGGGCCTCTAGTACATTTATAAAAACACCATCAGACAATTTCTACCCTGAAATATTTTGCTGCCAATCAAATATTAGGAAAAAATATACACCATGAATAAAGGAGGAAAAATAATAGCTAGCATATACTGAGTGCTTATCATGTACCAACCACCATGCTAGTTACTTTATTATCTCAATCAATTATCACTAATTGCAGACAAGAAGAAGGTACTATTATTATTTCATTCTACCAGCAAGGAAAATGAGGCCCAGCTAGCAAACTTTGAGATGGGATTCAAACTCAGATCCTGACTCTCAGACCCTTGTTCTTAAACTCTTAAGTGTATTTCCTATCCAATCACAACAATCAAAAAGGGTTTTACCACAACAAAGGCCAGTGTTTGTTCTATTATGGGGTATCTTCCTCTTGTTTCTACTTACAGAAAAAAAATGAATAGGTTTCCTAAGTTAACATTCAAGTCAAGTCTATACCCTGAGGAGATGTAGTCAAACAAATAGTACAAGAGAGCAATATCCTTTAAGGTGTAAAAGTTCAATTATCTTTGTTTATATAAAAGTTAGCCCAAAGGCAGAATTACCCTGGAACAAAAGAAGGGCAGCACAGCTATCCAACAATTACCCTTTATTTACTATTATGACTCTCTGGATCTTGAGATGCCATTTAAAGCCCTTTGCCTTCTGCATAACAGCTATACATATATCCCATTTATTGCTAGATATATTTTATGTTAAAAGCATGGAGATGTGCATGGATAATTTTCTATTATGAAGAGCTACACTGAGGAATGACTATAAAATTAAAGTCCTCTATTTGTCTGAGGAAACAGAGGTATCTTATTTCCCATTATATCTTACCACTTTACCAATTAAATATTATGGCCAATGACTTAATATTTTCATCTTAAACTGCTCTTCTCCGAAGGCTATAGGGAAAAAAACATTTAACTATTAATAGCATTTCTACATTTTAAATAAACAAAATATTATATCATTTAAAAAATTTTAAGTTGACAATAATGCTAATTACACATACTGCAAGTATTTCTAAGTAGATTAAGAGATGACATAATAAAAGATATGCAAATGATTAATAACTATTGAGATTGTTTTGTAAACAGAACTTAGTTCATTTTTTATTCATATAAAAATAGCAAATGTGCTATTGGTATTATAAAAATTACCACCAAGACTTCAAAATTGAGTCACATGAGCCTTAAATCATCAAAGAACCTTATATGCTACCTGGATTGTTGACTAATAAAGAATTTAATTTTTGCCCTAACCAGTTTCGCTCAGTGGATAGAGCATCAGCATGTGGACTGAAAAGTTCCAGGTTCGATTCTAGTCAAGAGCATGTACCTTGGTTGCGGGCACATCCCCACACTGTGTGCAGAAGGCAGCCGATCGATGTTTCCCTCTCATCAATGTTTCTAACTCTCTATCCCTCTCCCTTCTTCTCTGTAAAAAAAATCAATAAAATATATTTTTTAAAAGAATTTAATTTTCAATTGTATGCAACAACATTATATATTTTATAAACAAAGCTTCAAATAAATTTCTCATATACACAGTCATGATTTTGACCATAATTACTATTATGCAACTTTATTCAACATTATCTCATTACATGCTTTCTCCTATCAGTGCTCCAAGTGTCTTTATAAATTTCATGCAAATTGATTTTATTTATTTACTAGAGGCCTGGTGTGTGAAATTTGTGCATGGGGGGTTAGGAGGGCAGTCCCTTAGCCTGGCCTGCACCCTCTCCAATCCAGGACCCCTCAGGGGATGTCCAACTGCCAGTTTAGGATCGGGCCTAAACCGGGCCTAAACCGGCAGTTGGACATCCCTCTCGTAATCCGGGACCACTAGCTCCTAAACACTCACCTGCCTGCCTGCCTGACTGCCCCTAACCCCTCTGCCTGACTGCCTGATCACCCCTAACTGCTCTCCCTTGCTGGCCTGATCGCCCCTAACTGCTGTCCCCTGCGGGCCTGATCACCCCTAACTGTTCTTCCCTGCCGCCTGATTACCCCTAACCAACTCTGCCTCGGCCCCTGCCACTGTGGCTTTGTCCAGAAGGATGACCGGAAGACGTCTGGTCTATCTGGTCTAATTAGCATATTACCCTTTTATTAGTATAGAAGATGTGTTTTTTATCTATAATACCCTTTATTTTTAAATTATGCTAACATTTGATGTTTCATTGTGTACAATCATAAGTTATTTCATCAAAATTAATTTTATTTTCATATTTACATATATGCTATTATAGAAACAACATCTCTAACACTTTACAGAGTCAAATACTAGGAAGGAGTTGGAAATCTCCTGGCTCTTCTTGAAGACCACTAATCTTCAAGCCCTGTGCCAAAGATCACCTCCTCCAATACATTTGTGGCACAGATTGTAGGGAAGGTTTCACGATGTATGCTTACCTCCAAACTCATCAAGTTGCATACATCAAATATGTAAAGCTTTTTGTATGTCAATTTATATAAGCTTCCATCAGATAATTAATAAATGCCCCTGTCACACCCACCAACTTCCCTCTTTCATTGAGAACTTTAGAAACAGGTGACAGTTTGTCTCACTCCAACTCTACCAACAGATTCTGAGGTTGCATAATCCATGTAGAAACCAATCCTACAGCCCCAGCGTCTTTAACTCACCTGCACTACAGCCAGACACCTAACTCTCAGATACACCTTTGGTATATTTTACCACAATCTATCACCTCTTGGCCTCAATTCTT
This sequence comes from Myotis davidii, assembly GCF_000327345.1. NCBI lineage: Eukaryota > Metazoa > Chordata > Mammalia > Chiroptera > Vespertilionidae > Myotis > Myotis davidii. The sequence continues at coordinate 2,009,115 of NW_006294998.1, read as the reverse complement.
TCCTACTATGCCCAGAGCCCACTGATGATTGTAATACAGGGGTTGGCAAAAGTAGGTTAGCAGTTGTGAGTACAAAAGAACAGAGTTTACTTGTGTATTATTATTTATTCATTATTACATTATTTTCCATATGAACAACTGTAAATCTACTTTTGTCCCACCCTGTTTGTTCACACAAAAACAACTGTAAAAGAAATGACTTGTCAGAAGACCTGGTAGTGCATCAGGATATACTTCAACAAAATTTGTTAATGAAATTTATAATCGAAACAGAAAAATCATTTAAATGAAATACATTTCTGATTAACTTTAATGGCCTATTACTGCTTTCAATATTACTTGTTTTAGTTTCAGGTACACAGCATAGTGGTTAGATTAGAACATCATATACTTTACAAAGTTATCTTCCTGACATTTCAAATACCCACCTGGCACTATACATAGTTATTACATTATTATTGACTACATTCTCTATGCTGTACTTCAAATCCCTGTGACTATTTTGTACCTGCCAGTTTGTACTTCTCAATCCCTTCACCTGTTTCAACCCCCAAGCCCCCTCCCTCTGTCAATCATCAGTCTGTTGATTATTGCTTTCAGAAGTAAATATTTCTAAGATAAGCCCAGTTCTATAAGTAGCTGATAATTATTTATTTTCGTGGATTACAAATGTTATCAACATTAACATTTGAAAATATATCATGGACTTAATTTAAATAATACTAGGAAAAAAGATTATATACCTTATCTACATTTTATAAAATATCACTGTACTTTGTAAGTATAGGGTATCCCAAAAATGTATACACAGCCTTTGAATAATTATAAAGGCAGTGTTTATTAAAATACATTTTGTTTTCAAAGTTGAGCTATCAGCTGTTAAAGCGTGTATACATTTTGGGGGGTCACCTTGTATAATGGCCTTGGGAAATTCATTGCTCCCAAATATCTAATGGATATTAGGCTGATCAAAAAGTACTCAATTTAAAGAGCAGAATGTTGGTTAACAGGGATGCGGGGGAGGGAGGAGGGTGAATGGGGATATGTTGGTCAAAGGGTACAAACTTCCAGTTAGAAGGTAAGTACAGCATGGTGGTTAATGATGCTGTATTATATGGCTGACAGTTGCTAAGACAGTAGATCTTAAATGCTCTAACCACAAAAACAAATGGTAATTTTGTGACATGATGGTGATTATATTGTTAAAGAAGAGGAGAGGGGCTCGTCTCCCCCAGCTGTTCATGGGGTTGGGCTTCCTGTGATATCCCGAGAAAAGGAATTTTCTGAGACTCGCATGGGGGGATGAGAAATGATAGAAAGCTTTATTTCTGTGGGATAATAGCCCTGGGTTTCCAAAGTCCCATTTCCTTTAGTTCAGTCTTAGAAAAAGTGTAGCTGGGGTTTCATCAGAGCTAAAATCAGAGCCAGTGCCCAGTCCAGCATCAGGCTAGCTTTCCATGCTGGAGCCAGGTCCAGTCCACCAAGAGGCTAGCTTAGCTTGTGTTTCCCATTGCAGTCCATTATTTTCCATTGCATTTGGGTCTGAATGCTTATGGGCCACATGGGCAAATGCAAGAGAACCAAGAGAGCGCACCCAAGCAACAAGAGTCTCAAGTGCCCAAGAGAAGGAGCTTCTTTGCTTAGGGGATTATGCATTCCCAAATGTTCACGGCTATCCTGGACAACAATCTCTGTCCCCAGGTGTGACTGACAGACAAGTACCTTTCCTCTGTCACCCCAGCTTCACTGGCATGCATCGATCTTCTCTTTGTTGAATCCCTTCCCCCAGTGTTTTGCATGGAATAAGCCAGAGTTCCCTGGGGGGTATGAAATTGGAGCTTCCTAGTGAAGCTGTCCAATGACATGCCTATAATATCGGGCCTTTCCTTTGTTTCTTTCCTGTTATGAATAACTAACTAATGTACACCTTAAAAATACGCAATGTTATCACAATGTTATATGTCTATGATAGCTCAATAAAACTGAGAAAAAGTTGTTAAAAATAAAATAAATTTTCATATTAAAATAAATAAGAGTTCTCAGGTTAAATTTACTCTCGGAGCCACATGATTGTTATTTAACACATCCATGCTCACATAATAAATGTAAAAACTAGAAGATGTATTATCTCACTATCTAGGGAGGAAAGAAGTATTACACAAGAAGTGGGAGAGATGAGGACCAGAAAGAACAATGTGAGGATGTTAGCTTTATGGGGTGATGGTGGAGTGGGAGCTGGAATATACTTGCAAACACAGAAATAAATGCTCAACTTAAAATTACTCTGATTTTTCAGACTTGATCTTCCTTTATAACCAACATCTCATAAAATGTATTTTATACATACATCTTAGGTTAATATGTGTCCATATACGTGTATTCCATGGAGGTGGAAATTTAGTTGTATTTTTCATTTTAATTAATGCAATAAGAGACAAAAGCAAATGAAAAAAGCAGGGATGCAGGGGCAGGCGTAACCATGTGACTGCAAGCCCTGGGAATGTGCAAAAAACTTGTGAAAAGCTTGGATTTTTGCAAAATATGGGAGGGAATTTGAATATTTTAGCTAAAAGTTTAAGATGTGGCAACAGAAAAATATTTTAAATGCATACAAAACACAATATTCTCTAAGTCAGTGATTTTCAACCTTTTTTATCTCATGGCATCCGTAAACTAATTAGTAAAATTCTGTGGCACACCAAAAAATGTACTGTTCCCATTTCTGATTTTTAAAAATAGTTATAATTTTGATTCATTCATACTAGATGACTACTGGTTGGTTGTTGTTGTTTTTCTTATTTGACTATCTAAGGGAAAAGAGGTCAGTGCCCCTGACTAAATAGTCAGGTATTGCATGTTTTAAAAATTCATAGGCACCACAGGTGAGAATGGCTGCTCTATGTGTATATATAGTTCACAGGACATATATATAAAGGAAAATGAAGAACACACAAAGTAAAGAATAGTTTGTGAAAAGACATTCAGACTCCCTAAATACAGGGAACCACATATTTTGAAAATAAGGTATCATTTCATATCAGCCAATCTTTTAAAATTCTGACAATACTGTTGGGAAAGATGTGGGAAAATGACAGAGCATACCAACTGTGTGGGGGAGTTTAAATTGGCTCGGTGCCTTAGAAGAGCTATTCAGCAAAATCTAGGAAAGTTGACAATATTCATAGCCTATAAGCCACTATTTCACGTCTATGTCTAAATCCTAGAGAAGCATGTGCCTATGGAGACATGAACAAGAATGTTCACTGCAATGCTGAAAGTACAAAAATAAGTTGGAAATTTATGAAAAGGAGAATGAACAAATACTGCATATCTATAAAGAGAAATTTTATAAGTACTTTTACATGGACAAATAAGAGATAGAGGGAAAGATAAATCTCAAAAACATAGCTAGTTTTAACCTCCCACGTCCCGTCCTTTACTCAAAGCAAAGGTAGCTTTTGAGAGTCATTCCTTTTGGTACCTTATGCAAATGCAAGATTAAACTAATATAAAGATAACCATATGATAAAAATCAGATGATTAGATTCAATGAACTAACAAGCAAAATAGAGAGAGCTGACAGGTATGGGGCTGGATATGGGGGTAGAAGGGATTGAGCAAAAAAAATGAAAAGAGAAAGAACTATCTGATGAAATGTCAGCTCTTCTTCTAGTCAATAAATGTACAGTTCTCACATTGAAAAGATTGAACTGAAGTTGTGTTTAATATAAAATCAAGAAAAATTATTTAGCCTACTGTCAATGGGTTACTATGCTTCTAGGTAAGCTTGCCGTGACAATATGTGGTATTATCATAAGTTATCATCAGTCAGAATTAAAACAACTAAAAGTTTACTACTTACAATTCTAAAAAGAAATTTCACAAAGTAAACCCAGTGTTCGAATTATACTTGATATTTTCCACTGTAGATAATGCTTCATTCAAAGCAAGCTTTATTTCTAGCTGCAAAGTAATTTAAGCTCTTGCAACTTTTATCTATAATATAGGGAAATCACTCATTTTCATAATTAATAGAAGCCTGCTGATATAGAATCAAAAGAAACATTTTTTTTAATCCTCACCCAAGGATATTTTTTCCATTGATTTTTTTTTAGAGAGAATGGAAGGACCGGGGAGAGACAGAGAGAAACATCTATATGAGAGAGACACATTGATTGGTCACCGGCCGCACATGCCCCAACCTGGCTTAGAATTGAGCCTGCAACCGAGGTATGTGCCCTTGACTGGAATCAAACATATGATCCTTCAGTCCACAAGCCAATGCTCTAACCACTGGGAAAAACCAGTTAAGGCCAAAAGAAACAGTTTTAACATTTCAGAGATAAAGAACAGTTGGATAAAGACCAATTGCATTGATAGCTGTCAACACACTGTGACTAACCCATGCCTAAAACTGAATGGGAAAAGAATTGTAATCACATTCGTAAGGAATGCCACTGACAGAAACACTATAATGTGCCCCTTTCTAGTTCATAAAATCAATAAATCAATGTTGGCATACTAGAAGTCTGAAGGAGCCATTGGGAATAAAATAGATCTGAATTTTGGACACTGTACAATCAAGCACCTGACAGTGCTGGCACACAGTAGGTGTTTCACAGATATACTAGTATTAATTGCATCAATAGAGAAATAAAGAAAAGGAAAAAGAATGAAGGCAGCGAGGGCGGGAATCTGTCATTTTATTTCAGAACCACCTTCCTGCTAAGTCCCATTCATTTCTTCATTTATTCATGCTGCTCATTTTTAAATATATATTTTTATTGATTTTGGAGATAAAGGGAGAGGGAGAGAAAGACAGAAACATCAATGATGAGAGAGAACCATTAATTGGCTGCCTCCTATAGGACCCCCGAGCCCGCAACCCAGGCATGTGCCCTGACTGGGAATTGAACCAGGACCTCATGGTTCATAGGTCTATGCTTAACCACTGAGCAATGCTAGCCGGGCACATGCAGTTCATTTAATTACATCTATTGAGTATCTGCTCTAGGTGCTAGAGAAAAGGGAAAATAAACAAGTCTCCTCAACACTGCCAGCCTAAGGCTACCAGTTCTCTTATCATTGGATTTTTGACCAGATAAGTCTCAGTGTTGGGAATAGCATTATTCCTTTATCCTTCCACATAATGCTCTTCCAGGGAATAATTTTAAATATTATCCACCTCTGTAAACCAAATAAGAATAATGTATTTCATGCTAAATATAAATATAATATAGTCAAATATTCACTATATCCTTGTGCCTTTGACTATGTGTACAAACACACATACTTTAAACTAGTTTCACAGTAGCTGTACACTTTGCAGTAGCTAATATCTGTTAGTGTGAAGGAGGAAAATCCATTAATTATATTCTCATCCTTAATTCACCTGCTTTTAAAAGATATTTAATTTTGGCCGAAACCGATTTGGCTCAGTGGATAGAGCATCGGCCTGCAGACTGAAAGGTCCCAGGTTCGATTCCGGTCAAGGGCATGTACCTGGGTTGCGGCTGATCGATGTTTCTCTCTCATCGATGTTTCTGACTCGCTATCTCTCTCCCTTCCTCTCTGTAAAAAATCAATAAAATATATTTTTTTAAAAAGATATTTAATTTTGAACACATTCCTATGTTTCATTAAAAATAGGAATACATTTTTATTAAATTCCTAAATCTAGTATTTCAACCCAAGAGGACAAGCTTGTCAATCTTTCAGGTACTTACAATCAAAACATGAAAAGTTAATTAGCTAAGAGAATGAAATCATTAATAAAGATGTTAAATCCTTCCTGTGCTAAATATTATTTATCACTCAGACTTTTGTAATAATGTATATTTTTAATTTTTATAGAAAACTTGAAACTGCCAGAATAAAAACTTAGTATCTACCACATAGTTTAAAAATATTTGAGCTACTTGAAGATGAAGAAATACGAAAAGGTATATCTCAAAAGAAATATATAATTTCTTAACCTTATCTTACCAGTTTAAAAAAAAATGCTTCCAATAGTGTTCTCCCAAGTGGTCCTTCATTTTATTTTTGAAAGTGATGCTGAAAATTTATAGTGTTAAATTTTAAAAACTAAACTATTATCTTATTGAAGTGGAGATTTAAAAACTTGAAAGCTGGATGAGAGTTGCTTTTTCACAGCAGGTTACATATTCTCTGTCAACTTCCAGTATTTCTTCATAAGTCACACCATACTTTAGTGTAGAAATAAATAAAACCTTTGCCAGGAATATTTTCAAAATATTTTTAAAGCAGTCAATCCCAACGCATAGTAAAACAGATGAAGAGCAACAAACTTTCACGTTTAGCAGGCTGTTCTACTTTAATCATGAGCAGTCAGCCCCTGAGAATGAAGAACACTTCTCTGCACTGTGACAAAGTCCCTCTGCAAACAGCACCACTTTCTCATGAACAGCAGCAGACACAGGGGTATCAGCTTGTGCCTGTTATCTTACAAAACACTGCATGCTGCGTGAATGACTACCCTTACGATTGAGTAAATTCCCAAGTCATAATTATGGGTCCTTCCAAAACAAATTTTTGTTTTGTTGTTCTGTTTATTTTAAGAAAATATGACTTAAAAAAAACACCACACCAACAAATTTCTTAAAAGAAAAAAATGGAAGAGTTGTCGCAGCAGGCTAATGCCAACCCCACTGGTATATATCATCCAGTGCTGAATCCCAGATTGAATGTGGACTGTACACAGGATAACTTTGTGTCCTCGCCCACCAGCTGCCAGCACTGTTTCCTCTCTCCCCTAAAAAATCCCTTCATCTCACAAAAATATGGGGCTCACTAAATCTATAGATCCAAGTGATTATCCCCATCAGCAAAATCTGAAGGGTTGCTTCAAAAATGTATTTCCATGGGCATCCATAAGATCCATGACAGAAGAGACCATACTGTATCGCAGTCCTAAGTCTTTCATAACCCAGAATACCACTAAAAAAACACACAACACAACAGAAAACAGTTTATTGCTGAAGTAGAAAACATAAATGAAATACTTAAAAATCAAAATACCCAAAATGTAGCAAATCTACTTAAATCATTTGAGAAGTGAACTGATTTCCCCATTAAATTTTTCTCAGTTAGACTTGTTTCCCAATAAAATGTGCTTGGATTCTTTCTTCTTAGAAAAGTAATGACTTTGAATTGTTTCCAGATATTTGATTGCACAGAAAATAGATGGAAGGCATTTTACTTATTGATAAAGTAGCCCCTGCTCAGTTATCAAAGAGTAAATGTGATTTCTAAAATTACTTTTAGCATATATATTTAAACTTGTTTGAATGAAAATAAGCCTAAAATTATTATTCTGTTCATTAAATTAAAAACAGATATTCTTCTTGTAAAAGAATTTGTTCCAGTAAAATTAGACTTTAGGCAATTTTTTTTTAAGTTTGTCTTGCCTTCTCATAATTCTCAAATAAAACTCAGCATTCCACAAAGGGAGAAAACAATATTTGATTATAACAAATCACATTTAAGAAAGTCCCTCCCATTTTCATTTTTATGATTAATATTTAAATAAATACCAAAACTCAACCTCTTGAATCCAGCACATACAAATTCTTAAAGAGAAAAAAAAATTAAACTTACATAAAATTACCTGCCACTCTGGTAGACAGAGATGACCCCATATATTTCTAGTATTTAGGTAGTTATCACCAAACTTACAGCAATATCAACAAAATCTTTCAGCAGCTTAAACCTATCTCAAAAGTGTAAACAAGTAATCAGGGCTTGTATTTTTCCCAATCTTTTGAACTCAATTTTCTCTATCTTAATCAATTTATCCAAGAATATGTAAAAAGTTTGCTACAATATCTTTCAAGACAGAAGAAATATTCCACCAATATTGAATTAATGCCTAAGTGTTAAGACTATTGGCACTATCTTGCACCTAGATAGTTAACACTGTTATCCAAAAAAAATTAGGTTTGCTTTGTAGTGATTCTCTTCAGTCATATAGTCTTACTGGAGGGATTTAGGTTTCATATTAAAAGAGAAGAAATCATAATTAAGCTCCCTGTTCAAAAATCTTTAAAGACGCTCTCAAACCCAAGTTAATGATTTTTTTAATTCTTTAAAATTTATTTTTCAATTACAGTTGTCACACATTATATTAGTTTCAGGTGTACAACCAGTGATTAAACATTTAATACCTTATGAAGTGAACACCTGATAAGTCTAGTACCCAATGTACACTATAGACAATTATTACATTACTAGAGGACTGGTGCATGGGGGTCCCTTGGCCTGACCTGCTGGGGTCGGGTTGAAACCAGCTCTCCAACAGACCCAAAGGGGTCCCAGATTGTGAGAGGGTGCAGGCCAGGCCGAGGGACCCCACCAGCATACAATCAGGGCTGGGGAGGGACAGGCCAACTGGGGGGGACCATGGGAGGGCTCCAGGGAATGTCCAGCCCATCTGGTCCAGTCCCGATCGGCCGGACCCCAGCAGCAAGCTAACCTACCAGTCCGAGCATCAGCCCCCTAGTGGTCAGTGCACGTCATAGCAACTGGTCTAACGGTCTACTGTCTGCCCTGTGGTGGTCAGTGCATGTCATTGCGGGTGGTTATTAGCATATTATGCTTTGAATAGTTGAATGGATGACTGGATGACTGGACACTTAGCATATTAGGCTTTTATTATATAGGTTTTGTAAATATATTTTATTGATTTCAGAGAGGAAGGGAGAGGGAGAGAGAGATAGAAACATCAATGATGAGAGAGAATCATTAATTGCCTGCTTTCTGCATGCCCCCTACTGGGGATTGAGCCCGCAACCCGAGCATGTGCCCTTGACCGGAATCAAACCAGGGCCCCTTCAGTCTGCAGGCCAACACTCTATCCACTGAGCTAGGGTCCTTCCATTGATTTTAAAGCCATTGACCAGGAACACACTGACTTGGCAAGGATGGCAGAATTGCTTAAAATTTGCCAGCCCAACCATATGTCTTACTTTCATGTGCCAGCCATTTTATTTCTCTGGCTTCCCTGATCTCAGAGAAATGTTGTTTCCCCAGATAAGGATTTTTCCCTGAAGTTAGGAAGGGGATAAAACCCTTTAACTAAGTGCCAGGTGGGTAGTTAAACACTTTAACTACAAACAATCATGCTTAAGCTACATAATCTTTACTCCCTGGAATAGCGATAAGAAACACTCTAACCTTTGCAATAGAAATTGACAGGATTAAAATCAACTGGTATAAATACAGATGTAACAAGACAATAACCACCAGAACTTCACTGGAGATCCAGACCGGAACTTGGCTGGAGATCTTGGCTAGAGATCCTGGCTAGGCTGCTGATCAACTGAACGCTGTCTCCGTGTCATTCCTTCTTCGCTGACTCCGTCCACACCTTTGGGGACCCCTGGACCCGCTGGGGTTGGACCCCAGCAGATATAATGTGCATGACCAAAGAGCACAGGAACGGGGAGGGAAAGGAGATGTGTAAGAGCAAAGGCTTTGTGTGCTATTGAAATTAAATTGGTATTAGCCCAAACTAGATTCTTAAAGTTCAAATGTTGACTGTAATCTGCAGGGCAACCACTAAAAAATAACACTAACAAAGAAAAAGGAAAGAAATGACAAGGTAATTAAAATAGAACACTAGAAAATATCCATTTAATACAAAAGAATGCAGTATAGAGGGAGAAAAAAAAGACATAAGAGGTAGAAAATAAAAACAAAATGGCAAACAAATGCTACCTTATTAATGTTTTGGAATGTTAGTCTTTTTCTCTTTTTTGTTATTAATCAAAAGAAATGAAAATTAAAACAGCAATGAAATATCTGAGCACCGTCAGAATGGCTGCATTTGAGGAAGACTGACAATAACAAGTGCTGTCAAAGATATGGAGCAAAAAGTTTCTCATACATTGCTAGTAAGAATATAAATTTGTACAATTACATTGTAAATATGTTTGTCGGCATCTATTAATGCTAAAAACATATTATATACACATATATGTACACACACACACACACACACACACATATATATATTCTACTCCCTATGCTTTACTTACATCTCATGACCATTTTAATAACTGGCAATTTGTACTTCTTGATCCCTTTCACCTTTTCACATATTACCCAACCCCCTTACCATCTGGCGACCATTAACTTGTTCTCTGTATCTATGACTTTATTTTTGTTTTTCTTTTTCATTTATTTTGTTCATTATATGCCACATATAAGTAAATCATATGGTATTTATCTTTCTCTGTCTGACTTACTTCACTTAGCATAATACTCTCTAGGTCCATCTATGCTGTACCAAATAGTAAGATTTCATTCTGTTTTACAGCTAGTATTCATCTTCTTTATCCAATTGTCTATTGATGGGCACTTGGGTAGCTTCCATATCTTGGTTATCTATAACAATAAAAGCATAATATGCTAATTAGACCGGACATCTTCTGGACGAAGCCAGGGCTGCGAAGGCCGAGGCAAGCCACCACAGCTGCAAGGGCTGAGCCCCTTGCACCAATTTCATGCACCAGGCCTCTAGTTGTAAATAATGCTGTAATGAACACAGGGGTGCATATATCTTTCCTAATTAGCATTTAAGATTTCTTCAGATAACTACCCAGAACTGGAATTGCTGAATCCTTTGGTAGTTCTATTTTTAAGTTTTTGAGGAACCTCCATACTATTTTCAATAGCTTTCTTTTAAGATCAGGAATAAGACAAGAATGTCCACTTTCACCACTTTTACTCAACAAAGTATTAAAAGGACTAGCCACCAAAATCAGACAAGAAAAAGAAACAAAAGGCATCCAAATTGGAAAGGAAGTACTAAACTGTCATTATTTTCAGATGACAATAATATAGAGAGAGAACCCTAAAGATTACACCAAAAATTTATTAGAACTGATAAATGAATTCAGAAAAGTAGCAGGATATGAAATTAATACTCAGAAATCAGTTGCATTTTTATATACCAATAACCAACTATTAGAAAGAGAAATAAAGAAAACAATCCCATTTATAATTGCATCAAAAATAATAAAATACCTAGGAATAAATTTAACCAATGAGGCAAAAAAAAAAAAAAAACTGTACTTGGAGAAGTGTGAAAAATGAAGAAAGAAAATAAAGACACACATAAATTGAAACATATACCATGCTCATAGACAGGAAGAATTAACATCATTAAAATGCCCATGCTACTTAAACCAATCTACAGATTCAGTGTAATCCCTATCAAAATACCAAAGGCTTTTGTTCATTGGTTTACGTTGTTCATTATAATCCACAAATGAGTGAGAGCATGTGATATTTATCTTTCTCTGATTTATTTCACTTAGCATAATGCAGATGTAGAGACAGAGAAGCATCGATCAGATGCTCAAAACTCAGAGGGAAAGCGGGGGAGGGTTGGAGGGAGGGGGCATGAGAGATCAACCAAAGGACTTATATGCATGCATATAAGCATAAGTGATGGATGTGGACAACAGGGGGTGAGGGTGAGGGCAGGATTGGGGGGATGAGTGGACATTGGGGGACTAAGGACACATTTGTAATATCTTATTCAATAAAGGGGGGGGGGGAGAGAAAAAAAATACCAAAGGCTTTTTTCACAGAACTATATCAAGTTGATGTTTTAAGTTTTTTTCCACATGAGCCCAACTCACCTTTTCAAGCATGTGATCCACCATTCCCATCTACAACTCCTTGCTCTGGCTAAACTGGTCTATTTATCTCTAAAATGTGTTTTCCATATTATACTTGCTATCATGTTCATGAGGGTAAAAATCACTACATAATTGTCTGTGTGTGTCTAGTTTAGCCAGTGCTGGGGTCCAACCCCAGCAGGTCCAGGGGTCCCCAAAGGTGTGGACGGAGTTGGCGAAGAAGGAATGACACGGAGGCAGCATTCAGTTCATCAGCATAGTTGGGTTCTCTCGCCGGGTTCTAGTAAAGATTATGTAGTTTAAGCATGATTGTTCATAGTTAAAGTGATTAATTACCCGCCTGGCACTTAGTTAAGAGGTTTTATTCCCTCCTTAACTTCAGGGGAAAATCCCTACTTGGGGAAACAACCTTTCTCGGAGAGGTGACCTTGGTTAAAACACAGCGCCAAGAAGGTGAGCAAACATATTAAGAACAGTATGCCATATATGCCAGGTCCCTTGAAACAGCAAGGATGGACCAGCTCCCGGCAAGCCAGTTCAAACCACAAATCTTTGCTTAAAAAGCATATCAATATGCTTTCCTCCAACAACTGTACATGATTAAATCCCATAATAGAAATAAGGTTGTTTGTTTTCTAACATATCTAAAAGAACCACTAAATTAATAATACCTTAAAATCTGACATTTTATAATTTCTACAAAAAAATCATCAATTAATCATGAACTAAATTTTATCTTGATTTATGTATTCATTTCATTTAATATATAGTATAATTTTAAAAATTAATCAGCTTTGTGATTTAGTTTTGTATATAAACATAGCACAAATTATTTAGATCGATATTAATATACTTATTAAAAAGAAATCCTAACAGAAGTTATATTTTGCATTGAACAAAAGCAATAAATTTATTTGAAAAACAGTGTAATATAAATATTTTCATTCCAATCATATACTGAATAGCTAATGCATTATAAGAGGAAAAATAAATTAAGCTATTTTATTATAGTAATAAGGGATTTTATAGAGGAGATGACTAAAATAAGGAAAAGATCATCTATTTTGTAATGTGCCTTGTAATTTCATAACCCATTAATTTTATATATAAACATATTGTTTGAATTAAGGTTGAGTTCTGATCTTAGCTGAACATTAAACATCTAATTAATAGTTCCTATTTTACTATTTATCAGACTTGTTTGCACATTGATATATCATACTGGTATTCTTTTGAAAACCACATGAGGTTGCAAGGGGAAATATTAGACAAATATTTCTTCAAATCAGATTTTTAAAAACAATTACACACTTAAAGATAATGAGATTTTATGTTATCAAATATAATATAATAATTATGTCCATTCATACTGAAGTAAATCCATGGGTTGGGATATTGGGGACCTGGAAGAACCGTTGAAGGGCATATATTTCCAAGGGCCATTTCATTAACAAAACAGTTTTCCTAGTCCAACTCAAAATATATATATTGATTTGGCCTTAGAAACAATTTTTAAAGGTTCAAAAAAGTTAAAACCTCATTTATACCAAAATAATATACAAAGACAGAGAAGGAAACCCAGCTGAGTTTACCGATAAAATGACCACAGGCAGATTACATAACAAGGCTTGTCCTTAGTTTCCTAACTCGAGATAAATTTACCTTGAAAAACAGCTGTATTTCGAGATATTAGGAACTTTAATGTAGAGCTGGATGCTTGAAGCGCCTGCTGCATATCTTGGCGAGCTGCAATTTGATACGTTTCCTCCATCTTCCTGGTGCAACAGGTAAGTTTTTTGGATACACAAACCTGAAGATCAGGCCCTGGAACACATATAAGATTTTTCAGAATAATTATCTGTTCATTTAACAAACATTACATATTACATGTCAGGCATTAATGGTCAGCACAGCACTGCACATGAAGAATTTGTGTTTCTATGCGAGGAACTGATTTACCAGAGCACTTGCTGTTAAAATATTTATCTATTGTTCATGAACCTAAACATGAAACAAAATATCCTCAACCATTAACTCTTTGCTCAAATATTTTATTAACTTTTTGATCAAAGATTATGTCCACTCAATTAATTAATTAACAAATAGACTATATAATAGAAAACAAATATACTACTATGTAAGTACATAGCTAAATAGAGAAAATTTATTTTTGCTTATTTTACCCAGCTAAAATTATTTGCAATGACAATAGTATAGAGAAGTATATGGGCTAAAACAATTGTTTTTCTTGAGGAAATAAAATCAAATTATGTACATCAGATAAAGGTAAAAAATCATCACCTGATTTGTCATTTTCAACATCATGTTTGTGCTTCTTGTGAATAAGTGATTATCAGCAAACATGATATGAATCAAGACCCCCACATGGGCCCAAATCCAGCATCAAATATTCTGCTCATCACCTCGCTTGCTAGAGACAACTCCTATGACTTTGGGCGGTGAGCACACAATGCAATATACAGATGATGTATCACAGAATTGTACACTCAAAACCTATATATTTTTTTATACTCTATGCATAGGCACTTTATTTTGTTGTTGTTTGTTTGTTTGTTTTTAATCCTTTATTGTTTAAAGTATTACATATAGTATTACATATGTCTCCTTTTTCCCCCATTGACCTCTCCAGGCCACCCCCACAATCCCCGCACATGTCCTCACCCCGTGCCTGTGTCCATGGGTTATGCTCATGTGCATGCATACAAGTCCTCTGGTTGATCTCTTACCGCCCCTACACCTCGCCGTCCCTCTGAAGTTTGACGGGTCTGTTCGATGCTTCTCTGGATCTATTTATGTTCATCAGTTTATGTTGTTTATTATATTCCACAAATGAGTGAGATCATGTGATATTTATCTTTCTCCTATTTAAACCTACATAATTTTATTAACCAATGTCACCCCAATAAATTCAAAATTTTAAAAAAGCACCTTTTAGTTTTCTAAGCATATTAAGAAACTGTCTGTGAAATTATTAAACATATGTAATAGTTGTGGTTAAAAATTTGGCTAATATGATTAGCACCTCACATCCTGGATAGGGTCCCAGGGCAAGCACCGTTATACATAGCAGGTATGCTAGAGAAGGAAGGAGAAGGTACAGATGTCTAGTGGCACCTAAAAAGGATAACCCTGATGAGGCATCATGGGGAAGGTCCCAGTGCATTCCCAGGCTACCCAGGTTTTATAGAAAGCTTAGAACCATTGATTTTTACAAGGCCTAACATAATACAGTTACTCCTTTATTTTAGGGCAGGAAGAAGACTTGTGGCTCTTGATCTCTGGGGAGTTTCACATTCCCGTATTAGCACGTTATTGACTAATTTTAGACGAGCAAATATATCTTATATATACTGGTCTAAAGACACACACAGAAACATACACATAACAGCCACTTTTCAAACTATTCCTACTTTTTCACACAGAGTCGGCCTCAGAATCACATTTCCAAAAGTTAGTTCTGGGTAAGATCAAGATACCTGAAATCACTCCAGAGCACAGGGGCCATTACTACCACATTTGACACATGAGGAGATAGACACATAGAGAAGTTCTGAAAACTGCCCAATGTCACACACCTACATACTACAAAGTGGGGACCTGGTGTTTGCAGTGACCCCCAAGCTATCTTCTTCACAATCACTCTACTGGGAGGAAAGCAATAGTCCTAAATCTATAAATGGTTCATTGATAGCCCTAACTGGCCATTTTTAATTCCAGTTTTGAAAGAAGTCATTCGTTTGGTAAATTGCAAGAAAAAAAATTGCAGTTTAGGAACCATCAAAGGAGTTATATTACAAAAATAAAATAGGCTAAAATATCGAGTTATAGAGTTGCCATTGCTGTTTTCTTAAAAATATATATATATTTTATTGATTTTTTACAGAGAGGAAGGGAGAGAGAGAGAGTCAGAAACATCGATGAGAGAGAAACATTGATTAGCTGCCTCCTGCACATCTCCTACTGGGGATGTGCCCGCAACCCAGGTACATGCCCTTGACCGGAATCGAACCTGGGACCCTTCAGTCCAGGCCGATGCGCTCTATCCACTGAGCCAAACCGGCCAGGGCTTAGTTTAGCCTTTCTCCTCTTTGATTGCTTGCTAGATTTGGCCCCCTGCACATCTCCTACTGGGGATGTGCCCGCAACCCAGGTACATGCCCTTGACCGGAATCGACCCTGGGACCCTTCAGTCCGCAGGCCGATGCTCTATCCACTGAGCCAAACCGGTTTTAGCTCCATTGCTGTTCTTTTACAAAATTTAAGTGGTAGGAAGTACACTTAGAAAGATGCTACAAATCGCCCTGGCTGCTATCCTAAACACAGTGCAGGAGGGAGAACTTCATGTCTCGGCAACTCTGAGTAACCATGGGTAGCAATTTAGACAACTTAGAACAAATACATTCTTCAAGTTGATGAGAACCTGCATGGATTAATCCAGACTTTCATTTATACCCCTTGGAAACTGGAAATAAAACTAAACTCCAAAACAAATCAGGACTATAAGTCAGAGATCAGTTATGTTTAATCAGCACAACATTTTCAACAGCATCAACTCTGACATATGCTTAAGTAACTTGGAATTTGGGTTGCAGTGAATAGGGAAAAGAGTCTGCAAGGAACTAGCTCCCTTGCTTCCTGAATCAGTCCAAAAGACAGGTGAGATGAACTACACCTCCTCAGGGAAAGGATTCTATCTGACATTTTATTCTCAGCATAACCACAAAGGACATAAAAAGATGCTTGTTGACAAAGAGCCCAGGCTACAGTTCTCCTGTTGTAAAAAGAACAAGCATCATAAGAAAGCAAAGCCAGATGGAATCCAAACAGATACTACATGGTAACAAGACACGTTTTAAAAATATTTCAAAGCCTGACTTCAAAGAACATGGCACGACTAAGGATGCTATGAAACAGCAAGAGTACACAACTCAGGCTCAAAGGCAACAGTCGTGTTTCTGAACAGCAGGCATGTTTCTGAACAGTAAAATCAAACTCCACAAGAATTAAAGCACTGAAAATAAATGAAATTAAAAATAAAACAGCAGGTTCCTTGCTGAGGGGGCTCCCAACCAGAATCGTGGGAGCTTTTTTCTTTTTCTTTTTTTTTCATTTCTCACCAAGAAGCTGCAGTATTGGTTATTTTGCCTTCCTTTCTGTTAACCAGCATACGAAGCTGCCATGGCCATCTATCTGTGTGTGTTGTCTAGAAAGGTTAAAACTGGAACATTGGGAGGCATTGTGGAAAGATGGTGGTAGTGGCAGCGTAGTTTCCACTATCTCCAGATCTTCATATAGAACTAGAAAATAAATCCAGAAGAGACAACTAACTACATGCCATAATACTCCCAACGCAGACTCCGGGCAGGAGGGAGAAGAATAAAGCAGTGGGGTAATGTCTGAACAACCTGGAGACAGAAGAACCCGAAATAACCAACAGCAATTCACGGGAAAACCCAGAAGGCTAATTTGAGAATAGCAGCTGAAACCTGGAGTGTTTTTCAGTCTTGATTATTAAATGTGTGCAAAGGACCATTGATGGAAAAGAATGAATGAGCAGAAGCAATCCAGACCCCTACGAAATCTCTAAACAGATCCAGCAGGCTCCTTTCCAGGGAAGAACCCCACACAGAAAGGACAATCCTAGAAGTGGAATCAAAATTCAACAGAGGATGCATCTAAGAGACATAGATGGAAAAGGTCTAGAATGTGGGAGGGGAAATAAATTCAGAAAACTTCAGAAAACAAGCAACCATATTTTTGAATATTACACAAAAATAACAGAAGAAAAAACTATAAAGTTAGAAAAGCCACTTTGAAGCCATTCTCGATTTAAATTTTTAGGAAAAAAAACTAACCTCATATAAAATGAACAACAATAAGAGGTCAAATTTAACATCAACTTATTATAATAAAAAGAGAATAAAGAACAAAATAATATCCCCATAAAGAAAACATGTCAGAAAGACATTCCCCACCAAAAAAGATCAAAGATATAATCATACTATTTCAAAACAAGCGAAAAGATAATGACACGAAACATGAAAGAACAACATAAATCAAAATTAATAGAAAACCTAAGGTATGGAACTCAAGAAATAATTAAAGATGAAAGAAAAAGTTCTGAAATGAAGACTAAATGAGAAGAAACATAGGAGGTAATCACATGAAGGTTATGCATTAAAAAATAAAATATAGAAAATAAAAAATTATAAAAAATCAAAAGGAATGAAAGGATTTGAAAGATGGTGACAAAAAATATTGTTAACAATGTAAGCCCTGAAGAAGAAAACAGGACAAAGAGAATCTGTATTTCATGTAAGCTAAAACAGTGGTGAGAGCAATATGAAATTCAAAACAAACAATTATGCAATATTCACTTTCTTATTTTCTAAGTCTAAACTGTATCCTTGAAAATTAGGATTTTTAAGTGTGGGAGAAAGGAGATACAGGCCTAATAAAGAAGAGGTTAAGTAAAACTGTGATTTTGAATTTGAAGTATCAATATGAAATTATGAAGAAATTTACCTTCAATAAATATATATTTCCTAGCTTCATGGAAAATACCTAGAACAATGACTAACCAAGTGGCAAAGGGCATTCCACATGCCCAGATGATGGTGTTGAAATATCATTTCTCTCAAGAAGAAATCAGTGCTTCCTAGAGAAATGACACAGATAGATGGCCATGGCAGCTTCGTATGCTGGTTAACAGAAAGGAAGGCAAAATAACCAATACTTCCTAGAGAAATGCATCTAGGGAATGGATATATAAGATGACAGACCAGCTAAAACTTCGTGTACACCAGATAGCAGAGAAACTATCAAATAACTCCAGGATCATATCAAAAGCACTCAGGAGCTATGACAGTCTGCTGGGGCTGCCATTACAAAATCACAAACCAGTGGCTTAAACAAGAGAAATTTATTTTCTCACAATTCTAGAGGCAGGAAGTCCAAGATCAAGATGCTGGCAAGTTTGAGACCACTCTCCTTGTGCATATGGCTGCCTTTTCTCGTGTCCTCACATGGCACTGTCTGGTGTCTTTCTTCTTATAAAGTCACCAGTAACATTGGATTGAAGCCCATTCTCATGGCCTCATTTCACCTTAATTACCTCCATAAAGGTCCTATCTCCCAAAATAGTCAGATTGGGAGTTAGGGCTTCAATTTAGGACTTCTGTAAGGGACACAATTTAGCCCATATCAGAAAGGTTTCTACTGGCAAACATGAGACAATCTGACCTTCAATAATAATAATTGCAATGACTTGCAATCAATAAATATGCTTAAATCCAAGGGTTTTCTGTAGCTATGCTTTATTTTATAATTTTTTAAAAAGACTTTTAAAATAGGACTGCTGGTTGGTAATATGCATTCTCTTTTTGTTTCAAACATTTATTTCTCCCATAGTCAACGTACAGGATTTTTACGCTTGTAGCACATACCAGCTTCATTGATGGTTGACATAGGAAAGGGCCCTTGGTACCAAGACAATAAGATATGTTTTAGGTTTGCTAGATGCCTGTTAAATTCATAAAATATCAAATGCTCATGAGATATACCACTTTCTTTCATGATTTATTCCAGAACTTTAAGAGGACTTGATACTAAATGAGGGGTCTGATAATACCCCTTTAATGGCTGCTTGAGTTCCCTGCTCTGTAGTGGGAGCAAACTTGGTATGTCCAAGAAACAACAAGAACTCCAGCTGCAACATGGCAGTGCCGTTCACACAGAGCAGCCAGTAACTTTGCACAAAATAAAAAAATAGCTTGAAAGCTCTGGAGAGTGAACAAAAGGAGAAAGTTCCTGAGAGGGAGTGAAGCCCTACCGGTGTGGCTGGGTTGGCTGGCCATTGTCCTGTGCACCAAAAGGTTGCCAGTTTGATTCCTGGTCAGGGCACACGCCTGGGTTTTGGGCTCAATTGCTGATAGGGAGTGTGCAGGAGGCAGAGGATAGATGTCGCACTCCCACATGGACAGACATTTCTCTCTCTCTCCCCCTCCCCTCCTTTCCTCTCTTTCTAAAAATCGATTTTTAAAAAATTTGTAAATAAATAAAAGGGAGTCAATATTTGGAAGAAGAGAGAAGCATAGGATTATTTTCTCATCTGTGGCTCTTAGCCTGGGGACAGACTAAATTCCAATTTAAAAAAACTAACAGTCATTCAGGACTGAGGAACTAAAAGATATCAATCAGGCAATCACAGCTACTGGAAAGTGGTGGGGAAATACCAGGAAAGGGAGGGCCAGTGAGAGGGAACCCCAACTTCTGTGTGTAAACTGCTCAAATCTCTGCTGACTCCTGAACCACATCTCACATTGCCAGAGCAGACTGTAAGCAGCCCAGCTACTGGCAAGCTCAGGATGAAAGAACCAAACTAAAACTGCAGTGGCTGCCCAAGAGACATAGTTGACAGTTTGAGTCCAATCAAGTTCATTTTCTCCAAAGTCAAACATATTAACACTCTTTGGAGGAATATAATAGAATCCAGAGTCACCATAACATAACATTTACAGCATCCAGGAGACAATCTAAAATTACTGAACATATGAAGAATCAGTATGTGACCCATTTTCAAGAGATAAGATAATAAAGTAAGACCAACTCCAGATGCCCCAGATGTTAGAATAAACACAGAAGAGCTCTAAAGCAGCAATTGCAACTATATTCAATGAGGTAAAAGGAGCATGTGCTGAGAATAAATTATAGGAAAAGGAATCTCAGGAGACAAAGAAACTATAAAAAAACAAAATGAAAGTTGTGTAATTAAAAAATATAACATTTGAAAGAAAAATTTCAATGGATGGGCTTAGTAGTGAATAGAGATGACAGAGGGCAGATCAGAGAATGTAAAGGTAGATCAATAGAAAGTATGAAATCTGAAGAAGGGAGATAAAAATATTGAAAATCCTATACATACTAGTACATGCCTACGATTTTATGTATGCATTCATGGAGCAGTGAGCAAACAGCGCATAATATAAAATAGATATGACCAGAGTTCTGGAAAGGAGAGGGAGAGAGAGAGAGAGAGAGAGAGAGAGAGAGAGAGAGAGAATATTAAACACTCGATGAAATAAGGACTATAAATTTTCCAAATTTTATAAGTAACACAAATTACCAGATTTTAAAGGTTCACTGAACCCCAATCAAAATAAAAAGAAACAAAATCATGCCTAAGCATATTATAATCAAACTACTAAAAAACAAAGGTTAAAAAGAAAAGGCAAGAAGCCCAGTAGTTCCACCTTTTCCAAAAAGGATGGAAATACAGGAAATGAAGTCAGTTCACATAATGCTTTATAGGTCACATTTAGGAGGGACTTTATTACAATTATAATAGGGAAGAAACTTCATTTGATTTGTTTCTTAAAAGTTCACTCTAATTGCTATTTTGAGAATAAGTATTTCTGTATTGCAAATGAGAGTTAGGACTGCGATAAAAGATAAGAAGTGGTTAGATTAGATACATATTGAAGGTAGAAGGTAACTTGGAATAGATGTCTGTGATAGAATTTGGCAGGTGAGAAAGAGGCAGGAATCAAAAATAACCCTTAGATTTTTGCCTGAGAAACTGGATGTCTAAGTGGTACCATTAATAGAAAAGGAGAACACATAAGAAGGATCAGGTTTAAGGAAAAAATAGAATTCAGATTTGGAAATGAGATGTCTATTAGAAATGCAACTGAAAATGTAGAAATACTATTTGAATATGCAAGACTTAGGTCTAGGAGAGATATCCAAAGTGAAGATATTAATTTGGGAGTTTTAAATACAAAATGGTATAAATACTGAGGGTTTCAATAAGACCATTTAAGAAAAGAGTTTCGTTCATAAAAGTTAGAGGGTTTCTCAACCTCAGCACTATTGACACTGGAAGCAAAATTATTTTTTTTGTGGGGGAGCTGTCCTGTACAGGAATGTTTAGCAGTATTCCCGAACTCTACCCACTAGATCCCAGGAGCACCCTCCCCAGATGTGACAACCAAAATGTACCTAGACATTGCTAAGGGTGCCCTTTGGGCATAATCACCTCTGAGTGAGAACCATTGGCCAAGATGAAAGTATAGCCATATGAATTGGAACAGAGAAGAATCCCCTTTAAGGAGTCTGAAAAAGAAGCAATGAGCTAGAAGGATTAAAATGAGTTGGTGTGGGGGGAGGAGGTAAGAGGAAATGAATATGGTGTCCTGAAAAAGTTATAAGATGTGAGAAATCAGCTGTACTGGGCAAAGTAGCAACATTTAAGAAGCCAGTACTTTTCAAAGATCTGTACTCATATGGGCTACCATTGGATTGTTTTCTTGACTCTAACTAAATAGTGACTACATGAGCAATTACATTGCATTTGGGATCCTATTAATTATGAGAAATAATTATAAGGTCAGTTCAACTCATTGAAAGTTGAGCTAAAACCTATTTAACAATTTTAATGCCCATTATTTTCTAACTTCTGCCAACCCTGAACAGAAGGGATGCCTAATAGCCCCTAATATTGCTCTGCATCCTGGTGCTTTCCGGAACATTTGCTTTTGTGTACTTAATTGATTCTATTTAATTTTTGTTTCTCTCCCAAGACTGCAAGTTTCCACAGGAAAAAGACCACCACTGCCTGTTCCCAGTGTATTGTACATCACTGGCACAGTGCCTCGAAGAAAAGATCTTCATTGAAGTATTGGTCTCTTTCACTTTCTCCATACTTGCACATAAATATTTAGTAAGAGACTAAACAAGGCACTTTCATGGCTTAAAATTAATGAGATAGTTTTAAATATAGATCCAGAATGAGCATATTGCTGAGGACATTAAAAACTGGTTCAATAAGCCATTTGAAATAGTATTTGAGATCACTGTACTTACATTTTTGCAAATATTCCTCATATCAGTGATCCATCATTTATTGATCCATCTTTTCTTTATGGGATACAGGCACTGTCCTATAACAGTATATGTTGATGTTGCTCATTAAAATTTAAAAAAAAGGGTTTTTTTCCAAAGAGTACTAACTATTTCATGTATTATGATTTTTCCTGGTTGTGTACTCCATAAAAAAATAAGTAACATTTGGCAACCTACAGATTTAGACAAATAGGGTCAGCATAGTACTCACTGGGAGAACTGTAAAGCTACCCCTCATATACCTATGTAAGTGACAGCATTGATCCTTCAACAGACAATGTACTAGAGTTGTATTTCCAGCAATGGTTGATTAATGTTCACACAAAATCA
>NW_006294998.1:1962722-1985886 GCF_000327345.1 Myotis davidii | reverse complement strand
ATGCTCTCTCAACCCCTCCCTGAGAGAGGGCCCTGCCAGCCACATGTGTGCCTGTGACCACACATTTGATCAGAGTATATTGTGTGTGGCTATTCATAGGGTATATGCTTCTCACTACGTAGTTAATATATTCCTAAAGTGTAGGCCCCTTCGAATTGTTTGTGAGTAAAAACCAGAACCATACAGATTGTGCCATCTGAGAATTTATAATTGGGACATAGAAAAAGTCTACTTTATTTGCCAACAGAACTGCTTTATATATAATTTAGGAGTGAAGTGTCTATTGTTATTTCACCATAGAGTCAAACAGCAGAACATACAGAGTAGACAAATGAAGGGAAAACTGTCAGAGCTCTCTGTAGTTCCTGCTTTAGTTTGTTTTTATACTTTGGGGTTTATGATTTACACGTAAAGACTTATAATACATTATGTTTATATTAGACCAAGTTAGTTTGTGTTTTTTGCAACCAAAGCGCCTAAGCTGATACTCTCATCAAGGGCATAGCAGGAAAGGATGACTTAATCAATAAGTTATATAGAAGACTCCCTATCAAGTACAAGAAGTTTACTCTTAAGCTCTGTTAGCATAGATGGGGGTGAGAGTGTTGTTTATAATAAAATTATCCCTAATATCCAATATGTCTCTAATGCTGATTTTAGTCAATTTCTCTTTGGGTTGCTTCTATAAAATTTTCTCCTTTGAAACTTTGGATGACAATTCCACCTTCTGCTCCCTGTTTATTGCTATTATCCTCCTCTCTTAAAACCCAAATATTCACATGGGTCTTCTCTATTGGTTAAAGACATCTCCCCAATGGCTAAAATTGTTTCTATCATTACACAATCTATTCTAGAAAGAACCACGGAAAACGTCTTGCTCACTATTTGTTCTTTTGCTCTAATAACTACTCTGAATCATGTAACTAATTATATTACTCTTTTTATTGTGGCTAATAGGAAACACCAAGACAAACTTTTCATCCCACTATTATTTTCAGGCTATATGATCTCTGTACAGTGATTTAAACTAACATTGAAAGACTAGGATACAAATACACACATAAAATAGAAATAGTAGCTAATTGAAAACAATTAAGACACAGAATAGCTTAACTCCTTCTGGCTCAAATTATTGGCTCCTCTAGAAATTTTATAACTCACTCCAAAATAGTTACAAGGGGTCTACAGTATAAGAATATATTAACTATGCAGTAAGAAGCATATGTCATAGGAATAGCCACACACAACATGCGATATAATTAAGGTTATTTAAAAGTCCATGAATTCAAGGTCGATATGTTCCTCTTTTCTTTCTGGCTGATTTCAGCTGGATGTACAACTTAAACAAATATATTGGAAGCACTTGAGTAGATTCATTTTGCAAGATAAGTCGAAGCGAGAAATCAAAATCATATTGATTCAACCTCTTGAACAATTTTCAAATTTTCTTCTTTCCGTCTGTACAACCACCACTCTAATCTTAACACCTAGAAAAGACATTTTAAATGGATACCATAGAGACAAGAAGAAGATCTTTTAAAAATGCAAACCCAATTATGGCACTTATGCTAAAAGATTTCCCATGGCTTTCTATTGCTCTTGGTATTGTTACTGGAGAAATCAAATTCCTCCCTCACTTGTAAGAGTGGGGTTCTTACAATATCTTTAGAAAAGAATTTTCTAAGATTTGTATGGGAGAATGAATGTTTTTTTATTGGTGTAGGGTTACATTTCTCACATTCCAAAGTCCTATGGCCCTTAAACAAATCCTGAAAGAGGAGCAGCTGGGGTTCCAGTAGAGCCACAAGTAGGACTAGTGTCCATGTTGCTGTCAGGTCCAGTTCAGCATCAAGCTAATTAAAGTCCATACTCTGGCCAGTGTGGCTCAGTTGTTGAGCATCATCCCATGCATCAAAAGGTTGCTGATTTGCCAAACCAGCTTGGCTCAATGGCTAGAGCGTCTGCCTGCAGACTGAAAGGTCCCAGGTTCAATTCCGGTCAAGGGCATGTACCTTGGTTGCAGGCACATCCCCAGTAGGAGGTGTGCAGGAGGCAGCTGGTTGATGTTTCTCTCTCATCAATGTTTTTAACTCTCTATCCCTCTCCCTTCCTCTCTGTAAAAAAAAAAAAATCAATAAAATATATATTAAAAAAAAAAAGGTCGCTGGTTTGATTCCCAGTCCAGGCACAAACCCAGGTTAGGTTGCTTGCAGGAGGCAATGAGTTGATGTTTCTCTCTCTCAAACCAATAATAAAAACATATATATTAAAAAATAAATAAATAAAAATAAATGAAGTCCATTAGCCCATTGTGTGAAGCCCACATAGAATGAGCCACATGGGCAAATGCAGAGGAGCATGGGAAATGCAGAGGAGCAACAGGAGTCAGGCATGAACAGCAAGGGAGAGAGCCAAGAGCCAAAAAGGAGAAAGCTCCTTTTGTTCAGAAGTTTAAATATTGCAGTGGCCGTGCCTATTCTTGCCAATCACCTGTTCTCAGGTGTGACTGACAGACAAGCACCTTCTCAGGTCACGGAGACCTTACTGGGCATGCGTCTACACTGCCTTTGTCTAGTCCCTTCCCACATCAATCAGTGGGGAACAGACTTGGAAAGTGTTAAATTAGCAAAGCTGTATAAATGGCATGCCTATATTATCTAATCTTCCATTTACTCCTTCCCTGTTAAATTAATAACCAGATTATTATAATAACATCATTATGAACGCCAATATCCTTAACATAGCCAAAATAGCCTTATTAAATAATGGCTCCTTCACTCTCCTGTACAGTCCCATCACTTTGTTAACCTATAAACATGTTCATGAAGTGTGTAGCACACAAAACATACACATACAAAAAAGACCAATTATACTCTGGCTTTCTTTCTTTTTCTCTGCAGCATTAAGCTTCTTGAAAGTGTGGTCTGAATTTATTGTTCCCACTTCATTCTCACCTCAGTCTTACTATCTCAATTTTGATCCCACCACTTCTTGGTAAATGCATACCTCTAGGAAACTGGTGAACTCTGAGTTATCAAATCCAGGAGACATGTATCCATTTCTAAGCACTCAACATCTTTGTGGAATTTGACAATATTTACACCCCAGTTCTTGAAACTCTTCCCTTTCCTTAACTTCTAGGACACCACCGGATTCTTCTTCCTCCTAATCATTATTTGTGTTGCCCCAGGTTCTGCTTCTCAATTCTGTCTCTGTGTGATCTACTCCCAAGACTTCACTTACATACCTAATGATCCCCAAATCTTTACTGATAACACTCTCAAGTAATAGTTAGACCCATATTTCCAACTATCTATTCTACATTCCACCATGATATAACACAGTAGACTTAATATTGATACGCCCCATGTTACACTCTCCTCCCTACAGGGCATCTTCTACTCTACTAAAAACAAAACAAAACAAACACTTTGGAATCATACTAGACTCTTCCTTTCCCCTCAAATTTTCTGATAATTCTACTTTCTAAAACTCTACATCAGCTCCATTGTCTTTTTCAAGAAGGGCTTCTCTAATTGATAGTAAATGAAAGAAAAAATGTCCCAGGGCAATGATTAGCGTGAGCTAAGTAAAAAAAACAAAAAACAACAAAAACAAAACAACAAAACTCTTGCCCTATGCAAATGAATTTGTTTTCTTAATAATCAAATAAATAGATTCTCTCAAGTGTAGTACTTCTCATAGCTTTAATATGTTAACATATACTGTGACTTTTAAGAAACATGTTCAGCATGCAGCATTTCTCCCAAGCTGATAAGATCTTCTTTGTCAAGAAGACCAGTTGAAGAGTTAATGGAAGTAATATGCAATAGAGAACAATTTGGGTTTTGCTAGTTACTCTTTTTGAGGTCAACTTAACCAGAGTTCTTAAAAATGGCATCATAAAAACTGATACGTGTGTAAGCTTCTATGTTGTGGCTGGGAATAGGCAAATGGGTTCTTACTCCCCCCACCCCTTCTCAAAGGACTATTCAGGAGATGCCGAGTATTCATTCCACCTGCGCTAAATTATAGAGTAATTTCCTGTTCTTTATTTTAATTAATAAATCAGATGAATTCATCAAATATTGATTAAACACCTGTTCTTCACAAGACACTCTGATGGTTATTAAAGATACCAAGAAGGATAAAAAGCAGTTTTGTCCCTCCAAGGCTTAGTCTAGGGAGAAACATATTTGTAAAAATTTTAATTAATGTGACAAAGTGTTATAAAAAAAACTATGTACTAAGTTCTGTGGAAGCTCAGAGGCAGAAATTATTTCCTCTTCTTGGAGAGACAATAGAGTGGGTCACAGGAGAGTTTCAGCAATGTTGTTAATAATTTTTAAGTAGGTCCTTTATGGTCTCCCTACCAAAAAATACAAGATAGAAAATATTCCTAGTTTTGTAAATGAGAAGTTGAGTTTCTCATGATTAAATTCATCTAAGTTCACAAATGTAATAAGTAGCAAAAAGAAACTCAGATTGGCCAGACAAGATTGGAAGAAGAGAAGGAGGAATGATATCCCAAAGAGTGGCAACAATAGACAAGATGCATGAAAAACTATGGTTCATTAGGAAAGACAAAAGCATTGAGGTATGATCTACACAATGGAACACTACGCAGCTGTAAAAAGGAAGGAACTCCTACCATTTGCAACAGCATGGATGGATGCTGGGGGCTAATTCCAGCAGGTCATAAAAGCAAGAAGGTCATCAAAAGGTTGGTGAACCTTGAGGCTTCAGCAGGGCTGAAGATACATATCGTTGCCTGCTGACAGGCAGCTAAGGGCATTCCCGCAAACCTGAAAATCTACATGTTATTACCTGCTGCTGGCCAAACAGCTGAACAGCCAAAGGCAGTTAGTTCCCCCAACCTGATACTTAACTGCTTACCAAACTTTACCTTTGATATGTGTGTTTGCTTTGCTTTAGGACAAAAATGTATGAATAAAAAGCCCTGAGTCCAGAGATCTTAGTTACTTAAGCTAAGCTCCATCTGGCTCCCCCATGTATTCCAAATATATATTTCATGTTTAGTCTCTTTATTAATTTACTCGCAGCCCTTCTCCAGATTCCTGAACCCTTCTAGATGCTGAGAAACACTCCTACAGATGGACCTGGAGAGCATTATGCCAAGCGAAATAAGTCAGTTGGAGAAAGATAAATATCACATGATCTCACTCATTTGTGGAATATAAGGAACAACATAAACTGATTAACAAAAACAGATCCAGCCACATAGGTATGCATGCATATAAGCCTAATGGACACAGACACCAAGCGGGGAAGGGCATGAGTGGGGCAGGGTGGGGGTGGAATGGGGGGAAAAGGACATACATGTAATACCTTAATCAATAAAGAAAATAAAAAGCATTGAGGTATGACTTAAATGGAAAGCCAGGTCTGCATATGGTGTGGTCTAGGGGAAGTTGTTGGGGTGTTTGCAGGGTCCAGGGGTTCTTCATATTTGCAAGTTAGCAAGCGAGCATACTATTGTTTCACTGATGCTAACAGAAGACAAGAGACTCACCTCACAGCAAGCAAGCATCATGAGTATGCATTGGTTACCCTGCTCTGCAGGATGTTCTAGATGAATGCCTGCACATGCAGGAGATTGCATTACAGGGGAGGAATACTGATCTTGTGAGGGATTGTCATTTTTATATCTAGTGGGGACAATTTGTTCTTTGTCCTAGGAGAAACTATCTCTCAATGTTGCTTGTTGCAAGCACAACACTGAGAAATGGCCCAAGTAAAGGGAAGTCAGAGCCTTGCATTCTTGGCATATGCAGGACACTCAGGGCCCAGGGCAGATGACCTCACTTAACAGGAAGGTGAGCTAGGAGAGAGCAGAAAGGCCATAGGAGACAAGACTGAAAAAGAAGGAAGGAATCAAATCACTGAGAAATTCAAATGCAATACACAGGAGTTTGAGCTTTGGGGGACCATGAGAGATGTTTTAAGATTTATGCTAAACCCCACTGGTTTTGTGTGCATGACTTGAAATGATTCCTAGGACACCCTCCTTCTTTTGCCCCCAACTCATCTTTATAGTTAGTGAAAAAAAACTGCTGGACTCTATATGGTAATCTCTTCCCAGAAATTTATAAATTTGCAACCAAGAGAGTTTGGTCCATTTCTCCCTTTTCGGGGGCGAGGCTATGTGGCTGTCATATTTTCTGCTATAAGAAGGAGGTTTTACTGTAACAAAAGAAAGCCTAAATCAACAAAGAGCAAGAGATCTGCACACATTCTAGTCTCTATTTTCATTTCCTTAGCGCATCTGCACCCCTGTTCTTCCTTTGCCCTTCACTGTCCCTTAAGATATCTTGATATATTTCCAATGCATTCCTTTCATAATTAATGGGAATTGAACTTTGGCTTATGTCACTTGAATCTAAAAGTGTGATCTAGTTTAGAAGAACATTTTCAGGT
The DNA here is from genome assembly GCF_000327345.1 of Myotis davidii. Taxonomy (NCBI): domain Eukaryota; kingdom Metazoa; phylum Chordata; class Mammalia; order Chiroptera; family Vespertilionidae; genus Myotis; species Myotis davidii. The sequence continues at coordinate 1,979,448 of NW_006294998.1, read as the reverse complement.
TTATCACTTAAAAACATCGTCACGTTTTTAGCAATATGGAAAACGGCTTCTAATTAAGACAAACTGGAAACAAGACCAATGGCCTATCACAATAGTCCAAGAGAGAAATTATGTTTCTATTTGCTCTTAAAGACAGGCCATAATTAGGTACTTCTGATTCAGGGATAACTTTGGAAATAATTCCTGGCGCTGAAGATAGTTTAGAGCACCTCACTAGTTCCAGGGATAATATGTAAGGAGCAATTTTACTTACAGTAGCTCAGGATCAAAAACTGACTCTTCTAAATGAGGAGGAAAAGAGCATATTAAACTGAAGAAAAGGGGGTAAGAACATGAAGGATCTGATAAGACATGAAGGTCAATGGGATAAAGAGCAATGGGACTCCCTGTTTCATTGTTGCTACTGAACTCAAGCCCAGGAGCCCTGAAGACATTATTATACCAAGAAACTAGGAGGCTCAGGCCTGGCAGCTCAGTTGGTTAGAGCATCATCCCGATACACCAAAGTTTCAGGTTCAATCCCTGGCCAGGGTACATATAAGAATCCACCAATGAATGCACTGTTTCTCTTTTCTCTTTCTCTCTCCCTTCTCTCTCTCTAAAATCAATCAACAAAACATATTTTAAAAGGACAGAATGACAGAATTGTAAGGGCTTCATGGACACAGACAATAGTGTGGTGAAGGTCTGGGCTGGAGGCGAGGGCAGGCTAGATGGGTTCAATGAGGAAAAAAAGGAGACATATGTTAGACTTTCAATAATAAAGATTTTTAAAAAGGAATTGTAAGGTCTTCATTTTGGTAGTCCTATAAGTGTGAATCACATACACTTAAAAGTTCACTTATCTCAGGGTAAACTAAAAATTCTGATTCATTAAAAAAAATCATACTTTTCAAGAATTCTAAGGACATAGAAATTTGTAAAGTATATTTTGCTTCTTAACTGCTATTTCCTCCTCCTAATTCTACTCCTCAAAGCTATCTACTGGCTATTTACCATTTTTTTAAAATATTTATTATTGAGAGTATTACGGATTCCCCTTTTTTTCCCATTTCCCCCCTCCACTTGTTTCCTGCCCCAACCCAGGCCTTCACCACCCTATTGTCTATATCCATAGGTAATGCATATATGCATATAAGACCTTTGGTTAATCTCTCCCAGCTCCCCTAACCCTCCTTCCTTCTGAGATTCATCAGTCTGTTCCATCTTTCCATGCCTCTGATTCTGTTATTCACCATTTTGTTTTGTCCATTAGATTCCTTGTTCCTTTATTTTGATTTTTAGGTTCAATTATTGATATGTATTTATTGCCATTTTCTTCTTCCTTCCTTCCTTCTTTCTTCTTCCTCTTCCTCTTTCTCTTCTTAAAGAATACCCTTCAAAATTTCATGTAATACTGGTTTGGTGGTGAGGAACTCCTTTAGCTTTTTCTTGTTTGAGAAGCTTTTTATCTGACCTTCAATTCTAAATGATAGCTTTGCTGGGTAGAGTAATCTTGGTTGTAGGTCCTTGTCATTCATCACTTTAAATATTTTTTGCCATTCCTTTCTAACCTGAAAAGTTTCTGTTGAGAAATCAGCTGACAGTCATAATTGTGCTCCCTTGTAGGTAACTAACTGCTTTTCTCTTGCTGCTTTTAAGAGTGTCTCTTTGTCTTTAAACCTTGGCATTTTAATTATGATGTGTCTTGGTGTGGGATTCTTTGGGTTCCTCTTGTTGGGGACTCTCTGCACTTCCTGGACTTGTCTATGTCTTTCACCAGGTAGGGGAAGTTTCTGTCATTATTTCTTCAAATAGGTTTTCAATATCTTGTTTTTTCTCTTCTCTTTCTGACACCCCATAATGTGAATGTTGGCACACTTGAAGTTGTCCCAGAAACTCTTTACACTATCTTCATATTTTGGGGGCCATTTTTCTTTTTGCTCTTCTGGCTAGTTGTTTTTTGTTTCCTCATATTCCAAATCAATTCTTTAATTCTCAGAATCATCTACTCTATCATTGAATCCTTGTAAATTCTTCTTTATTTCAATTAGTGTATGCTTAATTTCTGACTGGTCCTTTTTGATGTCTTTGAAATTCGCACTAAGATCCTTGAAAGTTTCACGAAATCCCTTGAAGCTCTCATGATCATTGAGCAATCTTATAACTATTGTTTTGAACTCTCTATCCAGTAGTTTGTTTGCTTCCATTTCATTTAGAGATTTCTTCTTTTCTTTCATTTGTGACATGTTTCTTTGCCTCCACATTTTGGTTGCAAAGTGTTTGTTTCTATATATTCGGTAGAGCTGCTGTGTCTCCTGGAATAGGTAGAGTGGCCTTGTGTAGCAGGTGTCCTGTAGGGCCCAGTGGCTCAGCCTCCCCAGTCACCTGAGCTGGGCACTCTAGGCCTGCCCCTGTGTGGAATGTGTGCAGTCTTGTTGTAGTTGAGCCTTGATTACTGTTGGCATCACTGTAAGGAGTTGACCTCCCAGGCCAATTGGCTGTGAGGACCAAAAGCTACTACACTGGAAGAGCTGCTATGCAGGAGACACCCCTATGGAGCAGGACTTGCTTCAGTGAGGCTTTGTTGTTATCCGAGTCTGCCCCTTGTGTGTGTCACTTGCTTGTGGATGTATAGAGTTGTAATCTGGTATGTTCTAAAGCTGTCCACTGGGTACACTGGCTCTGAGGTCTCCTAGTAGGTGCAAAGTCAGCCACTGCCAAGGGCCACCTGCAGGAGCTACAGAGCTATCTACAGATGGCTGCTACTTATATTGGGCTTGAAAGTGCCAAGGCTAGGCTAAGCTGTGAAGCAAGACAGGCTGCTGCTAGTGCCAGGTATTGGGCCTCTTATTGATAGGCATGGGGCATGCTGATGCCAGCTGCTACCTGTATGAGAGATTTTAGGAAAGTCTGAAGCCTGAGCCAAGACAGGCCATTCATATGGAAAAGCCGCTACAAACAGCTTAATTGGTACAGGAAATCATCAGGATGGAGTGCACAGTGTGAGCCACGCTGATAGAAATTCAGATATGGCTGCCAGTCAGCTCTGCAACAGGAGATGTCCAAGCACAGGAACAATGACCCCTATGAGCACCCATATTTGGGAGAAAGCCACCCCCAAGTTCCTGCCCTAATGCCAAACAATCCAGTTCCTCCCTGTATGTCCCTGGTTTCCCCAATGCTGCCTCTCAGCACTGGAGCCCAGAGGGAGCAGGACAGAGTATGTTCCTGAGCCAGCCCTTTAAGAGGAACTGCCTGGGTCTCCAGCAGCCTCTGTGTCACTCTGTTACAGTCTCTGCTGATTCTTCTACAGCCAGAAGTTACAGGGACTTTTCTTCCCAGCACTGGAACCCTGGGCTTGGGGTCTGGTGTGGGGCTGGGAACCCTTGCTTCTCACAGGAGGCCTCCACAGTGGAGCTATCCCTCCTGGTTTAAAAAAAAAAAAGCACACATAGGTGTCAGACCAGCTCGTTCAGTGCCTCCACCCTTCCTACTAGTCTCAATGTAATTTCTTCTTTACTTCTCTAAGTAAAGAATTCTCTAGTTGTAGAACTTCCATTTAGACAGATTTCATACAGTTCTGATGGTTGTCCTGTATTTTAGTTGTAATTTTGATGTGGTTGTGGGAGGTGGCAAATACTAGCGTTTACCTATGCCACCATCTTGGTTTTCCCAGCTGGCCACCCACTATTAATTGGATTTTGTGTACTTTGTTTTGGGGTATGTTCATACATAAATTAATACTCAAGAAGGTTCCTTTCTAGTCAGTTATAACTGCAGAATTCCCACTGAATGTAGAGAAAATCTTCATCAGTCTTTTCTTTTACTATGTTTAAATGAGCACTCTATTTCCTACCATCACAGGAACATTAAATATCAGTACTTTTAATGTTTCACAATGTGATATTCCTATGAAATTGTTTTCCCTTGTTAATGTTAAGCTCAATCATCCTCACATATCCTTATTAGTCATTTATATGATGTAAATTTCCTCTTTATGCTCTTCTTTCATTTCCCTTAGAATATTAGTGTCTTCGCTACCAATTTATAACAGCTCATTTGTGATTAAGAATGCTAACATCTTGGTTGTTGTTCATTACAGATAAAATGCCATAGGGTATGTTTTCCCCATTTATTTCACTATTACGTTTACTTTGTTTATTTATTATACAGAAGCTACGTATTCAAATAATCATGTTCTTTTTTTTTAAAGAAAGGCAATGGAAAATCATTAAAGGATTTAACACAAGAAATAAAGATAAGATCTGAGTTCTACTGGGAACTCAATTGGGAGTTAATTGGCAAATAAACTGACAAGGAAAGGACCAAGAGTAGATGCAGGCTGATTTAGTAATCCAGCCATGAAAATGCACTAGATTAAAGCATGGTGGTGGTGATGGTAGTGGGTAGGGAAATTACAGGGACACTTGTGAAACAGAATCTAGAGAATCTGTCGATTGGTTGAATTCGTGGAGTGGGTGTGGATAAAACAACTGTGCTACTATGGCATATTATCGATTTAGTCATATTTCCAACTGGAACCTAAAGAGTTACCTACCACCATTGTTCTTCATAAAGGGGATGGGAGGGGAAAGGGACTGAGAGAAAAAATTATCAAAACAATTATCAAAATACAAGGCAACCAAAGGTGAGGAGAGAAATCATCATTGATTGGAACTTCTAAAAATATTTATGAATGAACTCTAGAACAGATTTATGTTTCTATACATTGTAATTACAAATCAAATTATCTCTAAAATCTGTGGGCTTAAATATTTAAATTATATAAAGTTTTGTCACATAGGACCCTGGAAGGAAATAAATTGCTACTTTCAAATGGCAGGGTATAGGAAAACTAGAAGGAATACTGTAGTACGCCCTACTACTGCTTAGGGGCCAGGAGGAGAAAGTAGTGGCCAGAATCCAGAGAGAATTGTGAAGTCACTTGCAGGAGCTGTGTGCTTAGATTAAGGTAACATACATAAGCAGCCTGCAGTGGCTTCACCAGGTGAGATGGGAACCACCACACTCCACTTGCCCAATCTCCTCTCCAGCCATTGCTCTCCCTCAACTGCTAAAGGCAAGAATGCCCATTGACATAGCCTAAGAAAAGAGCACAGTGGAGTCTCTCTGAAGGGGCAAACAGAGACTTGCCAGCACATTCCACCTTTGTGCCCTTCATCTGGGAGAAAAGTTCTTACCCTCAATACAAGCAACACACAAAACCTGTCAGTGCAATGACATGCAAGAACGTGATAAAACACACTAGGGAATTAACTCCATCGCTGAGCCTCCCCTGCTCATATTTACTCAGCATATTTCCACGCAAAGTACCTTCTGCTTAATCTTAACTGAGTTACTTTAAATAACAGTATTTTGCAAAAGACCGGCCTTTAGTTTTAAACTACATTATATGAACAAACTTTATTTTACCAAAGAATTGAACTACAAACAATAAATTATTTATTAACTAAAGAATTAAAACAGTTTCCAAGGATAAAGGATTAGTACTTTGAGGGTGAGTTATGGGAGAAAAATATTTAACAGTTTATTAGTTTATTAGATTAAAAAAGAAATTTCTTCTATATTATGTTTAAAGGTATTTTTTTATTAGAAAGAAAGAAGAAGGGAGAGGGAGAGAGAAAAACATCAGTGTGAGAGCAATACATCGATCAGCCTCCTCCTGCATACCTCCTCTAGGGACTAGAGCCTGCAACCCAGGCGTGGGTCCTGACCAGGAATCCATCTGGCAGCCTTTTTGGTGCACAGGATGATGCCCAACCCACTGACGCACACCAGCCAGGGCTCTTCTATGATTTCTTTGCTCCCTGACTGAGCATAAATTTTTTTAATATATCTGAGACCATTTGTGATAGCTTTATATAAAATTAATGTTGTAACTTTTGTAGAAAATATTACTGTTTACAAATCTCTATCACCATACCATGTGATCCTCAAAAACCACTGAAAGGAAAAAGGAACAAGCCTATAACACTATGTCTATATTTTTCTATGTCTAAAAGAAAAATATTTTCTGAGAGAGTGAGCTGTTTGCTAAAGGTCACATGGATAATAAGTGATGGAGTCAAGACCAAGCTATTTCAAAACTATAAGTTCATTATTATTCACTAAAATGTGTGACCATAATATGAGACAAATTATAAGTTGAGATATCTGCTTTACCCATTTTTTATCCCATGATATTTCAATGCTTTGTCATACCTACTATTTTTTCTTATTTTATAAGTAAGATATTTCCTACAAATTTATTAGCCTAAAGCTTACTTGTGCCTCTGAACTTATAAAAGTAAAATTTAGTTTTGTTTTGTAACTAAAGCTTTGAACTTATATGTATAGACAAACACATATCTATATGTCTTCGCCTGACAATAGTACCCTGAAGAACTCATGGATTCCTTAGCTTTATGACAGTTTCAATGTTATTCTTACTTCCTTTACCTTTTAAGTTTATCAAAAAACCTTTTTTAAAAATTACTCTTTTTTTCAAAGTAAAATATATCCCAACTCTGGTGAGAATATACTGTTCATCTCTTCATTTTATTGACCTACTTCAGTTTTGGCTCATTAAACATAGACATTTTCAATGATCAAAAGAAAATGAATCAAATGTAACTTAGTATAACCTTACTAAATAAGAGAATTGTTCAAAAAGCAAATAAATCTGAACTGGTAATTTAATATTGACAATCTTCTATTTAAAGAAAATATATGTAGAGAGAACAAGGACATCCAGGAATAATTTTTACATTCCTTTGATCTATGAAGGCTTTTTATCCAACTCCCTTCTCAGTTCTTACCTCTCTCAAAATCAATATCGAAGGAATTATGAACTAATGTCCCTTGAAACTGTAAAGCAAGGAAAAGCAAAGGACTATGAGCTCTGATATCTGCAAAGATCATTAAATTATATTGCCATATGGAATTATAAAACCTAAATAAATTTGGTGATAGCACAGGAGAGGAAAACTAGTAATTCAAACCCATTATCCTAATAAGAGTAATAAACAATTTAAATTATGAAAGAAGAAATAGTAACTATTGAATATGACTGTATTTGAAACATATGTAAGTTAATACCTGAACCATATCAAAATATACACATCTCATAGGAACTGACATAGGTAATCCTTCTACTTAGGTAAAATTTCCTAATACCTCTATAAGCTATCCCAAATAAATAACCAACCACACTTCATACAGAAAAAAAAAGATGTGGGTTTTTGTTCTAAGATATTATTGAAGAGAGGTCCTAAACACTTGGTATTTCTAAAATTGGAATTGTTGGAAATAATTTAGAGACAGATTATTCCTGCTTTCAAATATCATGTTTTACAATTTGGCAGCAATTATTTGTTTGCTTATTATGAAAGGTTGTAGTCTTGCTACTTGGTCCATATGGAGTCTGGATCAGTACCCTTTAATAAACAATATTCCCACCTGAGGAATAATTCTACATATAAGTGATGTGTTGCATTGCTCCAAACAAGGGCAGGTGATGGGAAAAAATAAATCATTTTCGAGGTCCTTACTATTAATTTCCTCATGGAAAAAAACACTTTGCAAAAAAAATATTCACATAAAACACAAACCAACCAATCCAGAGCCAAATGTAAATTATATTTGGTCACCCTTATTTTCTTCCATTCTCCCAATAATATTCCCAACACCATTTAGTGATGAGACTGTCTTTATTCCATTGTATGCTCTTGTCTCCTCTGTCAAATATTAAGTGAGTGTAATGGCTTAGGTTGATTTCTGTGTTCTCTGTTCTGTTCCATTAATCTATATGCCTGTTCTTGTGCCAGTACCAGGCTGTTTTGATTATAATGGCTTTGTAGAATAATTTGATATCTGGTATTATGAAAAAATGCTCAAAGTCACTAATCATCAGAGAGATGCAAATCAAAATGACAATGGAGTATGACCTCACACCTGCCACAATGGCTACCATCAACAAATCAATAAATAACAAGTGCTGGTGAGGATGTGGAGAAAAGGAACCCTAGTACACTGCATGTAAAAATCAATAAAATATTTTTTTAAAAAAATTAAATATGGAACTTCCAATTTGACCCAGTGATCCCACTCCTAGGAATATATCCTAAGAATCCCAAAACATCCATCAGAAAGAATATATGCACCTCTGTATTTATAGAAGCACTATTTACAATAGCTAAGATCTGCAAAGAGCTCAAGTGCCCATCAGTAGACAAGTGGATAAGAAAGATGTGCATATTTACACAATGGAATATTATGCAGCTGTATAAAAGAAGAATCTCTTACCCTTTGAGACAGCATGGAGGGATCTGGAGAGTGTTATGCTAAGCAAAATAAGCCAGTCAGAGAAAAATACGTATCACATGATCTCACACATATGTAGAATCTAATGAACAAAATAAACTGATGAACAACATAGAAGCATGGAACAGACTGACAAATCTCAGAGGGAAGGGGGGGAGGGGCAGGAAGAAGTTAACCAAGTAACTTATATGCATATATGCATAACCCATGGACACAGACAATAATGTGGTGAAGGCCTAGGGGAGGGGTGTAGAGAGGGTCAATGGGGAAATAGGGGGACATCTGTAATACTTTCAACAATAAAGAATTTTTTTAACTGTGCCAATAAATCTAGTATTTTAAATGTTGAATAATCTTCCTTTCCTTGCAGAACAGAGTTCAGGAAACTTTTTTTCCAGACATTTGTTTGGCAATTAATTAATTTAGTCCATTTCAAACATATTAGGTAATATAGATAAAAAATTCCTTTAAATTTAAACTTAAAGAGGGTTGCATCACTTTATAGAATGTGTGGTAGAGTTACATAAGAAAACATTAACTCCATAAAAACAATTTACTGAGCCCAGAACAAAATATATTTTTAAAAACTTCAGCTTCTACATTTCTCATTCTATTAAGAATAAGCACCGAAAACATAATTAAACACAAGAAACTGAGCCTATTAGGTAACTGTACATAATTTGATTTATAAGATTAAATTTACAAATCAAAATTTATGTATTAATGTTGTCCTAATCACAGAACAAAAAGATACATCACAGATCCTGCTCTCAAGTAGCCTAAAGTCTAGTAGAGGGAAAGAGATATTTTTAAAATTGGTATTGCTGCTTTGAGTACCTACCTTATATCAGAACAGTGATGGCAAACTTATTACACACGAACTCATTTTTTGGTTGATTTTTCTTTGTTAAATGGCATTTAAATATATAAAATAAATACCCAAAATATAAATCTTGGTTTTACTATGGTTGCAAATATCAAAAAATTTCTATATGTGACACGGCACCAGAGTTAAGTTAGGGTTTTTCAAAATGCTGACACGCCAAGCTCAAAAGGTTCGCCATCACTGTATTAGAAATAACTAAGTAATGACTGTGTGTGATGAGTTCCAGGATTTGCGGGCTGATAAAGAAAAACACAGTGCCTGAAGATGGCAGTCACGAAGAGCTTTATTTGGACAGTACTTTGACAGGAGATAGCAGAAGCAGGACTACTACCCAGAAGAGGAAAAGGGCAAGGGAACCCCCAGAGGAGAGGGGAGCTGGAGAGGGGGCTCACTTGTCTTGGTGATATCAACTCGGCAGCAAGATGGGAAGTCTCTGAATCAGAGAGCTTCAAAGGACAGCCCCAGAGTTCGTTTCACTCTAACTAGCAGAAGGTGGGTGTGGTTTTGTGGGATGCAATGCAAGCAAGCTCTAAATGACTACAAATGTGGTTACTTGAGCATATTTAAAGCAATGGGGTGTGTAAACATTTGAGTATGGCACTGGGGGTCTTTGGGCTAATGACTCCAACCTGCTGTGAACAAGTAAAATGCATAGGGGCCAAGCTCTAACTCATTTACATAACACCATAAAACATTTAAAAAGTGTCATTGTATTTAGATAGCAGAATTGTGCAGGTTCAATACCCACGGATTGATGTCAATAAATATTTCAACTTTTATTCCATGTCAGACACTGTGCTGGGCACCAGAATTTCTACAGTGAACCAGGTACACAACAGGACAGGCTACCTGATTTGCAAGGCCCAACGCAAAAGGAAAATGCAGGACCCTTCGTTCAAACTTCAAGATGGCAACAGAAGAATATTAAACCAAGCAGGGGGTTCTTCTGAGTGGGGGGACCCTGTGTGACTGCACAGGTTACATGCTTGTGAAACTGCCCCAGTAGACATGTTCTCTATTCTCATCATGCACACACTCTAGTGATGAACAATCAACAGTAAAAAGAAAAAAAATATGTCACCTTGATAACTGGGAAACACAGTTCGGTGAACCTCAAGAAAGGCCTCTTAGAAGAGCTGACATTTAAGCTAAGTCCTAAAGTATGCAAACCAGCCAGCTATGTAACGTGTGTGCGTGTGTGTAAGTGTAAGTGTGTGTGTGTGTGTGTGTGTGTGTGTGTGTGTGTGTGTGTGAAGGAGCCACAGGTTGGCCAGCTTATGACAGTGGTTCTCAATTAGTTTGATTTTGCCTCCCATGGGACATTTGGCAATATCTGACGTTTTGGTTGTCACAACTGGGGAAAGGAGGATATTGCTACTGGTATCTAGTGGGTGAAGGTCATGGAAGCTTCTAAACATCCTACGATGCACAGGACAGCTCTCCACCCACCCACCACCAAGCCCCGCACAACGAAGAATTATTCAGCCCATACGTGAATGGTGCTAATATTGAAAAATCTTAATGTAAAATGAATGTATTCCATGGGCAAAGCCGAAAGCGGTGTAAGAGTTTAGCACATTTACCTTTCATGTCCTTAGTCCTATGACGTCACGGTAGTAAATATTGGAAACCCATATTCCAACAACAAGGGAGAATTCAATTTATGGTGCAGTGATTCAGTGAAATACTATACTATCACTAAAATATACATGCCTAGAAGGATGTTTAATGTCATGGGAAATACTGATAGGTTCATAATTAGTTAGTGGTTCCATATACCTTCACAGAATATTTATGTGCTTAGTAGAGCATTAATAAGAGTATTGAAAGATGAATGCAAAGGGTTATCGGTGGTTATTTCTGGGTGGTAGTTATTTTATTTTATGCTTTTCAGTGCTTTAAATTTTCAGGAGAATGTGTATTCTTTCATAAAACCACGAAAGCACAAAATCTCATTTTCTTTATCTAAAAGTACATTATACATTCCACTTACAAAACAGCCATATGTGAACCTGATATGGCTAATCAAAAACTGTCCTATTTAGTGTGATTCATAGAATGACTAATCATTTTAGAATGATTTCAGCAGTATCATTAGTGAAATCTGAAATACCTAAGGCTGTAAAGGAGAAGAACTGAAGGCACAATTGGTGCTGCCATCTCTTAGAGTTGAAGGTCAGGCTTTTATAAAAGAAAGACAGATGTAGGAAATGGCTACTTTCCATGAAATTGTTACTGTTACTTAACCGAGTAGATCAGGTACCATATTCCCAATCTATTCCAGCAAAGCATATGACTGAAGTTTCTCATGACTCCATTAAAACAAAGTGAATTTATAAATTGTGCCTGTTTAGGAGATGCATCTGGTTGTTGGAATGTTACTTTTGTCTTCTACTAGTTAATAATAATAATAATAAATGTTATAGACATAGGAGGTGTTCATATCAAATGTGGAAAGCAAATTATATACACACATATAGAGAAAACAAAAGTTCATATTTCAGAAAATCTAGACAAGCTGGAAATGGGGTTCACAGGGGAGTAGGAAAATCATGAAATGCTACTTATAAGTTTCCCAAATTGCACCCCTCCTGACACCAGTTATACAAATATACAATGCATTGACAAAAAAGAACTTACTAGTAAATTATGGGATGGAGGGAGAACACACACAACATTTACATTTATTAATAAACAATGAAAGAATAGGGTGTGAATAGTATAACTCAAGCTCCTAATGGACAGTCATACTCCATGGCCCAAAAGTAGAACATTATACTCACTTTAAGTTTTACTCCCCATCATTAAGTTTTACTAAAAGGCCTGGATAAAAACAAAACCCATGATTCTCTTAGACATCAAAGCTCACACTGGATTGTCTAGAGGAGAAAGTGACAAACTTCCCTGACACCGGAAGGAGGCCTTAATGTTTACAATTCAACACAGACATCGTGCACAGAATCGGAAAACAATGATCAGACAAAGCCCCTTGAGATCTGTGGTGCAGCAGGAGAGCCATAAGGAGACTCTACAAACCCCCAAAATGACTAAACAACCCACTATATCCACCAACAAGAGTGACTACTGCTTTTCATTCATGATAACTATTCACACCTTAATCTTCCTAACACATAAATTACAAAGATGCCCAGTTCCTGAACTGTCCTACTTATTAAACCCTCCTTGTGATCAGCTGGCATAGCCCAATTCCCATAAACGCCCCTCTCAATCACCTCTTACCAAGACACCCACAGTTCCTGAGGTGTACAATCCTCCTTGCTGCAGAAAGCAAAATGAACCTAATTTATTTGTTTCTGGCAATTCTTGGCTGATGGATTTCAACAGAGGCAATCCCGACAATGATCTTCCCAAATGTCAGACCATGGGTCCCTTTTATGGCTTTGAAAATTCAATCACCATAATTATGCTTTTCCATCAACCAAAGGGGTTAGTTCTTGAGAAACAAGAATTTGAGATTACTGTCAAAGAGTGACTATAGCCACCAGCCACCTCATTGTGTGACTACCTAAGCCACTCTATTCATACTACTTCACCTCCCTGCATACAGACAGCAGAATGGTGGTGATGTCAGAGGAGGCAGTAGCTTTGGGTGCTGCCACTAGCAGCAGTGTAGCCTCATTTCCTTCTTAGAGTTTCCATTAGTCCACAAAAAGAAACAAAATAGTCATCATAACCTAATAAATACCATTTCAGGTAGAAACATATTTCCCAACTTTAAAAACAATCATTTGTGAATTAAAACAAAACACTAGGATGTTATAAATACATCTCCTGATATATAGAGATCTAAAACTAAAATTTCACCCTTAAAGGCCAAGTCCAGTTAAAATCAAGACACTAAATAAAAACTCTAATGACAACAACGCATTTTTGAGCACTTACTATATGCCTGGATTTGTGCTATTTTACATACATCCTTTATTTCATATCACCTACGCAGCAACCCTTTCCGAACTATTAATGTTCCCGTTTTACAGATGAGGAAACAGAGGTTCAAAGAAGATGACTGGTTAACCTAGGTCGCCGAGCTTCCGGTGGCAGAACCAAGTTTTGAAATCCAAATATCTGTAATTCCAAACTCCACAGTTAGCAGACAGGTTGTTTCTCTTGAGTGTAAAAATGAAATGACACTGTCCTTGAAGAGATTATAAGATTTGATTACAATGAAAGCAGTTAAAAAATTAAAATGCTAGAGCTCTGCTTAAAGTGACCTATAGTATCATGATTTCATTCTGCCACATCAACTTTATTTTTATTATCTCATTTATGGCCAAAAGCTACCAAGAAAAAGTTGTCTTCCACAAACTACTCTTTGTATCAACGAACATGCACATTTTAAAAACCAGTTGGTATATAAATTAATTGAATGTAGTTTTGGACTTTTTATGAGCCTCTCCTTTCTGAATTATCTTCTTTTTAAAAGGAAATAATACATGTGTGAACAATGCACGTGTGAAGAGAATTTCAATGGGAAAGCATTTTCCCTCTTCCCCAATAAATAACATTAAAACAAAAGGACCTTTAAAAGACACTTTCTCTAACAGTACTTTCCTGAATAAAATAAACAAGAGCTACGGGCACCTTGACTACTACTTAGGAAATAAAATCAGAACACGGGGAAATCTGTAATTCTAATCACATTTACACCTTCTCTCCTTTTTTACATTTCTCATCCAAACATCCTTAGGGCTCAATAGGCCTAAAAGAATTGGAGCAGAGTAGAGAACAAAGGTGAGGGGAATCTGAGAAACAGCTGAAATGGCCCTTCTCACCACCTTAATAATTTCAAATTGGTAAAGTAGTTTACAGAAGATTAAAAGTCACAAATGTGGGAAGAAAACTGTAGCGAAAGACAAGTACCATAAGATTTCAGTCAATGTAGAATTTAACAAACTGAATTACCAAGCAAAATAGAGACAGCCTCATGGATAGAGAGCAGGTGGGAGGGGTGAATTGGGGGTGGTGGAGGGATTGAGCCAAAAAGAAGAAGAAAAAAGAAAGAGAGAACTCATGGACATGAACAACAGTGTGGTGACTGCGGTGGGGAGGTGGAAGAGGGCATAGAGAGGATAGATGGTGATGGAAAAATTTAAATTAAAATAAAAAGTTGTTCTACCAGCATATATTATTTTTTAAAAGCATTTTGGCAAGATAGCTCAGAAATGAACATTTTGTGAACAAGAAATGCAAGAAAGCACTTAAAAATAAACTTTTAAGGAAAACAAATACGAAATCTAAATGTATTTGCTTTTGTCCATGAAAGCCTGTGTGCTAAATAAATATATTTGTTACAGAGAATGTTCATATTTGTGCTTTACTGTGGAAATGACTACTTGTATATTAACTATGCTCTCTCTTGAGATTGAGGATAATTTTAGAAAACAAGATAGCCAACTACTATACTTAATCAAGCTAAATGTTGAAGAACATATAAAATTAAGAAAAGCATTTAGGTCATATGTCGTATGTGCAGTTTACTCAATTTGGAAATTTTTTTTTTTACTGGGAATAAGAGAAATATCAATCTTAAAAGAAACAGCTCAATATTTTATTAAACTATTAAAATAAAATTTGAACAACAATACAGAGACAAGAAAAGTACAGAATTATATCAAATTCATATGTGAATGCCTTTTACTGGGCGATTCTAAATCAGAATAATTCTCTCGTATGACTTTTTCTTATTGCAAATATCAAAGGAAGTTAGCACTTCTTCCCACCAGCACCCCTCGCGTCCCTCAGAGTGCAACCCTGCACAGCCCCATTAGGAGGTGCTACTATAATTCCTCCATCATCATAAGCCACAGATCAATACAGGTACTTGCAATGGGAAAACAATCCGGAACCTCTCAGAAAAAAAGGTGATTGCCATCCTGGTGAGTGCGCACGCGTGTGTGTGTGTGTGTTGTGTGATGTGTATCAAACCCAAATAAGTACAACCATTTCCTTCTCTGCAGGGCAGAGCTTCAGTTTCTCCTTACATACTGGTAAAAGGCCATGATACGCTGTAAAGTTCCTCTTCAGATGAGATGAAACACACACAAGGTCCTAGAAATGTAACATCTTCTAGTCCATGCGTTGCAAACAGTGGGTACCAGGTATGAAAGCTGGGTGAAATCAAGACCTTACTAGGGAGCTGTCAACATTCACTGAACATACCAGCCAAAATTATGGCAAATGGGAGGCAAAATCTAATAATGCAGGTAAGGATTTCACAGCTCAATGCCCTCTCTGCATCCTCCTCCCCAACACACATCCCCTGGTAAGTAAGGTTTTATTAGCTACCGATAAGTGAGTTTTACTTTTTAATGAAAAGAATGCACTGAAATAAGAAAGCAGATTTAAAGGGGAGAAGAATTGCCCTAAACTGAGGATTTCAACTATGTTGTTCAAATAGCACAGAAAAAGCACCTAGTACAGAACAGATAGTCACATAAATATTGGGTTTGCTTAAAAGACTGGTCACATAAACTAACATGGATTCAGTGTTCCCAAATGCCTAGATTGTCCTTGTAGGATGACTCCAGAACTGAGTTCATAGCCAGCAAAGAAATCAAGCAGAACAGCTACTCCGTGGCGCTCACAGCAAGTCTCCTCATCCTAAAAACTCACGCAGAGAACGGATTTTAGACTCAAGCATCCTGCACAAGTTCTTTGTTAACCAATGCTGTACGAGCACAGTACTCCGTCTGTGTTGGCTTCATAGTCAGGCTACCTTGTTCCAGGAAGATCTCAGCCCCAGACACCTGCTATTGCGTTTGACAATTAAGACCTATGCTTCCAAGCCTACCCTAACCTGGAGATTCCGCGCCAGCGGAAGGGAATTTGCGCGGGGTAGGGGCAAGGAGCAGGGGGCAATACAGCACATAAAAGGCGAATACGGGGAGCAGAATCTACACTGGCCACGCCTGCTGTACTCTCTCCCCTTCAATCTTTGGTGCATCTCATCCCTGCTCAGTGGCTCCCCAATACGTTCAGTTCGTTCGCCTGTTGCCATCACACCTTTCAGGAGTTGAAACTACCAGGTGATTCCTAGAGACAATACTGGCCAGCTCGGTTCCAGGCAGAGGGTTTGGTGCCAGGGCTCGGACGCCAGTGCGGGTGGGTGTACCGGGTCCCAGTGCTAATTACAGAGGAGATGGGCTGTCCCGTCAGTGCCCCGCTCTCCAGCAAAGAAGAGTAACGCAGGTTTGCCTTTTTTAGTATCAAAGTTGGAGCGACCAACCCAACTCCTTCCACCCAAAGAGAAAGCACACACTGCTGAAATTCCCACCCGGAACAGCTGTCTGCTTTACTGGCCTGTTCCCACACATCAGCCGAGACTGAGGGAAGCAAATGCCCAAAGCACGCATTAGCCGCCGACTATTTCCATGGTCCAGGAGACCCAGACCTGCGCGGCGGCGCTCGGGATGGTCACTCCGAGCTTCCCCCAGAGGCCTCACCGGGTACACCTTGAGCGGCCGAAGGGCCTGAGCGGTCATCTTCCCACGAAGGGCCACCCCAGGAGGCTGGGCG
>NW_006294998.1:1962252-1962669 GCF_000327345.1 Myotis davidii | reverse complement strand
CCGCGGCTCCGGCCAGCGTCGCCTTACCTGGCCTTGGCGAATCTGGCAGCCCCTTGACCGCTCCCACCAGGCGCCACTGGAAAAGTTTCCGAACTTCCTCGCAGCTCTGCCCGCCTTCGCTTCGGGCAAATACAGCAAGAGCCAGAAGGAGGAGACAGCAGCAGTCCACGCGCCAGGTCGGTCTGCCCATCATCGGTGTCCTGATCACCCCTTTCCCACCGCCCCGCGCGCCCGGCGCTGAACGCTCTAGAAAAAGGCTCTGAAAAGGCTCTGCAAAGGCTCGGAGGTCCAGGCTCCCTAGAGGTGGGTCCGGCGGCGTGCGTTCCGGGACCGCTCGGGACACGCGCTGCACCTGCGAGCACTTGGCTTCCTCCGGAGGAGCCCGGGGCGGAGACACCAGAGTTCTCGGGCAGAGCG
>NW_006294998.1:1959889-1962196 GCF_000327345.1 Myotis davidii | reverse complement strand
GAGCCCGAGCCCTGCTGCTCTAATGCGGGGATCCACGCAGCAGAGGCTGGAGAGCGACGCTGCCTGGAGCAAAGAAACAAATAGATGAAATCCAACCCGGTCCTCGCTCTGCCAGCCAATCGCGGGGACAGTCTGAGGAAAGAAAGAGCGAATGTATGAAGAGGCTCAGAGAACACAAGACAGGAGAAGCACCAACTAGAGCGAAGATGAAATATTTCCCTATAAATCTCGGTCCTCTGTACATAGGACTTTGTATTCAAATTGCATGAAAAGGTATCTCGGCATCATATAAAAGGCAAGAACGGTTTACAATTAAATATCCCAATTGAGAGGCTTAATAGCACTTACAGGTTTTAAGAGCGTACTTGAGAAGTTACTTTTTTAATCGCTTTCTGGTCTGTTTTGAAACATTTTTCGGTAACATTACGATTTTCTGAATTTAGAAGTTATAAAAATTACATTCAGATCTTATCACATTCTTATCACAGTAAAGTCGTTTATTCATTTAACATCATATTTTTATATATGTTTTCATTTATCTCAGAGAGGAAGGGAGAGAGAGAGAGAGAGAGTTAGAAACATCAATGATGAGTATCATTGGTTGTCTGCCTTCTGCACGCCCCCTACTGAGGATCCAGCCCGCAACCCGGGCATGTGCCCTGAAGGGGAATCAACCATGACCTCCTAGTTCATAGGTCCTGCTCAACCACTGAGCCACGCCAGCTGGGCCAGCATCATACTTTGTATTTCAATATTAAGGGCCCACTTCTGGAATTTCTTTAACACACTTCTCAAAGGTTTACTAAGGTAAGAGTGGTCAGGAGACTTTCTCACAAGGAAAATAGAAAAATAAAGACTATAAGTAATTTTTCAATGACAAAGGAATTTTCTCAATTTATGAAAGGAATGCATTAGACACCATAAGCAAAGGGTCAGATACATTTTCTTTTCTTTTCTTTTCTTTTCTTTTTTTAACCCTTCTTTTTTTTGATTGTGGTAACATTGGTTAATAACACGTGTTTCAGATATAGAGCATTCTAATTTGGTATCTGTATGCACTATAGCATGCTCACTACCAAAAGTCTAGTTTGCATCCTTAACCATACATTGGACCTCCTTTACACATTTTGCCCTCCCCTCACCCCACTTCCCTCTGGTAACCAGCAATCTGTTGTTTATATTTATGAATTTGTTTTTATTTTTGCTCATTTGGGTTTTTTGTTGTTGTTTTATATTCCATATGAGAGAAGTCATGTGGTTTTTGTCCATTTCCCTCAACTTATTTCACTTAACATAATACCTTCTTCAAGGTCCATCCATGTTTTTACAAATGGTAACTTTTACCTTTTTTTTAATATGTTTTATTGATTTTTTACAGAGAGGAAGGGAGAGAGATAGAGAGTCAGAAACATCGATGAGAGAGAAACATTGATCAGCTGCCTCCTGCACATCCCCCACTGGAGATGTGCCCGCAACCCAGGTACATGCCCTTAACCGGAATCGAACCTGGGACCTTTCAGTCCGCAGGCCGATGCTCTATCCACTGAGCCAAACCGGTTTTGGCAACTTTTACCTTTTTGATAGCTAAGTAGTATTCCATTTGTGGTGTGTGTGTGTGTGTGTGTGTGTGTGTGTGTGTGTGTGTACTAGTATGTACCACATCTTCTTTATCCATTCATTGTTGATGGACACTTAGGATGTTTCTATATCTTGGTATTATAAATAACACAGCAATGAATTATTTTATATTTTTGTAAGATATGTATTTTTTCTATTTTATAAAAATATCTATATATTTTTTCAAATGAATGTTTTTATATTCTTTAGGTAAATACTCAGAAGAGGAATTGCTATATCATAGGCATTTTCTAAATGTGATTGCCTCAATACTAAGCCTGTGAGTGACAAGAATGTCTGCATCTACAGGTACCAGAAGGCAGAAGTCCTCCAGTAAAACAAAACTCCTTAAAAGCATCAGGCAGAGGGGTACTATAAATGCCTTAACCACGCAAAGGGAATTTAATCTCAAATTTGAACCCTTGCCAAGAGGTAGAGAGGAATAATTTTAAGTCTTAGTTAAGTGTCATGGGACTTTTAATGACCATTTGATATCAAGGCAGTACTTTCAGCAGTAGATTGCTTGCTTTAAAACCATTCCAGGGCAATGGCTGAGATACTTCAGTGAAATAGCACTCATTTGGCTTTTGACATCAATTCCATAAATACTAGATTTTTTTTGAGAAGCCCTCTTAATAAATGAGAAGTGAAAAAAAATAGCTGCTTTTAAATTCAAGCAAAGCTTTATAT
>NW_006294998.1:1954507-1959869 GCF_000327345.1 Myotis davidii | reverse complement strand
GAGGGGGCGGGGGGGGAGATTTCTCATGAATTTCTTCTTCTCTAGACACCAAGTGTAGAAAGAATGCTTGAAAGTCAGCTATATTTAAGAGAAGAAAAGACAGCCATGAGGAAGGCACAGTGCTTGGGTGCCAGACAATAGTCTAAGTGCTTCTCATGGATACTAATTCATTCATTTAATCTTTATAACTACCCTATAAATTAGATGCTATTATCATTTTACAAATGAGCAAACAGGCACAGAGAGGTGAAGTGACTTGCCCAAGGCCAACAGAGCTGTTAGGTAGTGGAACCAAGAATTAAACCCACGCATTAGAATCCAGAACTCATACTATTAACTACGGGCTCTCCTGGGTCACTCCATTGCACACCAAGGAACCTACTGAGTTACATCCAGTAACACCAAAGGCTATTTATTAGCTTATCAGATTTTTATTATTAAATATACACAATTTTATCTATACAATTTTATTCTACTATAATCCTGTCTACGTTACTATAAGGCTAATATATCCCCAGATTTTTCTAAAGCTTCTTTTTTCTTACCAAGATCTCTTTTTGATAGATTTGATCATTATAGAGTATTAGCATTGAAAGAATTTTTAGAGATGACCTGGACCAATTTATTAACTTGGAATCTCTAAAACAACTTGTCTTACAAGGGTAAAAAATCACAGACACAACAGAGAATTATTGATGGCTCAGAAAATCTAATCAACTAACAAAGACTGATTGCACACATACTATTTTTTTAAACCCAATATGCTAGACATAATAGGGATTACAGAGACATGTAAGCAAGTTCTCTTCCCAGCGTTTTTGCAATTCATTTCAACAGAACAATTAGGTGGTAAGTTGTATAGAGAAATGGAGTAAGATCTAACGAGAAAATATATTTCATCCATATAAAATGTCTCCAATTATTAAAAAAAATATATATTTTGTTGCTGCATCTGATCTTCTACTGCTACCACAGTGGATGCCCCAACAGTGGCTTCAAAGGGCTTCTTGTCCGATCAGTGTCCCTCTGATGCACAGTTATGTGCTGACTATGCTGTGAAGCTTCAAGACAAGTTTCCGTCTTCCAAACAGAATACAATACCACAGTGTCTTCTATATGAACATTCTACAGCAATAGTAAAGTGCCTTTTATATGAACTAATAACTATAACTAATAACTATAACTAATCTTTTGTTTAATTTATACATGTAAATATTACAGATGAAGCTTGGGGGAATTTCCATAATTTGATAGTGATGGTAACTCATTTTTCAAAGATCATACAATATACATATACTGAATGCCTTTTATGTAATAGGCACTGTGTTTTTGCTTTCAAAATATCAATACCCTTTCATAGGAAAGATCTCTAAATGGTCATTATGTAAAATACACCTTAGTAATCTTTCTTTTAATAAACTTTTATTGATTTCAGAGAGTGAGAGAGATAGAAACATCAATAGTGTGAGGGAATCATTCATCTGGTGCCTCCTACATGCCCCCAGAGGGGGTCAACCCCAAAACCCAGGCATGTACTCTGACTGAGAATCAAACCGTGACCTCCTAGTTCATAGGTCAACACTCAACCACTGAGCCACACCAGCCAGGCTTAGTAATCTTCTAAGTGCAATACTTCTAAGTAACCGTTTACAGTGTAAAGAGAAATAAAGAATCACAAGTATGGTTAGGATGATATTAACGATATCATGTTGCCCTTAACCATGACTACTACTTTAGGATAAGACTGGCACTGGTTAGATTACCTTCAGACGCTGGTTGAGGTAACGTCTGTACTCAAACAATAAGAATAGCTAATATTAAGTAGTTACAGGTATTATCTCATTTAACATTTCAACCCATGAGACTATTATACTAATAATGAAGAATCAGACTTACAGAGATTTAAAGTAACTTTCCAAAAGCCACAGATCTGATAAATACCCAATTTTTAGCCAGGCATGCCATCTCCCGCGCTCCTTCAGCCACTACGCTCTCCTGCTCTGACAAACCAAACACCTGCCTGTGGCCCCTTGACCCAACCTATCCTACATGGGAGAAGGCCTGGTCCTCAGTGCTATTCCTTGTGGGCAGTCAGCTGGACCTCATCTTCACAGTGGTCCAGAGACCTGCGGGATCCTAACCCTGGCCCAGCAGCACTTCCCTCCGCAGTTGGACAAGGTCCCACTTGCTTCGCCCTCCACTTCCCCCCCACCCCCCACTAATCTTTTAATCATGAGAACTGCATTGTAAGGACTAAAAGCCAATGTGCTGTCTTGATACCGCTGAGCCTCTTGAGGGCTCAAAGGCCTAGCCTTGGTCCTGCTCTTGCCAGATATGCATCCCCCCCTCACCAGCAGGAAAGGCTCCTCTATCAACCAGACCAGCTCCATCCTACCTTATCTTCAGCCTAATTTTCCCTCCCAGCAGCCTGTGAAATTATCAAACAAGTCAATCGAATTCTTCCATGGAACCAAGGGTCACCTAACCCTCTTGTCACTACAAAGCCTGCCTTCCACAGTCCTTGCTGGTTCACTTTGCTCCCAAATGCAACCCTCGTTTAGCTCTTCATGACATGTCGTGTCTTCCTCCCCTGGATTGTGAGCATATGTAACTAAGAAACTGCTCTCCAGTGTCATGGGTTTAGCCATCTCATATTAATGAGGGTGAGTAGGAGGCTGTTAGAACAAGAGTAGCCTCAATGCAGGTGCTTCCACTTAGCTATTTCAAAAAAAAATAAATGTTACTTTCGCCTTGCTGACTTTCTATCTCTCCCAAGTGCAGGCTTTATCCCCGTAGCTGCGCTATTAAAGGGAGTCAAATTGGAGGTCAGCCCCAGATGACCTTAGTAATGAATTTCTGCCACCAAGTAACCAGAAGGAAATTGAGGGATCCTCCCAGATGTCTCTTTGGGTCAAGAGAACAATGGCTGAGAAAAGGCTGCCTGCAGGAGAGCGCTCATAGGACATACGACATTCCATAAAATGCGTAAAGCCAGACACCAAGTTGAAAGTTACATGAAAGTCATTGGGAAAGTGACCAGCAAACACATTTTCAAGCAAATGCTTCCTAAAAATATATGTCTACTATAATTGGATAATCTATATTTCCAATTCAAAAATCCTCATTGGCTAATCACCAATACGCATTTATCAATGATTTTGAAATATATTCAATGTACTTATGTCATCTCATAGTAATTATGCTCGAAGGCAAAGACAATGTAACTAGTTCACAAAAAGCATTAGATAAATAAACTGTGTGAAAATTTCAAAAGTATTTCATACTGTATTTAATTTTATAGGTTTTATATATGCAATTTCTAATAAAGACATTTTATTTCAGAGAATTTACTGAGAAATAAGACTATTAGTTGCTTCCTGAATGAGAACAAAAACATTTTTAAAAGACATCAAGAAAACTCAATGAAACTAAATTTCTTCAAATAATTTTGTTCTAGTTCATAGCTAAGAATTTGAAAATAGTGTCCTCAGAGTTGTGATATACATCACATATGTAAATTACCATCCTATCTAATAAAAGAGAAACATGGTAATTAGCCGTACATCCGCTACCCTTCCCATTGGCTAATCAGGGCAATATGCAAATTAACTGCCAGCCAAGAAGGTGGCTGGCAGCCAGGCAGCTTGAAGCTAACATGAGGCTTGCTTGCTTCAGTGACGGAGGACTCCGACGTTCCCCCCCTGCCGCTGCCAGCCTCTGAGAAACCCCCTGATCGCCCTGTGGCTCTGTGTGTGACAGGAGGCGGGGCCACAACCTCCCTATCCGCCCTGCTCTGTTCGTGACAGGGGAAGGCGCCCCATCCCCCTGATCAGCCTTGCTCTGTGCCTGATAAGGGGGAGCTTCCCAGCCCCCTGATTGCCCTGTGACTCTGGGTGTGACAGGATGCGGCACCCCAACCCCCTGATCAGCCCTGCTCTGTGTGTGACAGGGTGCGGCGCCCCAACCACCCCTCCAAGGGGCCCTGCTCTGTGTGTGACAGGGTAGAGCCATAACCTCCCCATCGGCCCTGCCCTGAGTGTGACAGGGTGCGGCGCCCCAACCCCCTGATCTGCCCTGCTCTGTGTGTGATGGGGGGAGCTCCCCAAATCCCTGATCGACCCTGCTCTCTGCATGACAGGGTATGGAGCCCCAACCCCCCTGATGGTCCCTGCTCTGTGACAGGGGGCAGTGCCCCAACCCCCTGATTGGCCCTGCTCTGTGCATGACAGGGGGTGGTGCCGCAACCTCCCCATCAACCCTGCCTCGAGTGTGACAGGGGGCGGTGCCCCAACCCCCCAATTGGCCCTGCTCTGAGCCCGACCAGGGGCTGCACCTATGGATTGGGCCTGTCCTCTGCCACCCGGGAGCAGGCCTAAGCCAGCAGGTCGTTATCTCCTGAGGGGTCCCAGACTGTGAGAGGGCACAGGCCAGGCTGAGGGACTCCACCCCTCCCCCCCCCTCGAGTGCACAAATTTTTGTGCACAGGGCCTCTAGTACATTATAATAGAAAGAAATACAGTACAAGTTTCTCTCATTTCCAAATGTACAGTTTGCACTAATTATGACCCCAACTATTTTTGGTTTCCAAATGGAGCAAAATTCACATGCAAAATTCAATTCCACCATGAATTATATTATAACTATATTTTAAGAAAAGACAACTGCATGAACAAATAAATTCAGTTGTTATCTGTACGAAATATATAATATTCCTTCATAAACAACTAGAGGCCTGGTGCACGAAATTCATGCATGGGGTGGGGGGCAGGGAGGGGTGTCCCTCAGCCTGTGCTGCGCCCTCTCGCAATACAGGACCCCTCAGGTAAGGTCCCTAGGCCTGACTGGCGATCAGGACCTATCGGGGCTTTCCTTCCCTTCCCTCTGCAGGGTGATCATGGGGCGATGGTGGGCCCCCCGACCAATCACATCACACCTGCCTTGGCTGGCCTGGTGCCAGTGTGTGTCATAGCATGGTCGTCCGGAAGGTCGTCCTGATGATCGTTCTGCTGTTCGACCATTTGGCCGATTTGCATATTACACTTTTATTATAGATGTTTTAAAAAATTAAAATAAGGGGAAACCAGTTTGGCTCAGTGGATAGAGCGTCGGCCTGCGGACTGAAAGGTCCCAGGTTCGATTCCGGTCAAGGGCATGTACCTGGGTTGCGCACACTTCCCCGGTGGGGGATGTGCGGGAGGCAGCTGATCGATGTCTCTCTCTCATCGATGTTTCTGACTCTCTGTCTCTCTCCCTTCCTCTCTGTGGAGAATCAATAAAATATATATTTAAAAAAAGAAAAAGAAGCCGAAACCGGTTTGGCTCAGTGGATAGAGCGTCGGCCTGCGGACTGAAGGGTCCCGGG
>NW_006294998.1:1945661-1952452 GCF_000327345.1 Myotis davidii | reverse complement strand
CTGCGGACTGAAAGGTCCCAGGTTCGATTCCGGTCAAGGGCATGTACCTGGGTTGCGCACACTTCCCCGGTGGGGGATGTGCGGGAGGCAGCTGATCGATGTTTCTCTCTCATCGATGTTTCTAACTCTCTATCTCTATCTCTCTCCTTTCCTCTCTGTAAAAAATCAATAAAATATATTTTAAAAAAGCCAAAAAGTTTTAAAAAAATAAAATTAAAATAAGTTTTAAAACATCTTTTTTTCCTTTTTTTGTGTGCTTTTTATTTATTCATTTTATTTTACTTTTTCCATCACCATTTATCTCTTCTATGCTTTCTTCCACCTCTACCCTCCACCCCCACAATCACCACACTGTTGTCCTTACTGTGTTTCATGTGAGAACTAGAGAGCTACAAAAGTTTAACTACCAGACTATAAGCCTGTGAGTTCAAGTAAGCCTGTCATATCCACCTCTACTCTCTAAGCAGTAAGTGGCTACTTGCTATGGACATCCCATGACTTTACTGAATAAATTCAGCCCCCATAAGTTGACATCCTCATGTTTCTTGTATTAGCTTTATCAGAATTGTTTATTTTTAAGCACCATTCAACCCTTGAAATGCAACTTAATAACTAGATTTTTTAAATTACTTGCAAAGTGCAACAGTATCAATAAACACCTTTAAAACCAAGTTATAACTTCCCAATTAAAATTATGTATAAATCATTGTATTGACGTAGCGTTTTACTTTCAACAAATCTCTTATTTCTGTTTCACTTCTTTTCATTTACTTTTCCATGAAAAAGATGTGAAGTGGATGTTTTAAATGTTTAATGTTACTTCCAAATTAATTATTTAATCAAGAGTTAAGGATTAGTTTTCCTAATTGTTTTTCTCCAACTTCTGACCTTACAATATCTTAAATATTAGTATCTTCGGGTTAGATTAATTTTAATACTACGTATCAGATATTCTCCAGAATGATTATTAATTATTTGTGTTGTCTTGGACAAGTTGTTAAACCACTCTGACACTTCATTATGTAAAATGAGAGAAAAGGATAACTATGTTATGTTATCAATAAGGTTAACAGAGATAATATATGTGAAGTGTTTTGTATAATTCTTGGTTCATATAAACACTCAACAAATAGACATTGTTATTCTTCTCTATTGGAAAAAATAACTGTCATTAGTTCCTGATCTATTAGTCAAATTCTAGATGTAATTAGGATAATAAATCTGCTCCTCTGAATCCAACAACTATTCAAAACTAAAATCTTTTGGCCTCCTGATATTAATAGTATGGTTTCTTCATGTTAATTAGCATTTATGCAACTATCAAATTATTCTTTTCAGTAATGGAAAAAATAAGCATTATCTCAAGTCAACGTATGGACAGGAGAGTCTAAGTTGCCCAAGGTCATGAGCTAAAAATCATTATTAAAAGGAAAGAGTCTTTCCTCTCTGAACATAATGAGCACTTAGAGCAAGAACTGGAGACTAATTATCATCAGCTTTTTAAGATGCAAAGTGTAGATACTCGACTAATGATAAAGCCTCATCATTGATAATTATCTTTGATTAACGAGTAGGAAGTCTTCCTGAGGCTTTCACTGCTGTGTACTATTGTCATAATTGATCTTTAATTATTCCATCTAAAGATCCCTTTATCATATGTTTAATCTTTGCTATTTATAAATAAGGTTCATGTACAAGCCTTATTAAATATCTGCAGATGTGATATTACTTTACAAATGTCTGCAATTTAATTAGCATTCAGCCTATTTCCTTATATTTGCATATGAAAAGGGACAAGCAGTTCGTGCTCTCAGGTTGAGAGGAGAACTCCTATGCCCTAACCACTTTTCACTTCTCTTGATCCAGATTTTGTGGGAAGAGAAAACAATCCTCTCTCTGGATGTGTCCGGGGAGATTTTATGTAATTGGCAACCGTGTGCTCTTGAAGGGGAATTGTATTCTGGTGTTTCCTATTTGGGGAAGAAAAAAAACCTCCATCTGACCTATTTCCTGTATACTGTATCATTTTAGTTTTTCTGACTCTCCCTTGCCTTCCCACATTCTCAAATGATTATATATCTGCTCTCCTGATGTTCATAAATCACTTCAGTCCAAAACCTAGTGGCCAATTTTTGCAAATATCTATTGAACCGAAGGTTGCCAAACACTCTCTTTTTGAAGTCTCTAACCCAGGGGTGGGCAAACTTTTTGACTCGAGGGCCACAATGGGTTCTTAAACTGGACCGGAGGGCCAGAACAAAAGCATGGATGGAGTGTTTGTGTGAACTAATATAAATTCAAAGTAAACATCATTACATAAAAGGGTACGGTCTCTCTTTTTTGTAGTTTTATTCATTTCAAAAGGGCTGAATCTGGCCCGCGGGCCGTAGTTTGCCCACGGCTGCAACCTCTTCAGCTTCCCTGACAGTGCACTGTTCTCCTCCTAGCTCTCCAACATTTCTTTCTCTAGTTTTTTGTCTGTTTCTCCCCCTTTCTTTTGTCTTCTAATGGTTTGTATTTTCCATGGCTTACACTTTAGGATTTGCTGTTCCCTTTCTACATATTCCCAGAAAGACGTACTAGATCTGCAAAATCATACCGACCCAGAACCTCAGAATTGGAAATAGAGTCTTCACAGATGTATATCATTAAGGCTCTCCAGATGAAATCATGCTGGGTGAGCCCTACAGCCAATGACTGGTACCCTTATAAGAAGAGAAGAGGACACAGACAGAAAAGGATGATGTGAAGACGGAGGCAGAGATTGGAGTGATGCAACTAAACCCAAGGAATGCTGAGATTGCTGACAACCCCTTGAAACTGGAAGAGAGGCATGGATGACTTCTCATTCAGAGCTTCCAGGCCTGCTGACAACAGGATTTCAGGCTCCTGGCCTCTTCAACTGTGAGAGAACAAAAATTATGTTGTTTTAAGCCACAGAGTTGTGGCTATTGTGGTGACTGGTTATGACAGTCCTAGGAAATGAATATCTATTGGTTCTCATAACTTCACTTCTGGCATTTATTCAGAGGCCTTTCCTTCTAGGTCTGCTCTCTCATCTTCCTCCTCCACTTTTAAAGTTGGGCTTCCTACCATTATCTCAGCTCTATTTTTACCAAAGGGACCTTATCATCTTCTCCCCAGTTCACACTCTCCCTCTTCCATTGATTTCAACAAACACAAGACCCTGAGGTTTGTACTTTCTTTAATAAAACCATCCTTGCTAACTCGGAATATTTTATTTTTATTTATTGTTGACACTTTACAGTTGCCCCCCATTCCCCTTCACACTCTTTACTCACCTTTACCCAGCCCCCAGCCCCATCCTTCTGGCCATAACCACACTCTTGCCTGTGTCCATGAGCTATTTATATGTGTAATTTGGGGGTGGGGAGGTATAGTAAGCATTTTATTACTATTCTTACTTAGTATATTGTTTTGATTATTTTGAGTCAAGTAATTTTTAATGCAGATTTTGGGAAACATTGAACTTTCTACATAATTGCAGATAATAGTCAATCAAAATGTTTTATTAAAATTCAACTGACACACAAAAAAATTTTGAGATGTCTCTAATCAAATAGGGCATCAAATACTTTCAATATATAAGTCTTTATTAGTATTTTCTTTGGTATCATGCGGTAAACTCTTTGTTCATAACAAATCTCTTAATTTTTCAGTTTCCCCATCATTAAAATGGAATGACGAAAAGACTTTTAAACCTTAGAATAAAGCAATACCAAGGATTACTATTAACTGCCCATTTTGTAAATGATGAGATGCTGAAGAACTATTTTTTATATGCTGTGATTAAAAGATGCACCACAAAAACACCTTTTTTAAAAAAATTAAATTCTTTATTGTTTAAAGTATTACGTATGTCTCCTTTTTCCCCCATTGACCTATCCCCGGCCACACCCACCCCCCCAGCACATGCCCTCACCCCCCTACTGTCTGTGTCCATTAGTTATGCTCATATGCATGCATACAAGTCTTTTGGTTGATCTCTTACCCCCACCTCCCACCCTCCCCTGCCTTCCCTCTGAGGTTTGATGATCTGTTCGATGCTTCCATGTCTTTGGATCTAGTTTGTTCATCAGTTTATCTTGTTCATTATATTTCAAAAATTAATTAACTGCCCATTTTGTAAATGATGAGATGCTGAAGAACTATTTTTTATATGCTGTGATTAAAAGATGCACCACAAAAACACCTTTTTTAAAAAAATTAAATTCTTTATTGTTTAAAGTATTACGTATGTCTCCTTTTTCCCCCATTGACCTATCCCCGGCCACACCCACCCCCCCAGCACATGCCCTCACCCCCCTACTGTCTGTGTCCATTAGTTATGCTCATATGCATGCATACAAGTCTTTTGGTTGATCTCTTACCCCCACCTCCCACCCTCCCCTGCCTTCCCTCTGAGGCTTGATGATCTGTTCGATGCTTCCATGTCTTTGGATCTATTTTGTTCATCAGTTTATCTTGTTCATTATATTTCATAAATTAGTGATATTTATCTTTCTCCAATTGGCTTATTTCACTTAGCATAATGCTCTACAGGTCCATCCATGCTATTGCAAATGGTAAGAGTTCTTCCTTTTTTATAGCAGCACTAGAGGCACAAAATTCATGCCTGGGGCAGGGGGGATGATCCTTCAGCCTGGCCTGCGCCCTCTCCAATCTGGGAGCCCTCAGGGATGTCCAGCTGCCAGTTTAGGTCCAATCCCAATGGGCAGTTGGACATCCCTCTCGCAATCTGGGACTGCTGGCTCCTAACTGCTCCCCTGCCAGCCGGGAAGATCACCCCTAACCACCTCTGCCTGCCTGCCTGATCCCCCTAACTGCTCTCCCTTGCTGGCCTGGTTGCCCCCTAACTGCTCTCCCCTGCCAATCTGATCCCCCTAACTGCTCTCCCTTGCTGGCCTGGTTGCCCCCTAACTGCTCTCCCCTGCCAGCCTGGTGGCCCCCTAACTGCTCTCCCCTGCTGGCCTGATCGCCCCTAGCCACCTCTGCCTCAGCCCCCACTATCATGGCTTTGTCCGGAAGGACGTCCAGAAGGATGTCTGGAAGATGTCTGGTCTAATTAGCATATTACCCTTTTATTAGTATAGATAGTATTCCATTATGTAGATGTACCATAGTTTTTTAATCCACTCATCTGCTAATGGGCACTTAGTCTGTTTCCAAATCTTAGCTATTGTAAATTCTGCTGTTATGAACATAGGGGTGCATATATCCTTTATGATTGGTGTTTCTGATTTCTTGGGACATATTCTAGACTGGGATTACTGGGTCAAATGGCAGTTCCATTTTTAATTTTTATGTATATTCATAATCTCTTCACCTTCTTTCATCTTGCCCCTGCCCCTCCATTTTCCTCCTCTCTGACCTCTGTCAATCTGTTCCATGTACCCATGCCTCTGGTTCTATTTTGTTCATCAGTTTATTTTGTTCATTAGATTCCACCTATAAGTGAGATCATATGGTATTTATCTTTCTCTCTCTTCCTTATTTCGCTTAGCATAATACTCTCCAGGGGCATCCATACTATTGCACAACGTAAGAGTTACTTCTTTTTTATAGCTGTATAGTATTCCATGATGTAAATGTACCACAGCATTTTTATCCACTCATCTACTTCTGGGCATTTGGGCTGTTTCCAGATCTTGGCTATTGTAAATAATGCTGCAATGAATATTCTTTCTGATTGGTGTTTCAGATTCTTAGGATATATTACCAGTAGTTGGATGGCTAGGTCAAAAGGTAGTTCTATTTTTAATTTTTTGAGGAAACTCCATACTGTTTTTCCAAGTGGCTGCACCAGTCTGCATTCCCACTAACAGTGAACAAGGGTTACCTTTTCTCCACATACTCACCAGCACTTGTTTATTGATTTATTGATGGTAGCCATTCTGACAAGTATAAGGTGATATCTCTTTGTGGTTTTAATTTGCATCTCTCTGATGATTAATGATGTTGAGCATTTTTTCATATGTCTATTGGCCATCTGTATGTCCTCTTTGGAGAAGTGTCTATTCAAGTTGTTTGCCCATTTTTTAAATTGGATTATTTGTCTCACTGGTGTTGAGTTGTATAATTTCTTTATATATTTTGGAAATTAACCCTTATCATATGTCTCATTGGCAAATATGTTCTCCCATACAGTGGGTTCCTTTTTTGTGTGGTTTTCTTTGCTATGCAGAAGCTTTTTAGTTTGACATAATCTCATTTGTTTATTTTTTCCCTTTGTTTTCCTTGCCCTGGGATACATATTGACAAAAATATTGTTACAAGAGATGTCTGAGATTTTACTGCCTATGTTTTCTTTCTAGGATTTTTCTTTCTAGGATTTTTATGGTTTCGTGACTTTAAGTCTTTTATCCATCTGGGGTTTATTATTGTGTATGGTATAAGATGGTAGTTTAGTTTCTTTGTTTTGCATGCACTTGTCCAATTTTCCCAGCACTGTTTACTGAAGAGACTGTCTTCACTCCATTGTATACTCTTGCCTCCTTTCTCAAATGTTAATTGACCATAGGGTTGATTTCTGGCCCCTCTATTCTGTCCTACTGATCTATACTAGTATGCTTGTTCTTATGTCAGTACCAGGCTGTTTTGATTACAATGGCTTTGTATATAGCTTCATATCTGGTATTGTGGTATCCCTAACTTTGTCTTTCTTTCTCGAGATTGCTGAATAGGAAAACCAAGATGGTGGCATAGGTAAACACTGGAGTTAGCTGCCTCGAACAACCACTTCAAAAATACAACTAAAAGACAGAACGGAC
>NW_006294998.1:1936788-1944112 GCF_000327345.1 Myotis davidii | reverse complement strand
AATATAATAGAATCAAGGACATAGAAAGGGAGTGGACTGACAATTCTGGGGAGAAAGGGGTGTGGGAGGTGCGGGAAGAGACTGGACAAAAATTGCACACCTTTGGATGAGGACAGTGGGGAGCGGTAAGGGCAGAGGGTGGGGTGGGAACTGGGTGGAGGGGAGCTATGGGGGGGGAAAAGAGGAACAAATGTAATAATCTGAACAATAAAGATTTAATTTAAAAAAGTGCATAGTTAATGAAGAGGAAGGTGTAAAGGAAAGTAAAAACAAAAAGATTGCTGAATATATTTGGGGTCTTTTTATTTTTCCATATAAAATTTTAGAATATTTGTTCTAGATATGTGAAATATATCATTGTTATTTTAACAGAGATTGCATTGAACCCATAGATTGCTTTGAGTAATATGGACATTTTAATGATAATTCTTTCAATCCACAAACACAGTAAATGCTCCCACTTGTTTGTATCTTCCTCAACTTCTTTTTTGATATCCTATAGATTTCTATGTATGGGTCTTGTACCTTCTTGGTTAAATTTATTCCTAGGTACCTTATTTTTTTTGCTGTTGCTATAGTAAATGGGATTGTTTTCTTAGTTTCTCTTTTAACTCAGAACGTTTTGTATTCTGTCTCTCCTCTGATGTTTCCATGTCATATAAATTATGAGATGTCAATTTAACCACCTATCTCTCATATTCATCTTTTTCATTCCAACTGCCCTACCCTTTCTCACTAAATTGCCAGGTGATGGCATTAATTCTCAGAGAGGATTCCTCATCTGCAGTCTCTTCGTGATCTAAATCATCCTCTATCCTGGACCCACCCAGGTCTGTCAGTTTATATCAGAACTGTACTCTATTTTAAAAATTATTAATAGTTGGCAAAGCAGACTTTAGTATCTACCCCCATATTTCTTCAATTATAGTTCAGGAAATACCTGCATTATATTAACCTGGAGTATTAGAATGCAGATACCTGTGCCTTGTTTAACCCCTTCCCCGGCAGAAACGTGTATACTCGTTTTCACAAAATGTTCTTTTTCAGTCGTCGACGAGTATACTAAGAAAATATGGTAAAAAAATATGGTTTATAGGAAGACGAGTTACAAACTGTTTTCATAACCAGCATCAAAAATACTATATAGAACCAAAATAAAAAAATTAGTCTGAAAACGAAACGTTTTTAACAAAAAAATTGTTGGGGAAGGGGTTAAAAAAAATGGCCTCTTGGTTTGGGATCCAGAGTCATTCCTGTAAAACTCTTATGCAAGTTCAATATTTAGATTTAGTGAACACCTTTTACTTGGCTCTAAATCCACTCTCCTTCCTACATGAACCCTCTGTTTCTTCCAGAAGGAGAGAAGTTCATCATTTGCCCTCTTCCAATATACCTTGTTCATTTATACTCATAAGTGTCAGGTAAACATAGAATTACTTCCTTCTTCCTCTCTCTTTCATTAAAAGCTCAACTCAGGTTTCTAATTCATCAGCTCACATTATTCTTTTCCATTTCTGGATTCCTGTAGCATATAATTGTGCCAATGATTATTTGCTGATCAATTGTATATCATTATCTAAGTCACCATATGTTTTGTTTCCCTAAGAAAATCTTAAGATTCCTACTTCAGATTCCCCACAGGATGATCTAGGAACTCAGTAAATGTATGCTGGACCAATGCCTGAAAGAAAGACTAAGAGGAGCATCTTGAAAAACTAACCAATTATTTATTACAGGATATTTAGATGTATACTCCCTCATTAGAAAGTAAACTAATATGAGTGAATGCTTATCTTCTTACTTATTCCACTGGAGTAAATTTATGAAGGCTGAAAGATGATAATTTAATAATGATAACATGTCTGATATTTGCTCTTCAGAAATGTGAGTGTAGATAGCTAGACTTAACCTATCAATTTTCTCATATTGTTTACTGGACAGTATCATTCCTGTCCAGATATTTAACACAGTGAATGTTCCATCAAAATCCAAAAAAAAAAAATTGCCTAAAACACTCATTCAGACCAAACCCCACTGACTTTTTTTTTTTTTATCAACATTCAGTATGTCTTGATTCATCACATGAATTCATTAAAACATCAAAGCACCTACATGCCAGGCTCCCTTCCAACTACAAACTAGGAAAGCAGAGCTGAATCCCATGCAGTTCCTGACCTTTAAAATATTTACAGTTCAGAACAATTGACAAGCACATAAACAAATAAGGACCAAAAAAGTTTGGATCCCCGTATCAGAGCAAACCAAGGAAGGCTACAATGGCACAAGGCTCAGAAAGCAAGTTTTTTTTCTTGCGTAGTTGCTTAAGACATGTCCTTCTGAATATTTCAAAATGCAATTTAATCAAATACGAAAGTTTAAACAAAGTACAAAATCTCCTTTCTGATAATGTATTGTATCCAAGAGGGAATGTTAAAATCATTAGGGTGTGGAAAGGAGAGCCTCATGCTCATTCCCATTCACTCCACTTATCACATCATCGAGGTGATGGAATATAATGTAGTCAATGAAAAGAATACTTTCAAAGTTTCAAGTAACTAGAGGAATGATGGAGAGGGAAACTAATATTTAAAATGTATATAGAATATGATTGCAGCTGTGATAAAAAATGCATAAAAAGGGGATGATAAAAACATACTAACTGGTTATTTCTAGCTAATTTCTCTCTTTTTCTTAGTTTCAAGTATTTTCCAAATTTATAGTTGTAATCTGAAAATAAGCATTTTGTACCAATGAAATTGCACATTATCCTAAAAAATAAGAAATCTACATTCCCCAACGTTAGAGGAAGGAAAGGAAATGTACTAAAAGATTAATGGGAGAAAGGAAGAGTGCTGAAAGGAAGGCTTGCATTTGCCTAACATTCCCAGCACAATAGATATTAATGGGAGCTTATGACTGCTCATTTTGCAGCTCAATAGATTTTTATTAAAAATGAATCTTTATATCCAAATTAATTCATGTACCTTAATGCAATTTTAGGAGTCTAAGTCAATGGGGCATTAGTTAAGTGGAAGCACACCAGGTCATACTATTAAAAATGTGCTGAACTCCCGCCTCTACCTTTCTTCCCTGTGACTTCCACTGTGTCCCGTGCCCCTTACTCCTGTCCTCATGGCCTCACACTCCTCTTCCCTCCAATAACTTATCTGATTGGGAGTCAGAGAGGTGGCCGAGAAGAGGCAAAACCAAGTCACTCTGAGCAGCCAATGGTGGAAATATAAACAGTAAATCTCAACAAAGGGCCAAAGGGACTAAAGGATAAGTAGTACTGACATTTTTTCACTTTGAATAATGCTACACGTAAAATGTGGTCCCTGTTAATTTATCATTACTTGACCCGAGAAACCCATGTTTCTTTTGCAATATTTTTTGTGTGAAGTGTCTTAGACAGAAAATCATTTTTAATTGCATTACTTTAAAAAAGCAAGATAATGTGAGAGAATCATCAGCCCCTGGATCTAATAAAAATTTCCCTTCATCTTTAATATTCTGTTACCTTGAACCTGTCACCAAGCCTCTCAGAGCTTTTGGTTTCTCTAGAGGGACTAATCTGAATAATCTGTTATCTCTGTTATCTAAAATTCTATATGTATTAAATGTTATTGGGTTTAAATAAGTGGTTTTGAAAAACAATAAGCAAAAAAAAAATTGAATGGTCCAAATGAATTAAGATATATTCTCACTACTTAAGTAATTTGAAAAAATTTACACATAATTAATTTTTTTCATTTTATACTCTACAAGTATATAAAGACAGCACTAAAATATATATAAATCAAAACAGACAATCTGAGTAATAACATAGAAAATAAGCCTTGCTCTGAATGGCAGTAGGTAATTTTGCCTCATGATTTGGCTAATTCAGGAATTGAAATGATTTCACAGGATGCAAAAGTCAAGGTTATTTTATTATATTTATTGCCATTACTAATACTAGCAATAGCATTTTTTTACTACTTACTATATGCCAGAGTCTGTGGTAAGGGTTTAATACTCATTTTTAAAAATTTAATCCACATTGTAGCCTTCAGTACAATCATAATCCCTATTACCAGATGAAAGAAATTAAGGCTCAGAGAAGGTAAGTACAGTATCTTGATAAGGTCACAAAGCCAGTGAGCGGCAGAACCAGATCTGGAACACAGGTCTGTCTGATCTGCCTGTGATCATAGCCATTGCCCTACCACTGCCACTCTGCTCACTGAATGCCTCACCACTGTCCATTGCGTAGTCTACCATTCCACGTCCTTCTTGAGCTGAGCCATAGCCTACCTCTTCAGAGTTGTTTTCCACCGTTCCCTTATATACGTACTTCATTGAATTCATTGAAGCGAAACTCAATCAATTTTTTTCTTTCTGTCTTTCTGCCATTGATTAAGCTATTTGTTTCTAGACCTTCATTCTCAGTCCTTATACATGTCCAAATTATACCCATTGTTCATGAAACCAGTTTGCGTTATATGGAAGTAATGATTCCCTTCCTCGACTTTCATATTATTTCATTTGTTCCTCTTATATAGCATTTATTACTTCGTTAGTGGGTATTATAATTCATATCTTGATTTATCATCTCCACTAGAATGAAATCCTTGTGTAGAGAATCAATGAAGAGTTCATTTTTGTCTCCTCAAGGCATTTAGCATAAGAGGGAATATGGGTGGTTTAGAATAATATTAGTATTTGTTCTCAGATAATTAGAAAGTTTCAAAGTGAATGTTTAGTTTGAAGGCCCATTAACAGGCATTGGAAACTTGAGCTATTCCAATCAAGTAATCATTTAAGAGGGAAATACACATATACTTATACAATACACACCCATTAAAGAAATTAAGTAAAATAGAAGTAGAACTATGAAAAGCTGACATTAGTTTCTTTTGGTGAATTTTCACTGAAGCATGGAGAATGGAGAAAGTCAACTTGGGCCATCAAACTCTAGGACTTCCTTTTTTTTTTTTAAGTCCTCACCGGAGGATATTTTTTTCATTGATTTTTAGGGAGAGTGAAAGGGAGGGAGGAGGGGGAGGAGAGAGAAAGAGAGAGAAACATCAACATGAAAAAGACACACGGATTGGTTGTCTCTGACGTATGCCCGATGGGCCAGAAATCAAACCTACAACCAAGGTACATGCCCTTGACCGGGAATCCAACCTGAGAACCTTCAGTTTGCAGGCCAACATGCTAAGCACTGAGCAAACTGGCCAGGGCAGGCTACCTTTTATTCCATTTCTGAATTTCACAATTATTGATACCTTGGATAAAATATTATAACCAATAATTTTTGTTTTATAAAAAATAATTGAATATTTTTACTCTTATTTACCTTTCTGGTTAAACTGTAAGACTCAAAATTAAAAGTGTAGCAGTATCTGCACAGTAAAACCTAAATATTTAGTTAAAACTTTTCCTAACTACAAGATTTTAATTAGAAGCGGAAAACATGAATCAAGTAAACTTTGAATGTACTTATGGAATTTGTCTGCCCTCCCAGGCTATGGAGCTCTGTTAGAGGGAGCTCCATAGCCAATTATTTATGCATCATAGCAAAATGTTGGCCATCGAACACTGCATTGGCTTTGTTTTCTGCTTACAATGTATCTGTTCATCCTAAACTGTCTGCTTCACTTCATGGAAAACTCTTCAAGAACTGAATCCATCAGCCTACTTCTCTCTCGATAATAATGCTCTCATCACCAAGAAAACCATCTTGTCTAAGTGCCTCAGTTTCACTATCTTTCATCACAATATTTCAGACTGACTCACTATCATCTTACCATATTCTGCCGCTGATATTTCTTTCTATTTTAGCATCTACATGTAGTCAATCATTATATCATCAATTCTCTATTCAGACATTTTCTGAGATTTGCTCTTCATCATTCTTACTACCTTCATTCTAATCCAAGCTTCAACTTCCCACAGTCCATCCACTCTGCAGAGACCTCTGTGAGCTACAGCGTGAAAGTTGGTCCCTTCAAAGACCATGGTAATTAAATACGAAAGAGATTGAAACATATAAATAGGAAATAAAGTTAGTTAAAAGATATCAGGTGTCTATACATTGTAAGCACACAATAAATACTTATTGAATGTAGAGGTACAATCTACTCATAAACATTTTAATGGATAGAGAATTAAAACATTAATGTAGAATATTCTTACTGTATAATTTCATATTTAGTTTTTCTCATAATGTCCTTCATAATATGTTTTTAGTTCCTGACTTATTCCAGAATTTTATTGTCCAGAAATAGATCTAACAGCTGTGGCCACAGGTGGTAAATGCTTATCAATTGAAAAAAATCCAAAATACTAATCATTATACAAATATTTTTCTAGTAGTAGTTGCTTTTGGAATTGTTCCCAACTTACTGGTTTTTGTTTCCAACTTATTGGTTTTTGTTTCCTTTTTCTCCCTAAATCATTATTCCTGAATTAGACTCTAGCAGATGGTACAGATGACTTATTTTTCCAGATGGTCTAGATTTTTTGAGGTAAAACCTCAATTTACAATAAAGAAAGTAATAAACATCCTTGACTAGCTTGAAAAGTGTGTTCAAGTTCTATGTATATAAGTAGCAAGTAAGTTTATTCACCAAGAGCAAATTTACTGTTCTCAAACTTTTTAAATGCTTCATTTTCTCTAAGCAATTCCAGTATAACAACCATAATACCTAGCACACCATAACTTCCCAGCAGATATGTTGTGCAGATGTACAGACCAATTATACTTTAAAAGCTGAATTTTTTGCCTTCCTTAGCCACAGAACAGATCCTACATAATAAAAAATAAAACAGTACAGGAGAGAATTTGTACTGTTAAAAGATCTCAGGGGCCCATACAGTAAATACTTGTTGAATGTAGAGATATAGTCTACTCATAAACATTTCAATAGATGGAGAATTTAAATTTTTATATTACCGTATTTGCCGGCGTATAAGACGACTGGGCGTATAAGATGACCCCCTAACATTTCCACTCAAAATACAGAGTTTGTTATATACTCGCCGTATAAGACTACCCCCTCTTCCGCACACCTTCCACACACCAAATAAAAGGTAAAACAATATCAGATTTGATTTTAACATTTTAATTTATATTCAAATGCTTATGACATGCAGGAAAACTGTCACAAGGCTGTATGTAATCAAACATATACATAAAACAGTGCAAGTTTATTACCGGTAAACATACCGGTAATTCACTAAAGAAAACACACTCTATAGACTGGTACCGTAGATGCTTCTCAGGAACACAGGCAAGCAGCCCACAACCTAGAGGGACTGTCAATGATAGAAGAAAGAT
>NW_006294998.1:1929655-1936669 GCF_000327345.1 Myotis davidii | reverse complement strand
GCCTTCTTTAAAATTCAATGCATATGTAAAGAAATATACGGTAACCCGAATTTACCACACTCGCAAAATCGCACACAGCCAACCATACACCCAGTATGGTATCGCGATTCGTGATTTTGCGCTATCATACTGGGTGTATGGTCGGCTGTGTGCGATTTTGCGAGTGTGGTAAAATCGCATAACAGCAAAATCGCATAACAGCCGAGCATACACCCAGCAGCGCTGCTGATGCGTGAACGGTATGTGGAATGAAGTGGGCGGGCATCGGGAGGCCACTATGGCACGGGGCAAGCACTATGGGCAGTCTATCTGTAGTGTACCTGGCGTATAAGACGACCCCCCACTTGGAGGCATATTTTTCAGGGCCAAAAAATCGTCTTATATGCCGGCAAATACGGTACATATTAAAGTGATAATATTTTAGGTATATTGTGTTAAATAAAATATATTACTATTAATTTCACCTACTTTTTATTCTTTTTTTTAATGTTGCTACTAGAAAATCATTCATTTGTTCAAAACCCTACTTTTCAAAATGCTGTCCAGAGCCCTGCACCTCAGTCACTGTGCTTTCTCAACACTTTCCCTGTGGACATTCAGAAGGCCCTATTCTGTACTCCGAGGAAGACTAACCTAGACTGTATTTTATTGCGATTTGTATAAATAAGATGCATCTTTCAACAAATTTCCTCATTCTATAATAAAAATATGAAGGCTGTGTGAAGTTATGTGATTTTGCTAAATACCAGTATTAGAGAATTGGTAAGAGAAGGCACTGGTGCTTTTTGCAAGATCTAAACAATGAACTAAGACATACACGAGTTGATTTTTTTGTGCGTGTATTAGATACCTAGGACTAACATAACATGTTTAATCTTCACCACAACTCACAAGCCAGGTATCATAACTTTCTGTATTTTTAAGATGTCAACTGAAGCACATAAAGTATACTAGTATACAATAATTGGTCCAAGATCACAGGACCAATAAGCAGTAGAGCCAGGACTCAAACCCAGCTAGTTTCACTCCAGAGACCACACTCTATATGTAGATGATAATAGCAGCTTGTAAAGGGTGACAACAATTGAGTCTGAGTAGACTTTGTAAATGCCAGATCAGAGAATATTGTGAGCTAAATTCTGGAAATGTGGAAGGGGAGAATTAGAAATGGAAATCATGCATGGGGAAAATTTTACAATCTTTTAAAATATTAAGGGACCAATGACTTTAGAGTAATTCAAAAATCTTTTAGTAATGAAAATCTCTAGACATGCCAATAACAAACTCATATACTGCTAGCCAAGCCACATGTTTCGCATCAAAATTGTGAGCCAAGTCTCCTGGATGTTTTTTTGTAAGAAAATAGCTCCAACCTTAGGATCAAAATGAGTGCAAAAAATAAGACTTCCTTTACAGAATTTCATTTCCAAAAATTAATTTCCATCTAATATTCATAGATTGCATCTAATCTTGGTAGTTGCTCCTAGCTACTGTTGACCCGAACTCACCAATATGGTAGCCATTAGCCACGTGCAGCTATTGACCAATTGAAAGATGGCTAGTCCAAAGTGAGATAGATATGTCATAGAGCTAAAATACACATTGGATGTTGAAGGAGGTAAAAGCATGTAAAATACCTCCTTAGGAATTTTTATATTAGTTATATATTAAAATGATAATATTTTAGGTATATTGGGTTAAATAAAATATTTTATTAATATTAATTTCTCCTACTTCTTTTAATTCTTTTTTTAATGTGGCTACAGGAAATTTTTTAATTATATATGTGGCTTACATTATATTTCTAGTGGAATACTCTGGATCCTTTAAGAGCACTTAATGTATGCACTAATATGTACTCACTATATTTATATGTTAATATTAACACTTTTCTTCTAAATGCATATCGGGTATAACTTGTAGTTTCTGATTAAATGTACCATATCACTCAAATGCATTTTAGTTTTTAAATTCTGCATTAAACAGTTAAAAGAGAGCTCTCTGATTTTGCTGCCATGCTTCCAAGACAGTTGCAAAGCATTGGAGCCACCAACTGTTCAAAAGTGGCAATACCTGGCTAATTTGATCCTTCATAAAACAAGAAATAAACCTCCATAAGAAACACAATTCTATGAAGAAAAAAATGTTAGAAATAATATATAGTCTATATTATATGCATGCTTTCTACTTTAAACCAATGTGTTTTGTCCATCCAGGAAAAATATATGTGCTCACATTTCAGTAATTTATATTTGGAAAATAGATGGTAACATTTCATGAGAAAAATATTCTGATAAATATATAGAAATTTGTATACAGACTAAAAGATCTTAAATTACTATCAAGGAGTCACATATAGTTATGCTGTTTGAAAATTTTAATTGGCAAAAATCCGAAAATAATAATAAATAAATAATTATATATTTTTAAAAAATGTTTTTAAGTGTGATAAGTTTTATATGATTTTTAAAAATATATCAATAATGTCCTTGCTGGGTAGCTCAGTTGGTTAGAGTGTCGTTTCTCGATACACCAAGGTTGGGGGTTTGATCCCTGGTCAGTGCACATACAAGAATCAACCAATGAATGCATAAATAAGTGGAACAACAAATCGATGTTTCTTCCTCTCCCTCTCCTTCTCCCTCTCTCCAAAATCAATAAATAAAATGTTTTAAAAATGTATCAATAACTATGAGATATGACTCTGCAGAGTTCTTTTTCATTTTGTAGTATTGCTAATGACAGGCTATTATCGATTCCCCAAATGCTGGTGGGTGCTTCATTCAGGACCAGGTGGCCGCCCCATATGACATCTGAGGCCTGATGGACCCTCTTGGCTCCCACCAGAGACCCACAGTCCTCTGGCTGATTTGATGAAAAAAAATGTCAGGCTTGCTTGGCCTGATGATTAAGGAAGTTCAAGTCTCCTATCTTAGAACGGATAATAAAGGCAAAACAAACAATATAGCAAACTTAAACCTTTAAATGCTCAGCCTTAGAGCATGCATCCACTCAAAGAATTCAGACCACCAGTTTGTTTTTCTCAGGTATTTGACAAGCCCAGCGAGACTATCACCACAGCTCTGAGAGAACTTCCACAAAGGACAGGGTGTGGCTCTTATCTGATGGTTGTGGCCAAAGAGAACCCTGAAACTCTCCAGTATCATCCACATCTGAACTACGGTAAAACATCAATCTTATTTGTTGCCACAAAATGAACCTTAGAGATTTGGTGACCTGGCAAGCAAACATCCCAATTGCTATACTTAGAAAACATCAGAATGGCACATGGCATATTAGTACTGGGGATAGCACTAGAGGAGGGACACAAGAAGAGGGAGCCTGGTGTCACCACCCATTTGTGTTTTCACGTCTTTATTTTGAGGTATGCATATCTTTAGGCAAACTGAGTAATTTTGTTTAAAGAGATTTTCCGTAACTTAAAGAATTTTAAGTATACTGTACAATCTGTTTTCCTGTGGACTCAATCAACCTTCTTAGAAATTTAACATTTTAGGTTTTCTAATTCTGACCTGAATTCTATGACTAATAAGTCTTCCCTCAGAAGGCTTCCTAGAATTATCAGTTTGTGGATAAAGATCCCTATTCAAATGTACTTAATATGTTTAAAACTTGATGCAATCTCAAAATGTTATTCTGGTTCATTCTTTTAAATGTGTTGATTTGAAACTGTCTCATTTTAAAATGTGTTGTTTATGGTATAGTTTTACATTAGGAATTATTCTTATAAAAATAACTTTAGTCTGGCCAGTGTTGTTCAGCAGTTGAGCATTGACCCATGAACCAAGAGGTGACTGGTTCGATTCTGGCCAGAACACATGCCTGGGTTGGGGGTTCAAACCCCAGTAGGAGGAGTGCAGGAGGCAGCCGATCAATGTTTCTCTCTCATCGATGCTTCTATCTCTCTGTCCCTCTCCCTTACTCTCTCTCTTAAAAAGTCAATGAATACAGATTTTAAAACATAACTTTAGATATTTATGGGTAGCTAATACTCTGCAAATTTTGTAACATATAACATATTACTATCAATACAATTTCAATTGGAAAAACAATAAACTAGAAAGTACCGTATTTGCCGGCGTATAAGACGATTTTTTGGCCCTGAAAAATATGCCTCCAAGTGGGGGGTCGTCTTATACGCCAGGTACACTTCAGATAGACTGCCTATAGTGCTTGCCCCGTGCCATAGTGGCCTCCCGATGCCCGCCCACTTCATTCCACATACCGTTCAGGCATCAGCAGCGCTGCTGGGTGTATGCTCGGCTGTTATGCGATTTTGCTGTTATGCGATTTTACCACACTCGCAAAATCGCACACAGCCGACCATACACCCAGTATGATAGCGCAAAATCACGAATCGCGATACCATACTGGGTGTATGGTTGGCTGTGTGCGATTTTGCGAGTGTGGTAAATTCGGGTTACCGTATATTTCTTTACATATGCATTGAAGATTCGCGATTTTGCGCTATCATGGTGCCTGTTAGAATGTTGAAGAGCTCGCACTTGCGCACTAGTTGCTAGGGACTTGCCCGGCACTTGCTCTCTACCTCTATTTGTTATCTTACTTCTATCATTGACAGTCCCTCTAGGTTGTGGGCTGCTTGCCTGTGTTCCTGAGAAGCATCTACGGTACCAGTCTATAGAGTGTGTTTTCTTTAGTGAATTACCGGTATGTTTACCGGTAATAAACTTGCACTGTTTTATGTATATGTTTGATT
Source organism: Myotis davidii (assembly GCF_000327345.1). Taxonomy (NCBI): domain Eukaryota; kingdom Metazoa; phylum Chordata; class Mammalia; order Chiroptera; family Vespertilionidae; genus Myotis; species Myotis davidii. The sequence continues at coordinate 1,931,928 of NW_006294998.1, read as the reverse complement.
ACATACAGCCTTGTGACAGTTTTCCTGCATGTCATAAGCATTTGAATATAAATTAAAATGTTAAAATCAAATCTGATATTGTTTTACCTTTTATTTGGTGTGTGGAAGGTGTGCGGAAGAGGGGGTAGTCTTATACGGCGAGTATATAACAAACTCTGTATTTTGAGTGGAAATGTTAGGGGGTCATCTTATACGCCCAGTCGTCTTATACGCCGGCAAATACGGTATATGGTACAGGTAGAATAGAGAATGAGGCTGGTTAGTGTTATAGAGAAGTAGAGACATAATTTCTACCCTGAGGGAAATTATAGACTAGTGGAAGCAAGACTGACACATAGGACATGGGAGTGAAAATTAGCCAATAAGCATGGGTATTAGACTTTGCATGCCTGTGGGCTCAGAGAAGTCTTGATGCAGGAGGGAAGGTTTCACTAAAGGGAAGAGACCTGTAAGGACTTCGAAGAATATAACTTGAACAAATAGAAGGGAAAGAAAGATTTTTAGAAAATGGGAACAAAATGAAAGAAGATAGAAAAACGGCATTTGATTTGCCTGTGGGATAATGAGGACAAGAGTTTGACTAAATTGGAAGTTGAGAAAAAGCAATAATGATGATGATGATGATGATGATGATGATGATAACTGAGCATCCTTAAATGGAGTCGGGATCTGAACTCAAGCAATATGACTTTAGTGCCTGTACACTTTCCACCACATTAAATATAACGAATAGGTTGAAATACACTAAATAAAAAATCAGTGTCCTAAAGAGGACGAGGAAGAAAAAATGTTACTATTTTTTACCAAGACAAAAAAAAAAAGAGTTGTTCATTAATTTGTGTACCAAATTTTCCTGAATATCTACCATATACAAGCTTCTGTGCTAGATACCAGAAAAATACAAGTGAAGAAAATATGCTTTCTGTCCTCAAGGAATTCATATCCCAATTGGGGAGCCCGACAATAGGCACTGTTTCATTTTCTCTTTTGTCTATCAACAATTACTTTTTAAAAATTTATTGCTGACACTATTACAAGATGTCCCCTATCCCCCCCCCCTCCACCCTTTATCCACCTCCACCCAGCCCCCAGCTCCCTCCATCTGGCCATCACCAAACTATTGTTCTGAAAGAAAGAAAAAGAAAGAAGACTAACACTTCCTTAAGAAGCAAAGTCCTTTTTTTCTGTCTTTCTCCCTATTTATCTCCCCTTCCTTCCTTCCTTCCTTCCTTCCTTCCTTCCTTCTTCTTTCCTTCTTTCTTTCCCTTTCTTTCTTCCTTTATTTCTTTCCTTTTTCCTCCCTCTCTCCCTCCCCCCTCCCTTCCTGCCTCTCTTCCTTCTTTCCTTCCTTCCTTTCTCCTTCCCTCCTTCCCTCCTTCCCTTCCTCCCTCCCTCCCTCCCTTCTTTCGCTCTCCTCAGTACTTGTCTCAACTGGTACATTAAGTTGCAGGAAAAACATTGTATCAACAAAATTTTTAATAGCAATGCCAAAACAAATTTTCAATCAGCTGTTCCTTATAATGACCTGGTGTAAATTTGAGTACATGACACTTAAACCAAAATTAGAGCAATTCTGAAGAGATATTGGTATTAGAAGGATAAATATGACCCTCAGGAGTTTGCTAATTATTATTCATCACTCACGTCCTTCATAAATGCTTATGCTGCTAGGAGGATACCAGTTTTCTAAAAATAGTATGGTCTAGTATATAAATAACATGAGTAAACTAATATAATCATTAAGAAGGAATTAAAGATACCATTGAGAAGTCAATCTTTCAGAAACAATAGTAAAGACATTTACTATTGTAGGTGAAACTGTTGGTTGAATACTAACTCATAAACTCAGAAGCATGGATTGTATTCAAGAATAATATTTGTTCTGGAAGTTTGACAATGTTTTTCTTTAAAAATTATTTATTTGTTTCTGATCACAAGATACAGGGAAGGTGCCAGAGCAATAATGCCTGTGACTCCTTGGCTGTACGTTGCATTCTGTGCATCTGTAAACACCCTTGTACAACACCAGGCTCATCCTGCCCCCAAGTGTTCTCTCACATCCTAACAGCTGCAGAGTATACTGCCTGATTATGTGGGAAGTTTAAACTTGCGTTTGGTAGTTCGACAATTTAATATCAGTTAAGTAAAGTTAGCAGCCATTCCAAAAGGATAGAGCATATATTTGCCATTTTGGTGTCTCGGAAAGAGATTTGCCATATCTTGAACAAATTGAACATCCTCTTATATTTACATGAATATAACAAATTCCTGCT
>NW_006294998.1:1918787-1929603 GCF_000327345.1 Myotis davidii | reverse complement strand
ATAGAGGCTATAAGAAAAAAAAAATCACATTATCTTTCAAAGTATCTGATTTAAAACTATTGTTATCTTATGACCAGCTTGGGGGAGGGGGAGGGCAAGGGGAAAGTGGTAGAGGGTGAAGGAGGAATAAATGGTGATAAATGTTGATGGAAGGAGACTTGACTTGGTGTAGTAAACACACAATACAATATCCAGGTGATGTATTGGAGAATTGTAAAGAAACCTATGTAATTTTATTAACCAATGCCACCCTAATAAATTCAGTAAAAAATAACTAAATTGTTAAAAAATATAACTGAAGTGGTTTAATTCAATTCAGTCAAATCACTTTGTGTGTATGTACTTAAGCATCACCAAAACAAATAATAATAACTATATTTATTTGAATAAACTTAAGTTTAAATTAATGTTAGTATTTATTTTCCCCTTCAAGTTACAGTAGGATGAAACAATTAAATGTGAATACAGGCAGTTCCTCATTTTTGTTCATGGTGTTCACACAGATATCATCAAAAAAGGAATTACCACCCCAGCATGGTTCCAGTGGCTGAGCATCGACCTATGAAACCAGAGGTCATGGATCAATTCCTGGTGAGGGCACATGCCCCAGTTGTGGGCTCAATCCCCATTGTGAGATGTGCAGGAGGCAGCTGATCAATGACTCTCTCTAATCATTGATGTTCCTATCTCTCTCCCTCTCCCTTTCTCTCTGTAATCAATAAAAAACATTTTTTAAAAAAGGAATTACCAATTTGGTACGAGTATCTTCAAGTTTTGCCCAAAGAATTCCAACTGGAAGAAATGTCCTGCTACTCCAAGCACAGATGAGCACGTGTGTAGCTGGAACTCATCTGGCTTTGTGGCTGAGGGAAGAAAGAAACACCAAATGTCCCTAGGACGCGGATCACAGCTTTCTACGTTGGAATGTTTGCTATTAGTAATTGACAACTAAAATAGGGCTTTGAATTGCTACCTCTCAAGAGATTTTGTCATAATAAGAAATGTAATATATATTGCTAACTTCCCAAATGACAAGTCTTCACATACTTAAATGAATCTTTTGCAGATGTTTTACTATTAGGTGGATATAACCAACACAAATCCCACATCAGTTTGACAGGGAAGAGGTGATTCATGGATTAGGTCATTTGACAGATATTCTCAGCCATGTGAATGAGGTAAATTCTTTTTTTTAATAATTTCTTTTATTTTTAAATAATATGTTTCAATTATAGCTAACATGTAATATTATATTTGTTTCATATGTACAACATAGTGATTAAACATTTATATAACTTACTAAGTGGTCATCATGATAAATCTAGTACACAATTGATACCGCACAGAGTTATTACAATACTAGAGGCACAGTGCATAAAATTCATGCATGCACTGGGATCCCTCATCCTGGCCTGTGCCCTCTCTCAGCCTGGGAGCCCAAAGAGGATGTCCGACTGACGGCTTAGCGGGCCTAAGTGGGCCTAAGCAGGCCTAAGCAGGCCTAAGCTGTCAGTTGGCTATCCTTAGCGCTGCCACAGAGGCGGGAGAGGCTCCTGCCACCACCAGCAGTGAGCCTAGCTCAGGGCTTCTGGCTGAGTGGTGCTCCCCCCATGGGAGCACACTGACCACTAGGGGACAGCTCCTACATTGAGCATCTGCACCTTGGTGGTCAGTACGCGTCATAGCGACGGGTCGTTCCACTGTTCAGTCGATTTGCATATTAGCATTTTATTATATAGGACTAGAGGCCCAGGACATGAAATTTGTGCATGGTGGGGGAGGGGGTTGTTCCCTTCAGCCCAGCCTGCACCCTCTCCAATCTGGGACCCCTCAGGGGATGTCCGACTGCCGGTTTAGGCCTGATCCCCAGGACTGTCCTAAACCGGCAGTCAGACATCCCTCTCACAATCCGGGACCACTGGTTCCTAACTGCTCACCTGCCTGCCTGCCTGATTGCCCCTAACTGCTCCTGCCCCCCCACTGGCCTGGCCGCCCCCAACTGCCCCCACTGTTGGTCTGGTCACCCCTCACTGCCCCCTTCTGCTGACCTGGTCTCCCCTCACTGCCTCCTCTGCTGGCCTGGCCACCCAACACAGCTTGCTGTTCAGTCATTTGTTCGTCCCTCACTAATCCCTCTGCTGGCCTGGTCACCCCACACAGCCTGCTGTTCAGTCGTTTGGTTGTCCCTCACTAACCTCCCTGCTGGCCTAGTCACCCCACACAGCCTGCTGCTCAGTCGTTTGGTCGTCCCTCACTAACCCCCCTGCCAGCCTGGTCGCCCCACACAGCCTGTTTGGTCGTCCATTCGGTTGTTTTGGTTTTGACGGTCCCTGGCTCTTTCTATATATAGATTACTGGCAATATTCACTATGCTATACTTTACATCCCCATGACTCCTTTGTAACAACCAATTTGTACTTCTTAATCCCTTCTTTGATTGGAAGCCTTGACATGACATTATAGATACTGATGAAAACCCACTTATCTTCAAGCACAATTTGCCACTCTGGAAAGGGATACCAAAAGCAGACAACCTGGTGGGTGGTCCAGCGTTGAAGATAATTCTTCAGATTATGGATGAAAATGACAGTCATGAAAAATTTCACTCCAGACAGAAATGTGCAGAAATAGATAAGTACTGCAAACCACACTTGAAGATGTTTTCTACACAGTCATATGTAGCATCAAGGATTACCAATTTGCCAAAAAGAAATGAGTCAAAAACCAACCCACTGGATCAAGTGTGCATTCAAGCCAAGCAGTGGCTTTCTCCTTAAATTTACTTTTACTTTTTGAGAAAGATACAACTTACTGTTTTGTCATGTATGTGAAGAAAATCAGGTGAAGGCCTGGGGTGGGGGTGGGAAGAGGTCAATGGATGGAAAAGGGGGACATAATGTAATACTTTCAACAATAAATATTTAAATAATAATTTTTTTTTAAAAAAGTGGTAGTTGGCCCTAGCCAGTTTGGCTTAGTGGATAGAACATCGGCCTGTGGACCAAAGCTTCCCGGGTTTGATTCCAGATACAAGGGCACATGCCTCAGTTGCAGGCTCCTCCCTGCCCCAGGCCCTGGGGCTCATGCAGGAGGCAACCAGTCCATGTGTTTCTCTCACAGCAATGTTTCTCTCTGAATTTCCCACTCTCCTACTCTCCCTAAAAATCAATGGAAAAATATCCTTGGATAAGGATTACAAAATGGGGGCGGGGGAATACTTGATTAGCAAGAAAAGAAAATCATATTCCAAAATAATTGAGAGAATTGTGTTAATGTGGAAAGTTCTCGGATTTCATTAAATTACAAAGTATCCAAAACCCATAAGGACTAAGAAGCTTCATTTTACAGACATGCTACTGGCAATTAGGTATATACTTGGTTCTTCTCAAATATGCTACCTATATAGGTAAAACATGTTTTTGTTGCAAACGACAACTCAAACCAGCTTAAGTAAAAACTGAAAATTAGTTAGCTTATAGAAGTGAAATTTTTCATGGTGAAGTTAGAGCTGGAACTAAACTGATACAGTGAGTCTCTCTCTCTCTCTCTCTCTCTCTCTCTCTCTCTCCTCTCTCTCTCTCTCTCTCCTCTCTCTCTCTCGTTCTTTCTCCTCATTGTCAAAATAATAGCCACCCACAGTTTAGTAATCCCAACAGAAAGACACAGCTCTTCCCTATAGTTATCCATAGTAGAACCTAACAGACGGACTCGTGGGTCAAATGCTTATCCTGCTACCACCCGTCATTCTCACTGAACTGACTTTCACTTTTATGACTAAAGATAGATAGAATGACCTCCATTTAATGCACTCCCCATAAGGAAATGGAATTCTCTTACCAGTAATAGGGTAGAAAAAAAGTGCAGTTCTATCCATTGTCTATCTTAGAAAAACACACCCTTTACCCCATAGATTTAAACTGGGAATGTTGAATATAACACAAGAATTGTGATTACAGAGACAATTAAGTTATATCCCTTACCTTGGCTTCAAAATTTACTCAGTTAGGGTAATCTTTCCTTACCTTGAAAGATAATTGGACAGGCCCATGATTTTTGTGGTTACTCATTCACAGAAAATAAAGTTCTTCAGTTACTGTTAGTGGTAAATACTGTTTCAATTTAAAAATTAGGTACCCAATACAAAACATTAAACAAAATTTTAAACTTGATTTAGCATCAAATATTCTTTTATCCTGAGCTTGGACCTGCTCTCTTTAAAGGGATGCCATGGGGAAGGATACTTGGGAGGTAGCACGGGGACAAGGTGTGTTTCCCTCTGTTCTCTGCTCCCACCTGTTGTCTCTCCAAATACTCCTTAACACACTCTCTCTCTCCCACAGTGCTCTTGATCCAGGAAGACAATGACTCTCTCTTCCAGATGGTCTTCTACCATTGTCCACACCCTTAGGCCTATATGTGTTCATCTTTATTTTCTTCCGCTCAGAGATTTTCCGGCCCATACTGGATAAGACCCATAACATTGTACACAATCTGTGCATGTTTTTTGACATAACATAACCCAGCCTCTCCTGACCAACACACATGCCAACACACTTTCCAATAAAATCTCTTAACCAAACTCCTCTTTATCACACCATGACTTATTTTTACATTCCTTAAGGAAGAGGGCTTTAGGGTTGGTTCCTTCCTAAATCTGTCTATGTAAGCTTCATGCAGGCAGAAAATTTTAACTGCAATGTCCACTGCTCTGTCTCAACACTGAGAATTACAAGGGGTACATAATAGGCACTTCGTGTTGGATAAATTGATATGAAGTCAGAATCTGCCATGTAGGTAATCTGATATCAATCACTGGCGCCTGTCAAAATGGAGACAGGAAAGATCCTGTTCTAACATCATTTTAGACATACACAGACCATTCCCACATTTCCTCTGCCTGATATAGTAAATACAATTATCCCACTCACAACTGAAAATGCACTTACACTTCCCCAGAGGCAGAGAACACAAAATCAAATCCAGCTACTACGTAAAGTAGTATGCACCAGATCTCTGGAGAAGCATATTTTTCTTAGTCCAGTATGATTTGTCATATACTGCAACATTTGACTAAATTATAAGTTTAATCATCCTATGTTCTGGTTATCTGTTACTGAGTCACAAACCACTCCAAAACTTAATGGCTTAAAACAATGACATTTGTTTTGTTCATGAGTCTGCAGATTGGGAAGGGCTTGGTGGGGACATATCTCTCTGCTTCTCCTGGAGTTAGTTGAAAGGGTTTGAAAGCTGATGGCTGGCATCATCTGAAGACTCAGTTACTTACGTTCGGCTGATAGTGACTCTCAGCTGAGATAGTGGCTGAGATACCACATGTGGGTTTTTCTTTCTCTCTCTTTTTTAATGATTTTATTGATTTTAGAGAGAGAGGAAGGGAGAGAGATAGAAACATCCACGTGAGAAACATCGATTGGCTGCCTCCCACTAGGGATTGAGCATGCAACCCTGGCATGTGCTCCAACCAGGAATCAAACCAGAGACCTTTTGGTGGTGCATGGGACGGTGCTCAATCAATGAAGCCACCCAGCCAAGGCCACACATGGATTTTCCATATGGGTACTGAGCTTTCTCAAAGTATGGTGCTTTGGGTCCAAAGATGAGTGTCCCAAGAGGACCTGGCAGAGGTTGTATAATTTTTATCATACAGCCTCAAAAATCAGTCACTTTTCTCATGGTCACAGATATGACAGATTTAAAGAGAGATAACACAGCCACCTTACACATTTCAATAGAGATATGTCAACATCACACCATAATAAGAGTATTCAGTATGGGCTACATTTTATTGTGATCACCTTTGGAAAACACACTCTTCTACATTTCAAAATAACCAATATGAAGACAGGCAGAATGCTCACATTTGGAAAAAGAACAAAAGTGAGACAACAAATAATACTTCTACGCTTTATACCGTATCTCGTGGCCAGCAACAGCCAAGGCCCAGGGGTCCTCAAACTTTTTAAACAGGGGGCCAGTTCACTGTCCCTCAGACCATTGGAGGGCCAGACTATAGTTTAAAAAAAAACTATGAACAAATTCCTATGCGAACAGCGGCGGCAAAAACACCCGGCGGGCCAGATAAATGTTTTTGGCAGGCTGCAGTTTGAGGACCCCTGAAAGGCCTACATTCCTAGTTATTTTCTTGAGGCTGTGTATGCTGCAGCCATTGGTTGTGTTCCCCACAGCCTTGCCTGAGAGGGCCTCAGGGAATAAATCTCTGTCTTTAACGGCTCTTTTTTGTTAGTGGTGATTCTGAAGCTCTGAGAAAACAAATTCATCACAGAATTTTCAGGATCCCGGCTTCTCTGGAATTATCTGAAATTAGTTGCTGGTCAATTACTTTTTACTTAGTTCTACCAATTAGAGTGCCAGTCATGGTCTGCTTGCCTTCAAATATACTCATTACCTTTTTGCTCTTCTCAAACTCCAGGGCCATTTCTCATGCTCTGATGTGATCTACCTTTTGTTAGAAGGAAGAAACCAGATAATTTCTCCCTCTACCTTGGTTGGGACCTCCAGCTGCATTTCCTTCCCATCCTCTGGGTTTGTAGAACACTTCATCCTCCCTTTGTGCTTCTGGTGTAAGTAGATGGTAACCCCTGTTTTTGCTCATCTCTAGGTTGACCCATTTGACTTCTCTAAGTAATTCCACTATTAAATGTCCTTTGCTGCAAATACTTAAAAGTACCTCAGTATTATTTATCTGTTATCTGTCTCAGTTATAGCAGCTGTGTCTACAAATTATTTTTCTACAAATTTTTACAAATCAAATTAAATCTATGGAGTCTTCTCTGTCCATCTAAACTGTGACTTTGTCCATTTTAAAGTTGATTAAATTGATCACTTTCAGAGAAGGGAAGCATTCTATTGAACATTTATTATAAGCTATATATTTGCTAAATCATTCAACTCTCACAACTCAATAAAGTTGGAGGATCATCCTGCCTATATAGTGAAAAAACAGAGACTCAGATAAGTTAAATAGCTTATCCAGTATCTAACTCTTATCATTTTTTTCCCACTACACTACACTACATTCACTATTTTGTATTATTGGTCTTTATTCTAATTGGAAATTAGCCATTTGGTATTTAGTTATACATTTTAGTATTAGTAAGTTCCTCCAAATCAGACTTATTTGTGTTTCATAAGTACCTTTTCACCTGTACTTTGATAAATCAAAGATTTTGGCTGAAAATTAGTTACTACAAGAATCCAATTAACAAAAAAGAAGAGGGTAGGTACCATATTAAATGTTCTTACCACACACACAAAAAACAAAACAAAACCGGTAAACCTTAATGTTTCCAGTGGGAAAATTCCACTATAAAATAATGAATGATTTTATGCTAAAAAAATGTATGTTTATAAATAGTATGAAAAAATGCGTATTTTAATGCTAAATGAAAAATCTTACTGTATAAGTCAGTGATGGCAAACCTATGACACACGTGTCAGAGGTGACATGCGAACTCATTTTTTTGCTTGATTTTTTTTTGTTAAATGGCATTTAAATATATAAAATAAATATCAAAAATATAAGTCTTTGTTTTACTATGGTTGCAAATATCAAAAAAATTCTATATGTGACACGGCACCAGAGTTAAGTTAGGGTTTTTCAAAATGCTGACAAGCCGAGCTCAAAAGGTTCACCATCACTGATATAAGTATATACATGACTACAACTGTTTAAAATAAATCTAAAAATTTACATATATTATAAAACATCTTAGAAGAAGGAAAAAAGAGAAGAATTCAATTAATAACCAGACATGGAGGGGAGATAGGCATTTCAGGATAGGTGGACACAACCATAGCACCAATAATTATATTGATTGTGTACTATTTGCATACTAATCTCACACAGCTTAAAAATTACATTTAACTTGTAGAAAGTACATCATAAAAATGTCATTTGTATTGAAATAAACCTGTTACTTGCTTCCATAGCAGATCTGATATTAGTTAGGAAAAAAACAAATTTAATAAATACAATGTACACATTATTATAATAATATTGTCAGCTACTATAGTGTCACAGTAGTGTTTCACTATAAAGTGATGGTTGAGTTAAAGCATTTGCAATGAGAATGATGAAAAGCATCTAAGCTTATTTGATGAATAGCATCTAAGCTTGAAATATGTTTGCAAGGCCAGGAATACACATCTTTTATGTATATTTTATTACATGTAATTTAATTTGGGGACAATTTTAGTTTTTCTGAGTTTCTTTTCAGGAAAAAAAAAATTTAAGGCTTGGGTGTGAAAGTAAAAGGCAAAAAAGTCTGTAAAGCTAAAAGTGAAAGCGACAAAAGCCTCTATGTAGGCAGGATTCTAAGATGTCCCCAATATTCCCTGTCCTTGGTGTACACACCCTGCATAATGCCCAGGACTGTGAATTTAATGTTTTACTCCTCTTAGGTGATGCTCTATGATACCATTAACCTTGAGATGGGGAGATGAACTTGCAGGACCTGACCCAATCATAGGAGCCCTTTGAAACCAGAGAATTTTCTCTGGCTGCTCAGAGAAGAGGAAGTGGAAGAGATTCATAGGGTAGTTCTCCACTGCTGGGATAGGGACCTTGTGGTAAGGAATTGGGAGAAGCCTCTAGGCGTTTAGAACTGCTTCCAACTGACAGCCAGCAAGGAAACAGGGGTGTCACTTCCTATGACAGCAAAGAGACGAATTCTCCCAATGACAAGAATGAGCTAGGAAAAGGACATTAACTTCCCATGAGAAGGCTGACACCCTGACTTTAGCCTGAGCAGAACCCAGCACACTGTGCCTAGATTTCTGACCACAGAACTGTGAGCTAATAAATGAGTGATAAACTGTTAAATTTGTGGTAATCTGTTACACAGCAACAGAAAAGAAGCACACCTCCAAAGGTGGCCTGAGCAGACAGACCCCTTTCAGCACACTGGGAACATCGAGGGACTTTTATGCGTAGGCTTGCGCCATGGCCATGCCAGCACTGTCCACTATATTCTAGACAGCTAGAGAGGGTTTATGGAGTACTGAGGTTTCAATACTCAGCTTTAGTCTGTGAAAAGCATGCACATTGTCCCAGCTTACCAAGCACATTCCACCTGGGCAAAACTCCAAGAATTAAATGGGGTTGAAGCTGGACTGCATCCAGCATTTTGGTCCATAACCACTTTGTAAGCAGATGGTAATCCAAGACATTGGATGAGAGAAGAATCCTATCATAAATACTTTGTCTCCAAATACAAATCCACTGCTCTTCAGAAAGAAGTGCCATAGTCAATAAAAAATAGTGTATTATATTTTGTAGAATGATCTGCCATTCTTATTTTATTATCTAAGAAACAACTTGGCCCTGACTGGTTTTGCTCAGTGGATAGAGCGTCGGACTGAGGACTCAAAGGTCCCAGGTTCAATTCCAGTCAAGGGCATGTACCTTGGTTGCGGGCACATCCCCAGTAGGAGATGTGCAGGAGGCAGCTGATCAATGTTTCTCTCTCATTTCATTGATGTTTCTAACTCTCTATCCCTCTCCCTTCCTCCCTGTAAAAAAATCAATAAAATATATTTTTTTAAAAAAGAAAAAAGAAACATAACTTGAATTATTGAGTTTTTGTTTGCAAATTGGCAATTTATAGATATGCACAAATATATACACAAAAACCTAAAATATTGTTTAATGTTAGGAGGATCACTATTTTCTTAACTCAAATATAACTATAATGCATATTATTCAATTGTTTTTGGGTAAATGAAATGTTCCTAGAAAGTTGGCCATAAAAATATTGATATTAACAACATAATTGCTACTGAACATACTGAATTTGAGAGATACAATCTATTGGCAGTCCCTGCATTTGCCTTTATCTCTTTACTATGGTAAATGTGAAATTGGAGTAACTTATTTAGATATGCAGTTAAACTTACTATTTTTATAATCCTCACTCAAGGATATGTTTATTAATTTGAGAAACATTGATGTGAGAGAAACATAGATTGATTGCCTCCTATACGCACCCCAACAAACGACTGAACTCGCAACCTTTGGGTACAACCAACTGAGTCACACAGCCAGGACTGAAGTTAACCTTATTAATATCAGCATATTGTCCTAAGTCACACTTCTGTATAAAATGTGCTATAAGATTTATTGGTTTGCTCAAGAGCTTTAGTATTTTAAAGTGATGAAAAAAATACATACCTATTATTACCACTAATCCTGGCTGGTAGGGCATGAACACACTTTTGCTGCAATGAGATTTTTAAATATAGCACATTTTTCTATTTTATTTAATCACTGATTACTAGAAGAATTTTATATGCTGAAATACTAAATCAATCATTAATCAAAGTGTGTTTGCAGGCCATGTGAGATGACTTTAGCACATCAAAAAATATTTTCAATTGAAGTAGTTTAAAAATATTATGTGTTAATCATAATGCTGGTTTAAAAAAATTAAACATATTTAAATAAAAATACTATGGAACTATATTTTCAAAGGCACCAATTTATGGTCAGCAATTAAATACATTTACTTTAGAAACTGAAGGCATGCTGGGGTCCAGCCCCAGCAGGTCCAGGGGTTCCCAATAGGTGTGGACGGAGTCGGCGAAGAAGGAATGACACAGAGACAGCGTTCAGTTTATCAGCAGCCTTGCCAGGACCTCTAGCCACAATCTCCAGCCAAGTTCTGTGTCCATGTTCACTTGCTAGGTTCTCCAGCCAGGTTCTGCAGGTTCTCCAGCCAGGTTCTGTAGCCATGTTCTCTCGCTAGGTTCTCCAGCCAGGTTCGGTTTCAGTTCTCCC
>NW_006294998.1:1914442-1918642 GCF_000327345.1 Myotis davidii | reverse complement strand
GTTCTGTTGCCAGTTTCTGTCCAGGATCTTTAGGTTTTGTGTCTAGGTTCTGTCTTCTAAGTTCTGTCTCCTGTTGTCTTGTTACATCTGTATTTATACCAGTTGATTCAATCCTATCAATCTCTAATCCAAAGGTTAGGGCGTTTCTTATCTCCATTCCAGGGAGTAAAGATTATGTAGCTTAAGCATGATTGTTCGTAGTTAAAGTGATTAACTACTTGCCTGGCACTTAGTTAAGGGGTTTTATTCCCTCCCTAACTTCAGGGAAAAATCCCTACCTGGGGAAACAACCTTTCTTGGAGAGGTGACCTTGGTTAAAACACATAGCGCCAAGAAGGTGAGCAAACATATTGAGAACAGTATGCCATATACGCCAGGTCCCTTGAAACAGCAAGGATGGACCGGCTCCCAGAAAAGGCATTCATTTTTAATTACTTGAATATTTTTACTAAAGGATTCACGAACAACTTTCTCCTATATAAAGGTTCTATATCCAAACATCTGTGAATGTTGTGATATTTAAAATTCATTCAGAATAAACTATTTATTTTTGAATTAAATTATGAATATATGTATGCATGAAACTACTTATTATAGTTTGTTTTAAAATAAGTATGTTGGTATTCATTCAATAAGAGTTGGCCCTCCAAAAACAATCACTTTTTAAAAAATATATCCTTATTGATTTCAGAGAGGGGGGAAGGGAGGAGAGAGATAGAAACATCAATGATAGGAAAGAATCATTGATCAGCTGCGTGCTACATGCACCCTACAGAGGATCGAGCCCACAACCCGGGCACTCTTGATGGGAATCGAACCTGGGACCACCCAGTCTGCAGGCCGACGCTCTATCCATTGAGCCAATCCAGCTAAGGAAAAAAAAAATCACTTTTAAAATGATTGCTTTTGTGTGTATGTTTTAAACATTTTGCATATATAGATACTTTAAAACATATTTTTGTATATTTATATGTTAAAGAATTTTCATGTATCTATATATACACTTAGTTGTTATAGAGTACATACTAAAAAAAATCTACACTTTTGTCAGTATTTGTGATTTCGTAAAATACAGATATTTTTGTTAATCATCAGTTAATGTTTACTATAGAACAGAACTAAGTTAGTGCTTCTGAAGATGAGCAAAAATACGATTTTGTTACTAAATATTCTGCTGGCCTCCAAAATAAATAGCATTCTTCTATCCCACCCTTAGGGCCTCCATATTATCTGAATCCTCCCCAGCATCAGCAATGAAAATGGATAATGTTTTACATTGTGGTTTGCCTCACTTAGTGTTAGTTACCACAGCGATTGCCTCTGTCTCTTCCTCACTGTGTGATGGACACCAAAATCAATCTTAGGTTGGAGAAACAGATACTTCTTACTTAGGTACACCCTGGAATGTGTTATAATTACATACTCAAGGGAACTTATATGGAACACAATTTTACATTTACATTATGGGCTCTGCCTGCAGGCAGTAACAGTAAAGAGTAACGAGATGAAGCCAAAAATTTCTGCAAACTCTTCTCAGCAAAATATAGGAGGGGTAGACTCAAGGGAAAGAAATGCTGTAAAAGTAGAAAAAAAATAATATAGTCAATGTGAAAGGAATATGAGAAAGTTGTGTTAATTAGGGAGCAGCCTAAACTATTGTAAGAAAGAGACCAAGAATAAATTAGCTCACAAAAACAAAGAATTTTATTTTTCTCATATATCAGTGCAGAGTGAACAGGCAATCCAAGGCAAGCAGGGGACTGAGCTCAACAAGGGCATTCAGGAACCCAGATTGTCTACATGGGACTTTGAAGAGCCCTTGAGTTTCCTCACAACTATTCAAAACTGGCTGTCCAGCACACTGTCTTCATTCAAGACTAAGCAAAAGAGAGACAAAGAGCATACACCTAAGCATATTAAGAGCAAAACTGGGATGTTACATACACCAGCCTTACAGATCTGCAAAGGAGACTGGAAGAAATATAGTCTCTGGCTGGACAAGTACTTGCCCCAAACTTGAGTTTTATTATTAAAAGGAACATTGGAAAGGAGATTGAAAAACAGAAGTCTCTGCCTTTGGCTTCTAGCTTCCAAGTAACCACATGGACCAATCTTCCTATATAACAGACACAGGCCCTTCCCAAGAACGGGAACTTAAAGTTCATCCAGTTATTGTTCCCAATTCAAAATATAGGATATCTGAGTAATGTTTATTTCTTTCTGTGTGACCTGGAGGTGGCTTTTCAAGGACTAGCAATTTATTATCTAATAGACAAGGTAGTTATACTCCCATACTTCTCAATACAAAATGGTGAAAGAGGACAAAGAGGTGCAATAAAAACTACCATTCTGAAAATAAAGAATGGGAAACATAGCAATCACTATACTCTAGTTAGCAGGAATTGAGAAAATTTCCTTCCCAATAAAGTAAAAAGTAAAGTGAACTACTCCACAGCCACTGTTCTTACCAGCTGAGAGATTCCTTCTTCTCCATTACCTCTTATAATATTATCTTTTATTTTTCTGGATAAATTTTTTTTTTTATTTCTTAAATATAATGTTATATGCAATAAACACCAATTATTCAAGAAAAATGATCTTACATATAATATTACATGCAATAAACATTAATATTTCAAGAATAAAAGGATTTTAAGTATAATAATACTAGGGGCCTGGTGCACGACATTCATGCACTGGTTGCAGGGTGCGGGGGGGGACCCCTCAGCCCGGCCCGCATGATTTCGCAGTCTGGGATCCCTTGAGGGATATCCACCTGCCAGCTTAGGCCCACTCCCCGCAGTCAGCAATTGGACATCCCCTGAGGGGTCCTTAGAGCTGCCTTGGAGGCGGGAGAGCCTCCCGCCACCGTTGCTGTGCTCACCAGCCTGTGGGAGTGCACTGACCACCAGGGGGCAGCTCCTGTGTTGAGCGTCTGCTCCCTGATGGTCAGTGCACATCATAGTGGTCACCAAAAGGTCATCTAGGGACCCAGATTCCTTTCACCCTGTTGATCGCAACCCCTGGAGTTCACTCTCTTCTCCGCATAGTCAAAGCAGACACAGCACCAGTTCTATATTTCATCCTTAAGGATGGGAAAAAGAGATGGAGGAAGGTCAGTCCATTGTTTTAAAGAAAGTGATGTGGAAGTTGCACATATCTCTTATGTTTACTAGCAATGTTTATTAGCAAGAATTTAGTCATACTGCAAAGGAGCCAGTAGTTTCTAGCTGGGCAGCTATGTGCTCAGGTAAAACATTGCTCATCCTGTTTCTAGGTAAGGGATGGGAAATAAATTGGGGTGAAATAAGCAGTATCTGCCACAAAAACAAGAAAATGTAGTAAAGTATGTTAGGAATTTTCTAAAAATGTTCCAAAAATACCATGTAAAAATCCATGGGTATTGGGTCTTATAAGTAAGCCCCAATACTGCACATGCCTGACACCAATTCTGCTATTTCTCTCAACCAGCACACACTATATTTGCCACTTGTTTTTCATTTTTCTTGAATTATCTACGCCTATATTTTACCTGTTCATTTCTTAGAGAACTTTGTAATTTTTTATGGTTTATGATTGCTTTTTATACTAAGAACTAGAGGCCCGGTGCACAAAAATTTGTGGGGGTCCCTCAGCCCGGCCTGTGCCCTCTCGCAGTCTGGGACCCCCCGGGAGATAACAACCTGCTGGCTTAGGCCTGCTCCTGGGTGGCAGAGGGCAGGCCCAATCCCTAGGTGCAGCCCCTGGTCGGGCTCAGAGCAGGGCCAATTGGGGAGTTGGGGCGCTGCCCCGTCACACTCAAGGCAGGGTCGATGGGCAGGTTATGGTGCCACCCTCTGTCACGCACAGAGCAGGGCCGATCAGGGGGTTGGGGCACTGCAACCTGTCACACACAGAGCCGCAGGGCAATCAGGGGATTGGGTAGCTCCCCCCTATCAGGCACAGAGCAGGGCTGATCAGAGGGGTGGGGTGCCTTCCCCAGTCACGAATAGAGCAGGGCGGATAGGGAGGTTGGGGCCCCGCCCACTGTCACACAGAGCCGCAGGGCGATCAGGGGGTTTGGGCACTGCACCCCCCACGCTGATCCCAGTGCCGGGAGGCCTCATGGCTCCGCTGATCCCGGTGCTGGGAGGCATATTACCCTTTTACTACATAGGTTAGAGGCCTGGTGCACGGGTGGGTGCCGGCTGGTTTGCCCTG